>NC_141324.1:4458710-4738710 GCF_037954235.1 Aulostomus chinensis | reverse complement strand
GGCCAGAAACTAAAACTCCACACCAAATGTACTTTGACTTGTAGGATAATGAACTTGAATGTGTTGAAACAGCAGATCAATGAATCCACTACCACACAACAAGATGATGACCCCCTACCACAAGATGGCGTCACAGATCCTGACGCTCTGTGCAGGAAACACAGAGCAAAACATTACAACAAAGCTCCTGTTGTTCCCTACAGGAAAAACTGTGGCTCTGATGAGAAGAAGGATCCCAGCCTCCTCTGAGGATCCATGGCCGCACCATTGGGTAGAAGGACGATGGGGTCGGCACCAGGAGGAACCCTGGTGTCTCCGATGCAGGGAAGATGGAGCAGTGAAGAGGCCACATTGTGGCGTCCTAAAGAGGACATTTGGTGGAGCCTGAGACAGCAAACATCACGCCCCCTTCATCAGAAGAACCACAGCACCAGAAGAAAGAATCTTGGCAGTGACGACAGGGAGGATCAGGGTGACCTCCTCACCTCCACCTTTGAACCTTCAAATGAACTTTAAAAAGCTTTAGAGTGGAGAAGGATTTTAAAACATTTTATTGTTTTTTCCTTTCATTCTCATTTGTGCAATTGTCTGATTTATTAGAAATAAACACTGTCTGCTGGGTTTCCATTGACTGTGATTCTCTTTTTGCATGCAAGTTGAAAGTTATGCCAATAAAAACCACAAGTATTTGAAGACCAAAGGAAGAACCCCCAAAGACAGGACCCTGAGATCAAAGTGAGCGCTCTGATCTCAGAGGTCTGGGATATTTCCCATCCCATGGCCCTTCAAATAAGAGCCCTGTGTCACTGTCTCAAAGTTTTCAACCGTATTTGTTTGTTAAATTAAAACCAGACGGCCACTGTGGTCCTTTTTACACGGTAAGTAAAGCACAGATGCCCTGGTGGACCCGTTGGCACCCTGGACTTTGAATCCAGTGACCTGAGTCCAAGTCTCAGTTCCAGCAGGTTTCCTGCAGCCTTCAGCAGAGCTGCCATGTTTCTCTGTAGAGAACTAAGTGATGCTCTCAGCAGGTTGAGGGCACCACCAACAAGTGAGGTATGAACCTCTGACTTCCTTCTTGTCAAACAGGAAACTCCTAATACGTCATTTGAGTAAAGTACCTCATATTCCTGACATCCAAGTAGTAGTGAAGTGGAGGAAGAAGGTAGGAGATCTCCAACAGGATCCTTCTTTCCTCTGTCCTCCTTGATCTCATGGATCACCAAAGTCAAGGGGAGACCCAAGCTCCCGGATGGATCTGGCACTCAGGAACTGCTGAGTTTTCCAGTGGACTTTGTTCCATCCATGGTTCAGGAACAGGACTCCTCCTGGTTAACCTGGTATCTTTCCACCCAACTGTGGGTTCTTGGAGAATTTTTCATGTCATGTCAAGAAATCAGGCTGGTGGGTTTTTCAATGAGAGAAATTCTGGTAACTTAATTAAGTGGCATGTTTGCTGAAGCAGTAATTAACTGATAAATTCAGGAAGGCCTGGCCAGTCTTTGCTCCCAGGTCATACAATGGAGTTAGAAAGTCCTGAATAAATCTGGAGTTCCATGATTTCCTTGTGGTTCTTGTTCCTTTAGTCCATGTAGTCTGGAACAAGAGCAAGATGAACCTCCAAATATCAACAGGTTGATTGCAGGTGATGTCAAGTGGTATTTAGAGGAACCTCCTCCTTGTGTTTGGTTCCATGGTGGAATGGTGATCCCTCTGGACTCTGGATCCAGTGATCAGGGTTCAAGTCTTGGTGGGACCTTCCTGTCTGGAATGTGTCCCATGTAACAAACTGATCAAGAAATGCTATATGGTTCAAATGTTCTGGTTCATTTCTTCCTGCCATGAACTCAGACTGTGTGTTTAATGTGAACAATTTAAAAATTCTACTTTGTCAGTGAATTAATTCATTTCATATTGAAGTCTGCAACTTTTAGTGTCTGTCAGGATGGCCGAGCGGTCTAAGGCGCTGCGTTCAGGTCACAGTCTCTCCTGGAGGCGTGGGTTCAAATCCCACTTCTGACAAAGGACATTTTCTCCACATTCCTATGCATCCACAGTGGTAAATTCCAAACCCAGTTGAAGCTGCTTTCCACTGATGGAAGTGAGTGGTTGAACTGGCAGCAGAAAGGAGCTTTCCTGTGACGGTCCAACATCGCCTGGTTTCCTCCAACATGGAGCAGCCACCGAACTGTAACTTCAATGTTGGATCAAAGTCTACTGAAGGAATGTGTTTGGTTCAAAAACCCATTTGTGTTTATCTTTCAATTCACATTTTGTCCTTTAACTTCATAATCAGAGTCGCCATCTCATCACATGACTAAAGTTTGGGTTCTGTATTGGTGGTAAAATATCCTTCCATGCCCCTCACTAGTTTGCACACAGAAAAGCATATTTTACTGGTTTCAGATCTCTTAGCTTGTTCTCTCTCTTAAACCAGCTGAGGCAGCTTTCATTGTGTGATTGATTTTAAAATATAAATATGGAACAGAACCATTGGAATCAGATGTCAGGACATTTGAAGGAATGTCAATCTCCTGTTGAAATGTTGCAGTGTGCAGCTGAGGCTCTCTGGCAGTGGCACCAGGAGCCACAATGGCAGAACCTGGACCCTCGTGGAGGAGAACCACAGGTGAGGGCCTTCTTGGCTCCAGATTGATGGAAATCAAGTGTCTGAGGCTGTTAGCAGCCATGAAGTTGATCTGGTTGGCACTGGTATTTGTTCTTGCTGCAGCTCAGGAGTGATTCAGGAGAAGAGTTTCAGAACAGCCCAGGTTGGGGACTGGAATTTAAAAATTTCCCCTGGAACCAGACAACCTTGGGAGGTAAAACCTCCAATCATAGCCACTCAGATGCAGCAGCAGAAGAAGCTGTCATCCACCCTGACAGTCAGAGCATCAAGTCAAGAAAACATCACCATCTTGTAGTTCCAAACCTCCACCTGTCAGATTCAGCTACTTCTTATTGTGGGACTTTAAATTTGAACACAATGGAATTTGGACAAGGAGTTTTCCTTCCAGTCCAAACATCATTGTCCAGCCTCCAAACAGAGGTCCCTCAGTTATCATGGAGCCACAGGTGGAGTCTGGATTCTTTTCTAGAATGAGACGGCAATGACAGTCCTGCCAAGTGACATCACTGACATGACTGGATGACTTCAGTCACGTGACTGGATGACTTCAGTCACGTGACTGGAGGACACCCAGATAGCAAAGGTCTACTCATGTGTGTCCTCACTGCTCCACAGGTCTGTCAAATGTTCTGTAAAATAGTTGGACCCAGCAGAGCTGCTAGATTAGGAGTTGATGGAGTCGTTGCAGATACCAGGGTCCAAAGTCCAGCTTGAACCTGGTTTGTGCAGTTCTTTGTCAAGCTAGCAGCCAGTCTTGTCACTGCCAAGCTAAAGTGACTTCTGTCAACAAAGGTCAACATACAAAAGGATATTTCTACTGGCAGTTCAAGATTTTGATCAACTCCTTTTTCAGAGCTGGAACCTTCCTCTTGTGTCAGCTTTCTGTTCCCATCTCTGTGTTAACGGTCAGTTTTGACCCACGTCTTCAATCAGCTGTCAAATAAACTAAAACAATTTTCTATCCTCCAAGTTGTTTCCATCTCTTGGTGACCTTGTTAGGCCTCCTTATCCATGGAAATATTAGTTTGAAGATTTAGTTGTGGGCCTCTGGACCTTTTTTAAGTCACGAAACCCTGGATTTATTTTTTCAGTGACAGAACTTTAATACAAACACAAAATGAAAAGCAGAACAAGCCAGAACCCAAAATATGGATTTGCAAGGTCAACAAACAACAACCAGTCAAGCAAACCAAACCAACAGAAACCAACTACAAATTGTTTGAGTCATTACAAAGTCCAGGACCCACTTTTCACCCTACAATGTAAACCAATGGGAGGCTGTCCCCTCAGAGGCACATAGCCTCAAACAGACGCTTCTCTCGTCTACACTGTAACTCTCTCCACTTCACAAAAATCTTCACTACATTCCTGACAAAAATGCCTACTAAAATGATGACATGCAACTTTTGACCACAATCTGGGGATTGATGAGCATTTTTCAAACAACAAACTCTCCAAAAATCCTCTCTCCTCTCCACTCTGACAGAGAGCAGCGGGGGAGGGGCTCTTAGAGGCTCAGCTCTCAGCTCTGATTCTCACTTGGTGTCACACTGAGGCTTCTACCTCCTAAACTACAAGTCCCACCGCTCTCATAAAATACATCCTTGGATTCAGGACGACTCCTGCTACTTTTCTGCAGTGGACAGAAGGAGGCTCAGGCCCAAACAACACTGCCTCCAGCTTTAATTAAGACCTCAGTTTTGTTCTCTGCCTCCATGAAAGGTTAATGGACATCATCTGGTCCTGAGTCACCAGGAGACACGGCGATGTCCAGCTGAGTGACATCAGCAGGACTGTGGAGGTTTATACTGAGTCTCCTGATGACAAGTGGCAGTACAGAGATATTAAAGAGGGTCTGAGCTAAAACTGAACCTTGGGGAACTTCAACCTTTGATCTCAGAGTTCTGTGTTTGATCTTAGAATTCTTTCTTTGATCTCTCCTTGATTTCTCAATGATTTCTTTGTGGACTCCAGTGGTCTTTGATCTCTCAGTGAGACAAAGACAGAGCAGCTCCAACCTCAGCCTCAAGGAGGCCCTGATCCTCTAGTGGTCAGTCCTCTGTGTTGTGGCTGCAGCAACCCTGGTTTGAATCAGGGTCCCAGCAGCAACATTCCTACTGACTAGTGTTTGTTGTTCAACTGGACAGTTTGTCTGGTGAAGCTCTCTCAGACACTCCTTTCTTCATCCTCCCTTCAGGCTCAGCAGCATCAGAGTCAATGTGTCTGACTAGGATCAGAACCCTCAACCTGGAGGCTGTGGTGCAATGAGAACACATCTGACAACCAATCAGAGGAGGGTCTTTTTGACTCCTGAAAACTCCATTAAAGCTGAGAGGAACTTGTTCTTCATCTCCAAATTCCCTCCCTGCACGTTGTCTGTCCAGAAATCATTCAAGTCCAAGTTGAACCTTAGACTAAAAGCTCCCAGTCGGTGATGCAGGCTCCACCTCACTCCTGGTTCTGGAACCTCACCAGTTCTTGCTCTCTCACCACTTGGATCTCATGTTCCTGACATCTCTGAGCTTGTTTCCTATCCACCTGTCTCATGTTGATGAGGTCATCCAGCCTGATGATCTCTAGGTTCTCCTTTGAGTGGTTCCCTCTGGGAGAGTTCTCTCTCTGTAACTTGTGTGTGTGTTTGCTCGTATCCTGTTTCTCCTTGACAGCACTTTAGTGTTTTTACCACTGGTGTCTCATCTGTGATTCACCTTTTATTTGACTTCTTTGTCAAAGATGAAGGTGTTTGTGGTCATCCATCAATCATGTGATGGCTCATGTGACTGTGAGTCTGATGAAGAGCTTGTAGCGTCTCTCACTCTGATCACTTCAGGCTATTGAAGGTACTCAGATGTAGCCGGACTAGCTCAGTCGGTAGCGCATGAGATTCTTAATCTCAGGGTCGTGGGTTCAAGCCCCACGATGGGCGTTCATCTTGAACATCCCTGCTTGTCCTCTCACTTTCTGCAGCTGTGATTGTGAATTGTAAGAAAAATCAATGAATAAACAACACAAACACAGACTGTGTCTGAAATTCCACACCTGCACCCGACTCAGAATGAAAAACCAGTGTGTACTCAATTGTCTCCACTTTCCATACTGATTGTGGAAAAATTTCTTTGTGTGTATTGATGGATGCGAGCCAAGCAGAAATTTCCAACAATGCAATAGGGTGGTGTTTGGTCAGTGTTGAGCAGGCGTCAGTCTGACAATGATGTCATATTATTGTGTCATCACCTGACCAGACCCAAAAGTAGGCTCAGGTATCAGTTTCTTCTCAATGCTAACATCTGCTAGCTTAGTCTGCTACTTTGATGGCTCTGCCTGCTCAAAGGTCCAGACCCCTGGATGTGGTGGTTCCTACCTGAACGTAGGTTCTGTCAGCTCATGTTGTTAAATCAACTCACCAGGAACACCAGTAGATTTCAATGGACTGACAATGAGTCTCATTGAATGGGTGTCTCGTCCAACGAGAAACACTCAGTCTCAGGTTGAAGCTCATCAATGAGGTCTTGTGGATCAGTGGCTTGCATGCATAAATGAGTTGGAACACTTCTTGGAAATAAAAGAGGATTTAATACAATTAAGAAAACCTTTAAGACAGAGAGATAATTCCAGCAGAGTAATTAAGGCCCATATTGAGTAGCAGGTATGAATTAGCCTGGACTTATCTGAGCTTCAAGTAGACATCAAAGAGGCAGGTGGAAAGGTGTGTAGGATGAACGATAGTGACGTCCAAACAAATGAAGAGGACTGAGTGGAGGCTGACCAGCTCTACGGAGTCAGGCGGAGTTTGGCAGCGAGACAGGAGTCCAGGCCTGAATCGGTGAAAACCAACGTAACCGGCTCACGTTCTCAGCTGGATTCTCCCATCGATGTACGACGCCTCTCCAACGAACTGGTGGGAGGACGGCCTCCAAAGCCTCCACCTCGTCGACCGTGGCTCCCGCTGAGATTCGCTCGATGAAGAAGGGAAGCGCGTTGATTGGCTACCCTCTGGTCTCAGGCTGCTGGCTGCCTGGACTAAGCTGCTCTTCTCCGACACAAAGGTGGCTTCTCTCTCTTCAAGGCTCACAGGAGGACAATGAATTGATGAATTACAAAAATTACAAAAATAGAAAATCAAAAAAATAAATTAGTGGAATAGAAAAGAAAAGGGGGGAGCCGGACCAGCTGCTCTAGGAGCTCAAGCACAAAGGGCAGAAACAAGAAGCACTGAAGAGAGCGCCAGCAGTGGATGGTGCCACCACTGTTACAGTAAACTGGTCCGCCTCAGAGCAGTGACCTTTGACCTGTGAGGGGTTGTTGGCCAATCAGCACACTTTGCTGTCTTCAGTCCTTCTCAGATATCAACAAATGAAGCTGGTTGAACAGACAGCAATCATCATCACTCAGAGACATCACCTGGAGAGGAAGACTGCTCCGAGTTCTGACAATGACAGTGAAGAGGCAAGGAGAGCTGGACAACCACAGACAGTGAAACATTCGGAACATCATGTTGATACACGTGTGTGTGTGTGTGTGTGTGTGTGTGTGTGTGTCAGACTCGGAATCAGAATCTTTTATTTTCGTTGTGGGGGGGGGGGGGGGTACAGTGACAATAGTTAGATAGAGCGCTCTTCCAGAGCCACCGTGCACCACAGAATGCAGATACAAAGAAAAGATAGAAAAGATAAAAGCAAGAAGACTGTTAGAACAGAAAGATCCATAAACCCACCAACCAGAGGTGTGTCTGGTACAGATGTGGAATTATTGGCTCACACAATGTTGAGGCAACTGGAAGAAGACGAACAAAAATGGCTGGTGTGATCCAGACCTTCATCAAAAATGGTCCTGGAGAACTGTTCAATGTGTCAGGACTTCTGTCCATTGTCTTCTGCTTATCCTGTTCAGGGTCATGGAGGGGGTGGAGCCTATCCCAGCAGCTTTTGGGCGACAGGCCGTGTTCACCCTGGACAGGTCAGCAGTCCATCACAGGGCCAACACATCCACAGACAAACATTCAAAGCCAGACTCAGGAGGATCTCTCCACCCTACAGACTGTAAAGGAACCATCAAAGATGGCAGTTGGAGTTCTGTGGATCTGTGCTGGATTCCTTGTCCTCACGGACCAGAAGTCTGTCTGAAATACTGCACTGATTGATGATCTTTTCATGAATCTGAAATGCTTCTAAAATTAAGAGGAAAAAAACCCTATCTTCTTCATGTCTCAAGCCAAATCAAATCAAGCGTTCTTTTATCATATTTTTTTAACCGGATGTCTGCTTTGACTGGTTGGTTGTTGAAAGAGAGCAGGACAGGACAGACAGCAGAAGACAAATATAGAGAAGAAAAGACAAAAGACAGAGAGAAAGGAGGGAGAGAATGACAAAAAGATGGGAACAAGATGAGGGTGAAAGACAAGCAGAGAGAAAGACAGAGGGACAGGGGGATGGAAGACAGACACACAACCAACAACTGCAGCAGCAATAATAACAAACTAGCTGCCAATGATAACGTCTCCTGGTCACTGAAGCAATCAACTTCATAATAGGAGGATTGAAGAGCCAGGAAATAAAATATTAGCACAATACTGATGTGAATGTTCGTGCAATACTGAGAACACTGATATGTAGACGACAAGTAGGGGCGGCACGGTGGTGCAAGAAGACAAACAAAAAAGGCTGGTGTGATTCAGACATCCATCAAAAATGGTCCTGGAGAACTGTTCAATGTGTCAGGACTTCAGAAGCTCCAATCCTCTCTAAGGTCCAGTGAGAGTGGAAGAGATTATAAATGAGAGAAGCAGGGCCCACACTCAGAACTGAACCAGCTCAGTTGGGAGAGCCTTAGACTGAAGATCTAAAGGTCCCTGGTCCGATCCCAGGTTTCAGCAGAGGAACAGCATTGACTTTACTTTCCAGTGGAGGAACTGCAGACATGAAGGAAACTAACATCTTGTCCTGTGCATTCTTGTGACATTCAGGACATTTTTGGAGCCTCTTGTTGGATTTTGCCACAGAGAATCAGAGCCAATCAAAAGCATGGTGGACTTTAACATGGAGGACTGAACAAGTAGAGAAAGCATCAGTTTGACCTTCACAGGTGTTTCTGTTCCTGTCTCAATGCTGTAGAAAGAGCCTGAGGAGCTCAGACGGTAGAGCATCAGACTTTTAATGTGAGGGTCCAGGGTTCAAGTCCCTGTTCAGGTGCTGTGGAGGTTCCAGTGTTTGACAACATGGTACTGGATGAAGTTTAGTGTTGAACAAACTGTCATCATCAAAAGTAGAAGTGTTCTTGTCTTGCCACTGTGAGACAGTCGCTAGAAAAGTGACCAATAATAATTTCATGTGGCATGCAATTAACAAAACACATCATCAGCCTCGTCCCAAATTACACGTCTTTGGACGGTGGGAAGGAGCCGGAGCACCCGGAGAGAACCCACGCATGCATGGGGAGAACATGCAGACTCTACACAGAAAGATTCTGCACCCGAGCCTGGACTCAAACCCAGAACCTTCTTGCTGTGAGGCCACAGTGCTCACCACTGCACCATCATGCAGCCATGCTCTCTTATACTTTTCTCAATTGTCTTTCTGTCATGTCCTCCTGAGATCAAAGACAGAATTCTAGCTACTGTCAAAGCCCTGATGACATCATCATTCATATCTGACCATTACAGCTCACTACATTAGCGACTGGATCCTCGTATGCCATGTTCTTCAAACCAGAGCCGTGGAAACCAGCCACACAGTGAGAAATCTCAGCAGCAAATATTGTCCGCGCTGCAGAGATGACGGACTTGTTGCACATTGGTTGCTTTGCACACCTTCTTAATTTAGCCTCGCAAACTGCGCTGAAAGTCCCTACAGCTGCACGCTTGCTCAGCAGAGTCAGACGCATCGCTGCATTTTTTCATCGTAGCTCTATGGCGAGCCGCATCCTCAGTGAGAAGCAAAGGGTGCTGGAGCTTCCTGAGCACAAGATGGTGATTGACGTGGTGACACTTTGGAATAGCTCACTGGAGATTCTGGACCGTTTCCTCGAGCAGCAACCAGCCATCTCAGCAGCTCTGCTGTCACCTGAAGTACGCAGAAATGAGAAAGATGTCTGCACGTTGACAGAAGTGGATGTAAGAGTAGCAGAGGAAATAGTCTCTGAGAATCCAGCTTGAACCCACACCCTCCTTGTTCTTCAAAAACCCAAACAGCGACCATCAGTCTCCCTCCAATCCTGTACTTGGTTCAGTGTTGCTGTTCCATTTTGCAGCAGCAGGGGTCGCTGTGATACCAGGTTCAGTTCAAGATTCCCAACTCCAGCTCATGTTGGTGACCTCAGTGGCAGGGCTTATACAAAAAGAGTCAACACGTTCATTTGTATAACAGAAAATTTCAATGATGTGGTGGCATTTTCTTTTTTTGTGCTGTCTGATTTTCTAAATATCAGGTTTAGATCCTCAAATTAACACTGGGACACCAAAAGAGAACACAGTAATTCTCCAGTGCTCTGGCGTTGTTGTGTTCTTCTCAGCTCCATCATGAAGACCTGCTGGCACTGGGTGCTGGTGGAAGTTTGCAGCTCTCACTGGAAAGTCCTGAGGCTCCTCCCACTCTGAAGCAGGCAGTTGCTCCCAGCCAGCCCACACTTTCACTCTCTGGTGTCGGAGTGAAGAACAAAATCAGAATCAAGAACCATCACTCTTTCATTGGGGCTCCTTTCTCCTTGTTCTGATCCAGAAATTCAACAGCTTCTATCATTGATTTGACAGGAAATGTTGATGACACACTGGGATTTTTGTTCTCCTGCTGTCGCTGTCAAGTGCAGCTTAACATGAGAGGTAGCAGGACCATTCATGTGTTCATGTTTCCAGCAGACAAGGAGGAAACCTGGGAGGACTTCAGTGACTTTGATCACTGGTTCTCATTTCATCTTCTCAGTATAAAGTTTAAAGCGAGCTGGCCAGGAGTTGAACCTAGAATCTTCTGATCCGAAGACAGACACGTTATCCATTGCACCACCAGCCCTACAGAGGGGAGGGGCTTCTACAAACTCCTCATCATTTCCACCTCCAGGAGTGAAGCCTCCCGGGACCCAAGAGGCTCCAACTGGCAGAGCTCTCACTCATTTCTCCACCACCTCGCTAACCTGAGCTGGAGCATCTGAGAACCAAACAGTGACCCCCTTCATTCCAGAGCCCCCACCACTTTAACCACAGCCGGCCAGCCTCCTCCACACTGCTACTAAAATTGAAGACTGAAGTGTCTCATCCAGAGATCTGTCACAGGCGTCTGCTGTGGAGGGTCAGTCTGTCCGTCCACATTCAGATCATTGATGCAGCGACTCTGCTAGGATCAAACTACTGAGGATGAAACAGACCAATGTTGACATCAAGTAGCAACTCAGCAGCTTATCAACAGAGTCCTGAGCACCAGTAGAGCCTGGTCCTGGTCCCTGGGGGGCTCCAACCACCAGCCTCTCTGTTAACAGCCGAGCGCCACAGAGACTCACATTCACACTCACATTCATACCTACAGTCAATTTAGAGTATCAATCGGCCTCGTCCCAAATTACATGTCTTTGGACGGTGGGAAGAAGCCGGAGTACCAGAGAGAACCCACACATGGACGGGCAGGCAAGGCAATTTTCTTTGTAGAGCCCGTTTTCACAAACAGTTTGTCTCAAAGGGCTTCAAGTGGCATCATAACAACATCCTCTGCCCTCAGACCCTCACATCGACTGAGGAAAAACTCCATAGAAAACCCTTTTAACAGGGAAAAATCTGAGAAACCTCAGGGTGAGCAACAGAGGAGGATCCCTCACCCAGGAGGACAGACGTGCAGTAGATGTTGTTACAGACAAGAAAACAGTTTACAATGCAGAATGTGGGAAACATGGAAATGTTAATAACAGTTGAAGAAGGAAGCATCTGGAAGGGGAGGCAGGGAGAGCAAGCGAGCTTGATGGGGGACTGGATGGCAGACTGGTTCATGGAAGGGGAGCGCAGGCCGGTGTGACAGTAGGGAATAAGAGGGGGGGGGGGCGATGCAGGCGGCGGTTGGGGCTCTGGTGGATCTGTGGAAACACAGAGAGACTGCGAGACACCAAGGCCAAACTACAAAGTGCAACAAGTAGTGGTAGTGACAGTTCCAAAAATGTGCAGGGAGGAGAGGGAAGGGCTCCATGTAACCTGATGTGTCCCCCAGCAGTCTAAGCCTATAGCAGCGTAGAGGAGGGGAGAACATGCAGACTCTACACAGAAAGATTCTGCACCCGAGCCTGGACTCAAACCCAGAACCTTCTTGCTGTGAGGCCACAGTGCTCACCACTGCACCATCATGCTGCCATGCTCGCTTCTACTTTTCTCAATTGTGTTTCTTTCATGTCCTCCTGAGATCAAAGACAGAATTCTAGGTACAAATAAATACACTATCAAAGCTCCCTGATGACGTCATCATCAATTCTGACTTTGATCTGGAGGCTCTTGCTTTAATCTTGGCTTTGATCTGACTAATGTTTCCTGACAGGTTGCTGTTTCCACTCCAGAGCAACCAGTAGTTGATCCTATCAGACCAGTCTGATGAACGAAGCTTTTCACTACCAGTGGAATCACTGGGAAAAGAAACTCCTCCTTTCAGATGAAGGCTTCACAGTATTGAGGAGGGTTTGTTCAGATGATTCTGGAAGAATAAATCAAAACCTCATCATTGAACATGAATATTAATCACTGATGACTGTTTTAACGGAACCTACTGGATACTGTGGTGCCTGATGAGGAGACAACTTGGGTACAAAGTTGAAGAAGAGGGTTTTTGGAGAGGAGATTTAGATGAGATGGTTTCCAAATCAAATCGGTTGTCACAAAGGAAAGTCTGCATGGAAACACACACACACACATACAAACACACACACACACACACACACACACACACACACACACACACACACACACACACACACACACAGAGTCCTACTGACTAACCCATGTTTTTCTTCACTTAAACCACCACTGGAGTATTGAAAGAGATTGCATGAGACACCATCAACTTAGATTAAAAACCCCTGACTGCCTTTAATTCCCTCCTGGCTGCAGGAAATTAGACAGACCAGCCCATAGCGGGGCTGCACGGTGGTGCAGTGGTCAGCACTGTGCCCTCACAGCAAGAAGGTTCCAGGTTTGAGTCCCGGCTCGGGCGCGGGATCTTTCTGTGTGGAGTCTCCATGTTCTCCCTGTGCCTGCGTGCGTCCTCTCTGATACTCCGGCTTCCTACCACAGTCCAAAGACATGCAATTTGGGGATGAGGCTGATTGGATTCTCTAAATTGACCGTAGGTGTGAGTGTGAATGGTTGTTCATCTCTGTGTGTTGGCCCTGCGATGGACTGGCGACCTGTCCAGGGTGAACACCGCCTCTCGCCCGTAGATGCTGGGATAGGCTCCAGCCCCCCCGCGAACCTTACTAGTAAGGAATAAGCAGAAGATGACGATGGATGGCCCATAGAGTGGAGGTGAGACCACAACCATGCAGGGGCCGCTCTCCCCTTTTGGCTCCACCCCCTTTAAGGAAACCACCAGGAAGACGTGAGGACTGACCGTGATGACTGAAACTGCCACATTTACCTGAGACAAACTAGATAAACACAAAATACCAGGCCTTGCACAGTGATTCCCACTGACTGACACTGGGGTCTTCATTTTCCACAGGCAGGATGGCCGGTCCCCCTGTGCTTCCCAGGTCCCTCCCTGGAACACATGGCAGAGAAAATGTTTCACATGTTTGCTGATTCAATAAACCTGACCATTAACATGTGTGTGTGCCTCTAATTTACATAAACTGTTAATACCAAGACAAATGCTAGCTTCAATTAATCATTGATGTCATAGAACCCTTGGTCTCCATGACATTGGTCAACCAGAGAAGCTTCAACTGGTGACGCTCATTCAACCATGCATGAAGGTCAACCTGCATCATCTGCTATGCTCCTTAACAAGGAAATTAGCTCCAATGGTAGAGTGTTAGCTTAGCATGTGAGAGGTAGAGGGATTGATGCCCTCCTTCTCAGAATACTTCAGCTTGTTCTGTTGATCAGAGGAGCTGCTGGGTGATGAATGCTGATGTTTGTCCACTGCTGTGATAAAGTGTCCCCTGTTACTGAGATGTGAATGAACACCTGCTCAGTTCAAAGCTGCAATGAAGTCAAGTCATCACCCTGTAAAGCACCAAATAACAAAAGTTACACTTTACAAGTAGAACAGGTCCAGTTCAACACTCCTGAAATGAATTTACACCCAACAATTCTTCATGAGCAAGCACATCCTAGCTTAGGCCCAACTTTTCTTGGCGCTCTCCCAGATGCTTGGGAGCTGCTGGGGGAGCGCTAGTTGGGCCTAAGCTAGGAGCTAAGCTAAGGTGGTCTGCACCAGCTAGTGAGGGCTGGCTAGCTCTCGCAGCTTTTGGTGCAGAGCCGCTGCAGGTCCAGTTCAACATCGCAAAGACTCACCTCCAACACAACAAAACTACATTTAACACACTTATCAGTATCACTAAAAGAGGCAGAGGAGGAACAAAACATGTGGCACTCTGAGCAGGAGAGAAGAGAACAAAAGGGAGAAGCCATCGTTAGCTTGGAGTGGAGAATTTATAAGGCAGAAAGACTGTTGCTACAAGAATAATGGTCTTTTAAACTTCAGCCAAATAAAGCAATTAGGTATTAATTTTTGGTGGGTAATTAGTCAATTAAATAAGGAATCAGCAGGGAGGATCACACTTTAGCGAGCACAATGAAGCAAGGCTCTACGTTCAGCAACACAGAAAAAGGAGTTGAGGTCACAGGCTTCCTGCAACCAAGGTCAAAAATCCAGGACGGACGAAGGGGAGGACAACAAAGACAAAGACACAAGAAACAGAGATAATAACCATAAACTCCATAATAACCATAACACATATTGCCCACACACACACACATACACACACACACACACACACACACACACACATACACACACATTTTGTGAAACAACTCAGGAGTCATCAGGTGTTTTACTCAGAGGGATTCATTCATGATAAATGAGCATGGAGGAGACCCAGTAATCATCGACACAAGCGTCATATGAGCAGGTCACCACCCACTTTTATTGATTGGTTCTTGTAAGAATCACTCCTAACGCCATCAGGATGTCATTTTTTGTCCTGCCCTGTCTCAACTGTTGGAGCACAACAACAGCCTGAACTCTGCCACTACCTTATCCCTCCCTAACAACCTCATACAGACCCACTATCTGGACAAGCCTGACCCCCCTGACCCTCATCAGTCACTCCTAGTGCCTCACACCGGAGGGAATAGGAGCGTCTGTGAGCTCTGACTGTTGGGATGCACATCCATGTGATGAAGAGCTGTTTTAAACAGGAAATCATTTGACCTCTTGACCTGTGTGGGCAGGTACAGAGGGACGATTCCATCATGAACAATAATATTACTAAACAAATGGGTCTTTAGCTTCTTTCTGAAGGCGTCTTCAGCGTCCTCATGTCCAGTGGGAGAGCGTTCCAGAGTCTAGGAGCTGCAACCTGGAAGGTTCCCTCTCCTTCAGTGAGGCTGAATTCCTGTGGTCAGGGAGGATAAGGGACCCCACAGGTGTCACTAAAGTGCTTTAGACTGCAAAGGACTCAGCTAATCAAGCTGGGATCAACTGCTGTGGTGATCAAGGTATCATCATATAGAACAAACAAAGAAAACAGAGTTGAGGAAAAGCACACAAAGAAGAAACTATGAACATGAACAGAGCATCTTGTACACCAGATGTCACACGGCTCAGTAGACCTCTGGTTTGACCCGTAGCAGGTCCAGTCTCCAGGGTGCCCCCATCATTCTGCTCTTCAGTCACAGGACATGCAACAGAATCCCGTCGCTCCTCTGCAGAAGAACATGTGAGAGCGTCTGCTTGCTCTTCTCTGGCTGGACGTATGGGAGAGTCTGCTTGCTCTTCTCTGGCTGGACGTAGGGGAGAGTCTGTTTGCTCTTCTCTGGCTGGACGTAGGGGAGAGTCTGCTTGCTCTTCTCTGGCTGGACGTAGGGGAGAGTCTGCTTGCTCTTCTCTGGCTGGACGTAGGGGAGAGTCTGCTTGCTCTTCTCTGGCTGGACGTAGGGGAGTGTCTGCTTGCTCTTCAGAAGTTTGCTGGACCTTCACTTGAAGGTCATGATTTTCCTCTTTCAAACAGCTTTTTAAATCATGCAGATTTCCCAGGATTTCCCTCTGAGCACTGCTCCTTTTCTTCTTTTGTGTTCTCACTGCACATAGAAGACTCTGAACTTCACCTTTCAGACTGTCACACTTTGTGGGGTCCTGGTCCTTCCTTGATTCGAGGTGGGCCAACTCTGCAGTGAAGGTCTCTGTCTCCTGAGATGCAGTAGAAACTCATCTCCTCAAACATCCATTTTCTGCCTCTCTCTCCTCACTCTGGGACCTCAGCTGTTCAAGAGTCGTCTTCTTCTCAGTGAGTTCTTCTCTCATTTTGTTCTTCTCTGCCTGGATGGAGTTGAGCTCACACTTGAGGTCACACTTCTCCTTGTAAACCATCTTCACCTCAAGCTGAAGATTGTGGACTTGTGTGTTCAGGTCTCTGATCTGAGCCTGGTTCTCCTCCCTCACAGATTCAAGGTTGCCCACCATGGCAGACATGTTCTCTACCAGCTGATATGCAATGATCTTCTCTTGTCCAAGACTAGAAACCTGTCCCCACAAATTCTGGTTTTCTGTCCATCTCTTGTCACACAGAGACTGAAGCTGATCAAGTGCACTTTTCTTCTCAGTCAGGTCTTCCTCAGGACATTTCATCTCCACCTGTTCACTCTCCCTCAGAGACTGAACGTGGGTCAGCTCTTTTCTGAGCTCATTGTTCTCTCCATCAACCTTCCTCCCCTCACACTGAAGACTGTGGACTGTTGCATTCAGATCTTCTATCTGAGTCTGGTTCTTGTCCTGGACCGTTTGGAGGTTGGCCACCACAGCAGTGAGGTTCTGTTGCTCCTGGATTGCTCTTTTATTCTCACGTTCAAGAGTAGAAACTTGTTCCCTCAAATTCTGGTTTTCTGCCTGTGTGTTGTCACACAGAGACTGAAGCTGCTCAAGGGCAGCTTGCTTCTCAGTCAGGTCCTCCTGCTCTGTCAGCCTGAGAGATGGAGGAGCAGGATCACATTGACCAGGATCATTCAGTGGATAAATACAGCTCCAACTGAGATCCACCAGAACTCTGAATGCTCCAACTACACAATCCAATGGAGTCATAGCCTTCTGTCCTGTGTTGATCTGAAGATCTTGAGCCAGACTAAATCACCTGGAACTGTCAAGTCTTTAAAGACCAAAACTGCCCCATAAATGTGGAGTCTGGAGACATCACTGACATGACTGGATGACTTCAGTCACGTGACTGGATGACTTCAGTCACATGACTGGATGACAGTGAAGATGCCAATGTAGAGGTTGGGGAAATAGTCTCTGAGAATCCAGCTTGAAGCCACGCCCTCCTTTTTCTTCAAAAACCCAAACAGCGACCAAGTCTCCCTCCAATCCTGTACTTGGTTCAATGTTGCTGTTCCATTTTGCAGCAGTAGGGGTCACTGTGATACCAGGTTTAGTTCAAGAGTCCCAACTCCAGCTCATGTTGGTGACCTCAGTGGCAGGTAAAATGGTGCTTCAGTGGATCATGTGATCAACTCATGTGTGTCCTCACTGCTCCACAGGTCTGTCAAATGTTCTGTAAAATAGTTGGACCCAGCAGAGCTGCTAGATTAGGAGTTGATGGAGTCGTTGCAGATACCAGGGTCCAAAGTCCAGCTTGAACCTGGTTTGTGCAGTTCTTTGTCAAGCTAGCAGCCATTCTTGTCACTGCCAAGCTAAAGTGAATTCTGTCAACAAATGTCAACATACAAAAGGATATTTCTACTGGCAGTTCAAGATTTTGATCAAACTCCTTTTTCAGAGCTGGAACCTTCCTCTTGTGTCAATTTTCTGTTCTCATCTCTATGGTAACGGTCAGTTTTGACCCACGTCTTCAATCAGCTGTCAAATAAACTAAAACAATTTTCTATCCTCCAAGTTGTTTCCATCTCTTGGTGACCTTGATAGGCTTCCTTATCCATGGAAATATTGGTTTGAATATTTAGTTGTGGGCCTCTGGACCTTTTTTTAGTCACTCAACCCTCGATTTCAGTTAAAAAAAATGGTAAAATGAACCTCAAGAAAAACATAGAAATGAACCAAAGGTTGCTGTGCTTCCTGACCGTTACTGAGGGTGTTAGAACACATCTCTGACAGGGATTGGTTTGATTTATTATTCATTTTAATATCATTAACTATTGGAACATCCGTGGTGTTATGGGTCAGTTTAGACCCTCATATTTTTACTTCAAGAAAAGAGAAAAAAAGTCTCTTTTTCAGCAACAGAACTTTGATACAAACACAAAATGAAAAGCAGAACAAGCCAGAACCCAAATTATGGATTTGCAAGGTCAACAAACAACAACCAGTCAAGCAAACCAAACCAACAGAAACCAGTTACTGGTTCCAAAACCAGTAAAAAACAAACACAGAGGAAAAGTCTCTGTGTGTAAGAACATTGTTACCCACCTCAGCCTTGACTGTTCTCAGCAATGACTGGTGGTACAGATACGTCCCTCTTTAACATTAAAACCCTATGGACCAGTTAATCAGAAGGCAAAATTCGCTACAGGAGAAAGGGGTATTTGAAATTGTAATGAGTGACAGAGTAAAGGATTAAATTGACAACAGGTAGGTTTTTGTGTATTGAATTATATTGGTAAAAGCTAGAAAAGTAGAAAAAAATAGAAAAACAGTGTCCATTTACAGATAAGCGTAGTCACAATGTTTCACAAATTATACCCAAAATAAATAAGAAGGTTGCAGTCCTTGTTGGGTGGCTCGCCACAACCACTGGGCTTTGCCTTCTACCTCACAGAGCAGGGAAGAACCCAGCAGAAGAAAATCTGCATCTTGAACCATGGAAAAGAAAAGACCCGGCCAGAAACTCAGCAGTATTTAAACACACACTTCTTCAGATTAAATGTCACCCACACGGCTCATCAGCAGTCCAGCTCTCACTTAAAAGAAATGGGGACAGCACGAGAGTTCAGCATGACTTCTTTTCCGTTTTTTTTTTAGTTGCAACGTAGCGAGGCAGCGGCTAAAAAGCTGGCTAACCGCACTCGTTAATGGCAAAACTTACAGGTTCCTCACATCCTCTTAAAGCATAGTCCGCAAATCGACCCACAAGAAAAAAGAAAGAAAGGACTCCAGTCTCCGCGCAGAATTAAAAACAGCATCTGTCTTCCCCAAATCTTGCTCTCTTACACCAAAAGCTGTTCTAGCTGCAGTGAAATGTCCGTGTGCCGCTACTTCGTTCAAGTCCGCAAGAGAGAGCGAGAGCGGAAGGAGACCCCTGACCTTGACTCGTCTGATCTGTTACGTTGCGTCAAGTGAACTCCGCATGTCACCCGAATCTTTTACTACGCTTTTTTTTTTATTTTAAAGGCACATTCACATGAAATAAAATACCCTTTTTAACAGATGTGCTTCTGACACCAGGACGACATGGAACTCCTGAAACAGAGATTTGGTTCATTTTGATGTAGAAAGAACAATTCCTCCCCCAAGCTCAGACTCAGGTGGTTTCTTTCTCTTGCCAGGGTCTCTCCCTCTCTTTAAATCCCTCTTTCACAGGGCACCGATGAAGCAGGGACCCAGAAACACTCCAGCCAGCTTGAAGGAACTGGGACAGACCAAGGCTGCATCTGAATTGCCAAGTACCAACCTACGTCCTCCTGCTACGACCTCCAGCTACAGCCTCCTGCTACAACCTGAACATGGTGGCACCACTCAGACACCCTAGAAGATTGGTGGTGAAGCACGACCTCTGCTGGCAGAGCACAGATACCGCAATTAGGTAGACAGCACCAACGAAAGCCCCACCTGCTGGCCTGACTGCAGTACTGCACTCCACTCTGAACGCACCCTCCATTCATTCTCTATTCTCTATTCTACTCTCTATGAAGCACATTAACGCACCTGTACAGGTGTGTTCACACACGTCACGTTTGGTGTGAACACACCTTTAGTCATCAACAACGACTACAAATGTTGGTGTTCATAAGAATAGGAGACTGTTGGTGGCGCTACCTTGGCTTGTAGGTCCACACGTTTTAGGGGACGAAGAAGAATTCCGCGGTGCATTGTGGGCCATAGGTTGCTCGGAGGATTCACCTGAACCGACCTACAATGTGGGCGTGTTTAGGCTGGAATTTAGGTTGAGAAGTAGGTCGCTACTCGCGCCAGTTGTGGTTTTGGACAGCCTCCGACCTGAGACCTAGGATCAGACCTACTTAGCTACTCAGACGCAGCGCCAGTTCCTGAATCAGTCACGTGGTCACTGCCGAATGACGAGCTTCTAACGTCACCAAATACGTCATCAGTACGCGCTTCACAATAAAAAGAAGCGGGACGCCTCTGAACAACCAGGAAAGAAGGAGAAGTCCGTGAACCCCCGGCCCCGGTCTTTGTCTCCTGAAGGCTGAGTAGCGCCGGTAGAACCTCAACATGTGCGCCGCGCAGCTGCTGCGGGTGTCGGTCCAGGAGCGGATCCTCGCCGTCGCTGAAGACTTCCTGCTGCAGCTGGGAGAAGGAGACTCAGCGGCTGGAGTCCCGGTGCTGAGAGCGCTGCTCACCGAGCGGCTGGCGGCGGCCGCGGAGCAGATCGTGGCTCTGCTGGAGGAAACCGTGGCGGAGTACGAGCGGGAGAACCGCCGGCAGAGGTTGCTGCTCGATGCCGTGCTGAAGCCCCGAGTCAGGCAGGACAGAGCAGGTGTGTCCCCCACACCGACCAGGAGAACCGGTGTTGTGTCGCTCCCAGCAGCATCAACCGATACCGATGTCCGAGTGCTTATGCCACTGTGACGCTCATTAAATGTCGGTCACATTTTATGTTATTTTGATTATTTATTAATGTTATTTCTGTCCCATGTAAAATGGGAGAGTTTTGTCATTCCGCCAGCCGGGGGCAGTGTCGCGGGCTGCTTCTCCCGGTGAACGCCGGTTTCCTTCCCCAGTCTTCACGGAGAAGCTGAACAGAGCAGACGCGTCTCACCGATTGTCTTAATTATCCTTTTTTACAGGAAACATCATCTGCATACAGAGTCTCAATCTGAGACCTGTAACACCACCGCCTCAAAAAATGGTATCTTTGTGTTTGGTCCTGTTTGGCTCCTCATAACCACTGCAGGCAGGTTTCTCCTCCTCTTCATCAAACTAAGGATCATTCCAGGCTCACTAATGAGCCCCTCCTCTCCATTCAGGCCCAGGTTTAAAATCCTGTCAGCTCAATTCTCTCAGAGAGCAAAGAAGTGGAGGAGCAGAACACAAGAGGGGAAGGAAGTCAAGGGTTCACCTGTGGAGGGATTTCCTCTCTGTGAGATTGAGACTGAGTCAAGATGTGAGACAGGACAAGATAAACTCAAGTTTGTGTTATTTTTCTGAAATGGAGCACTTGATTTGAACATGCACAGTTTTATTAATATTCTCTTATTTTGAAATGCAGCCCTACTTTTATTAGTCAATGAGACACCATCATACACATCTGCAGTCATTCAAGTATGTTCAGTTTGAAGTTACGTGATAACAGATCTTAGTTGATTTCTGTTTCTGTCTGTTGCTCCGCTGTTTCAGAGTCAAATGAAGAGATTTCTGATGTTGCTGTTTGTGTCCTGCAGATGTGGAGCAGCTGCTGGTGATTAAAGAAGAGGTTCCCCCTGAGCTGCAGGACCCAGAGCCCCCCCACATTAAAGAGGAGTGGGAGGAGCTCTGGACCAGTGAGGAGGGAGGGCAGCAGGAGGCTGATATCACCACGTTCCCCTTCACTCTGGTCCCTGTGAAGAGTGAAGGGGACGAAGAGAAACCTCAGTTCCCACAGCTTCATCAGAGTCTAACTGAGGAGAACTTGAAAGAAGAGTCTCTGAGCAGCAGCCCAATTCATCCTCTGAAAACAGAAGCTGATGGAGAGGAGAGTGGAGGACTAGAACCAGAACCAGCAAGCAAGGTAGATCCAGATACACTTGTTCAACCCCAGACTGAAGACCAGATGTCAGACTCTTCTGAAGCTGAGACTGAAGTCAGTAAGGATGAGCGTCCCTTTAGGTGCTCAACATGCACTCAAGGTTACAGTTACAAAAATAGTTTGGATAAACACATGAGAACACACACTGGGGAGAAACCGTTCTCATGCTCAGTTTGTGGCAAAAGATTTTCAGAAAAGGCATATCTGAAAAGTCACATGAGAACACATACTGGGGAGAAACCATTTTCCTGTTCTATTTGTGGCAAAACATTCTCACTTAAAGGACATCTGAAAACACACATGTACATTCACACTGGGGAGAAACCAGTCCCCTGCCCTGTCTGTGGCAAAAGGTTCTCAGAAAAAGGACAACTAACAAGACACATGAGAACGCACACAGGGGAGAAACCTTTCCCCTGCTCAGTTTGTGGCAAAAGATTTTCCAGAAAGGGGGATCTGAAAATACACACAAGAACGCACACAGGGGAGAAACCTTTCCCCTGCTCAGTTTGTGGCACAAGATTTACCAAAAAGGGGGATCTGAAAACACACAAAAGAACACACACTGAGGAGAAACCATTCCCCTGCTCGGTATGTGGCAAAAGATTCTTAGATAAGAGATACCTGAAAACACACATGAGAACACACCCTTGAAATAAACCATTTGTCACAATGTCGCTCTGAAGCCGTAACCAGAGTGAGAGTTGCATGTTGAAGTCCAACTGAAGAATTCATCTAACAAAAAAATGCAAAAATAAACTGAAATTGAACTAAGAGAAAAATGGGATGTGATCATTAGTAGAGTCTGTGTGTGTGTGTGTGTGTGTGTGTGTGTGATTGTATGTGTGTGTGTTTGCGCGCGCGTTTGCACGAGTTTTTAGAGGTGAAAGGAAGAGATGTTGGCTGCTGAAAATCAAAGTGACGATGGATGAGGAGGAGGCAGTGGCCAGTAATGGGGTGTCAGTGAAGAGAGCTCTGGACCCAGGTGCTTCCAACTCAGAGGAATGAACAGCTCCCTGCCCTCCAGATGAGTTCTCAAGAAAAGAGCTCATGAAAATATATGACACTCAGGATTTGTGGAGCTGAAGATGACCTGTTGGTTTCTATGTTTCTCTGCAAACGTCAGGCAGAATGTGGAAGAGCGTCACAGCTGAGACTGTTAAAACCTTAGAGAATGTTTGCTCATGTTGTAAAAGTGCTATTCATGCAGAATAGGATACTTATTCATGGACGTTAAAATATATTTGGGTCAAACCACAGGAGCTGAAGTGTGTACCCTCATGCTCCAGGTTTCAAAGTTGTAAACTTACTTTGTGGTTGGCAGATTGATGTTTGCATGTGTTAATTTTAATAATCTGAACCATTTGACCTCAACCTGAGCGCCTATTTTGAGATTTTGAGAATCCTTGAATGTGACTTGACTCTACCTTTGGACTGTATGTCCCCTCCCCATGGTGATGAATAGCTGACTGTTCCTCAGAAACACCAGAGAACTTCTGATGCTCTATGAGTGCTGTAACTTCTCTCTCATGCATGAATAAAGTGTGTAAGGTTTGAGAAAGAGACCACCGCCTCCTTTCTGTTCACTGCTCCACCGGACGACCCCCCCACGCAGGGCCACTTGACCACAATTAATGGCGACGAGGATGGGATCCTAAACACCTGAGGTTACAGACTCGATGCAACGACTCCACTGATCATGTAGACTGGTAGGAGAACACCTTTTACCAGTTACAGCAGCAGACTCCCAATAGCAAACCTACTCAGTCCTCCACCTCTGCTTGAGCAGCTGCTGCTGCCAATGATGATCTCCAAAGTCCTGTTCCGTCACTTAGTGAACTGTCTAAGCTTCCTAAAAGAGAGCAGAACTTGTCTGCCTCACTCTCTCCCACTGCTCAATGGAGCCCTGCATTTAAAAGAAGAACTAGAACCTGGAAACCTAGGATACAAGGACAAAAATGTGTTAAATGATGAAGGAGAAGAAGCGATTAATGAAGAGGATTGTATCCTAGAAGAGGTAGAGGGTTTGAAGGCCAAGACCAACAGGAAGAGGAAACTGGCACCCCAGACCTCAGACTCAACAGGGCCCCAGACCAGGACCGCCTCTGACCCCGTGGCATCCCCCTCAACAATAGGACAGCACTTCAGTGTTTTCCAGTGTGCAACAATGAAAATGAAAAACAGAAAGTTGTAACTGAATGCTCTCAAATAACTCCAACTGCTGAACCTAAAGTTGAATTATCAGGAGATGGAAAATCTGCTGAACTATCAGTGGACACAGGTGCAACAGTCTCCACCATTAATAAGTCAGATGCTAACCGTGTAGGATTAGTTCCTACTTCTGAAAATATAAAAACAGTAGCAATTGCTGGAGTAACTATGCAAAGTCCATTGGAGCACCAGCCAAAGTTCAATTTGGACCCATTTCATGAGAGCATCCATTTGTAATCACTGATAACTCACCAAGTAATCTATTGGGTCGGGATTTGTTAACCAAGTGGCGTGCAACTATTCATTGTTCTCCTGAAGGCGTTCATACCACAGTCCCTGACCATGACTCTGAATGCTTCTTCAACATGCTACAGGCTGTAAATACAGGATGGTATTATTCTCTCATGTACTCCTTTTCAATCAGATGCTGACGGTGTCCTGGATTCAGACGGATGATTTCTGAGCAGGAAAAGAAGACCTGCCAGATCATTCCAGGTTAACAGGTTTACAAGACCTCCATGTAACTCTACATGTTGATATGACAGGAACGGATGTTGCCTACTTCAAGCTGTTAGACCCAAATATGGGATCACAATTCTCTGTGTTCTCAGATACTTTGGCAAGAACCCCAAAAGGTGTTTTCTATTACCAAACGTTGGAGATTTGGCTTTGTCATTGTTTCAGGTTGATAAAACCTCGCCCCATATTTCCGTGGCTGTTGTAGAAGGAATAGAAGCACAACGACTCGGCCCTGTAGCACATTACATGACTCACAATTCCCTGCAGGAAGGGTTTTTATGATGACATCATGTGTGTAAATGTGTATGTATATATATGTTTTGACTCTACACATGGACACAAACTGTCCTGTTGCATGTGGCTGTATTGTTATTGGAAGACAAGTCATGGCCAGATAGTTCATCAGTGGGGTGGGGTGAGAAGATGAGGTTGCAGTATGTTAATTGGAAAATCGTGTGTGTCTGTGTGTGTGGTTGTGTGTTATGGTTCACAAAATAAAGGAAAGACGATTAAGTCCCATTAATGTTTATTGTGATTGTAATTAATTTACCAAGAAAAGGGTTTCAGTCGGCTCACATAAATATCTGCAGCCTGAGAAATAGAATAACAGAAGTGTCTGAACTCTTGTCCTTGGTTATCCATCTATTGGCAAGATCACAAACTCACCTTGATGATACATTCAATGAGGATGCACTGGGAATCCAGGGGTACAATATTTTTACAAGAGACAGGAACAGCTATGGAGGAGGTGGAGCAGTTTATGTACAAAATCACATTCCAGCTAAAGTAAGATTTGATTTGATGGCTGCAATATTGAAGTGATCTGGGTGCTAATCAGTCTACCTCATGTTCAACCATTGCTTGTAGGGTGTGTCCAGACCACCAAGTGCAAGGTTTCATGTTAGATAGAGGATGCCATCTTGATCGAGACATTTATTTGCTTGGAGACACAAACATAGATTGGAACTTGTCCACTTCAAGAGAAGCTGCGATGCAAGAACATGTAATTGAACACAGATGGTGGAAAGATCAACAAGAGTGTGTTCTAGGAAAGATGGTCTGAAAGTGAAACATGCACAGACCACATACTCCCAAACTGGAGCTGTTTCTGTTCCAAAGCATTATCTAGACCAGTGGGGTGTTCTGATCAGAACCGAGTGGTAACTGCAAGGAAAGGACATGCTCCTCTAAGAAAATATACAGTCAGGAATATGAAATCACCCTGGGTTACACAGAACTAAGAGAAGCAGTGAGATGGAGAAATGAAGCAAAACAGGCAGCGATAATATCTGGTTTTGAATCGGATTGGCAAATCTATACAGAAATTAAGAAATTATGTTACTTCTCTTTCTTCTTTTTATTACTATTCACCACAATTGGGTTCCATTTGCAGTCATTGGAAATAATAAAAACACAAGAACACACCTGAGGTTCCTTTTTAGCTGGAATTTTCCTTTAGGAGCTTTAAGAGTGAGGAGAAGGATTTTAAACTCTGTTCTGGATTGGTGATGTGGTCTCTCCTCCTAGTTCCTGTCCATGCACGTGCAGCTGCATTCTTGAGCAGCTGCAGTCTTGAAGGGGAGGTTCACTTTTTTGGACCTTTGGCCTTCCCAGCTCACCAGGGTGCTCCCAGCAACTGGAGACAGTTTTGGACCCATTGGGTCTGGTCCTGCTGACGCTATCTGCAATGCTAGTGCTAGCGCGAGTGGATAGGCCTGCCATTTAAATACCATCTTACTCACTCCACAGCACATTCCAGGCGACTGAAATAAAACTCCAGAATATCAAGTTAAAGTGTTTGTTGATAGAATCATTCTGGGGAGGAAACTTTTAGTACATCGCGGTTCTTTTTGAGGGACAAACCTCAGATTTCAGGTGTAATTTTACCTCTCATCTAGTCGATAGAAGTGGGCTCACGTTACAGCTTCAGAGGGCTGATATGCTACTGACTGAATGTATTCCTCAGCCATTGATGAGTCGGCCGATATTTATTTATAATATATATTTATATATCCAGTGACTTCTACCAGTGCTGTCTCTGTGCTGGGCTCTAAAACCAGGCTGAAACCCTCAAATCAACTCTTGTTATGGAGGAAGTCACTCAGCTGATTAGCAGCTGCTTTCTCCAGGATTTTAGAGAGGAGGGGAGGTTAGCTATCAGTCCATAGTTGGCTAGAAACTCAGGGTATCCACAGCTTCCCTGACCAGGACTTGAACCCTAGACTGTGGCAGTGAGAGCACCAATCCTCGACACTGGACCATCAGGGACCACACTGACCAGAGTTTGTCCTTGCAGGAGTCAGTGACTTAATAGTGTCTAGCAAAGGGTTGAACCTGAATGAGACAGTTATCCTTCAACATGGGGCCATGGCAGAGGGAACCAAGAACACTACAATGGGGGTGAGAGTGGAGCCATGATGGATTCACAGTTCATCACCTCCACCATCATGTGGACCACCTGATCACCTCTCCCTCAACTTCTAAATGACTCATTCCCCGACTGGGAATCGAACCCGGGCCGCGGCGGTGAGCGCGCCGAATCCTAGCCACTAGACCATCAGGGACCACACTGAGCTCTCCAACAACAGAGACTATACACAATGACTCAAGAACACAGGACTCTGTGGTCTCAGCTTGAGATGCAGAGGGTCCTCCAAGACCACCAGACACCTCAGCCTCCTAAAGACAGTCCACCCCCAGGATCCTGCCCCCCTCTGCTCCAACTCAGCCCTCCATCCATAACTGACTTTGTCTCAGTCTCTTCACAATGCCAGTCACTGAAACACTGACAATGTGATGGGGCTTCCTGTCTTTACTGCATTTTCTTCAAGGCTCACAACTGCTACTTCCTACAGTCGTCTCTACTGTGTACTTGTACTACCAGTTGTTATGAGCAACTGTGGATTTCTAAATATTCCAGGCCTCAGTTTGCAACTGTATAGTGATGATGGGTCAGTTTAGAGCTGTCAATCAATGTTAATAATTGATCTTAGCATCTGGAGATTATTTTAGGAACACAAATACTTTTACTTCATTCTGAGGATGAGCAGACGTTCAATATAATTCTCATTTCCTGGTCAAAGACTCCTGCTCCTGTCAGAGAGGATCTGGGCTGGATTGGAAAGCTTCAGAGAGGGAAACCTTCACTCTGGACTGGACTGAGAACGGAGCAGCCTCAGCTTCCTGGAGCCTGACTTGCCTCTGTGGTCTAAGGCTGTGTGGGCTGACATCACAGTGAAACTACTGAGATCACAGAGCCTTTGAGATCACAGGCTGACTTCCTTTTTTCCCTAAAATGAAGAATAAAATGTTGTGTCTGTGTTTGTGTTGCTGCATCAGTTAAACAGGGACTCTGACGGCTCAACAGCCTCGTCCTCATTCTTATGTCTTTGGACTGAAAAACTTTCACACCTGAAGTGTGAAGCTTTGATCAAAGTTAATTTGACAGCACAGCAGAAAATCCTAGTCTATCACTGACATTTTCTGTAAATAAATGATAGAAGCTGTTGAATTTTAGAATGAGAAAAAATGTCCCCAATGAAAGAGTGATGGTTCTTTATTCTGATTTTGTTCTTCACTCCTACACCAGAGAGTGAAAGTGTCGGCTGGCTGGGACCAACTGCCTGCTTCAGAGTGGGAGGAGCCTCAGGACTTTCCAGTGAGAGCTGCAAACTTCCACCAGCACCCAGTGCCAGCAGGTCTTCATGATGGAGCTGAGAAGAACACAACAACACCAGAGCACTGGAGAGGAGCACAACACTTCTCTGCTTCCTGGCCACTCTCATGTCTGTCTGTCCATCTGGAGCTGGGGGGAGGAGCTTCACGTTTTTCTTTTTTAAAAAAGGGAATGACATGACTTCCTCTGTATGTTAGAATATGAACTACTAAAAATGTTCATCTCCAGTTTTAAGTTAGAATTAAATTTAAAGCAGAAAACTCTTCCCTCTTCAATCTTGTCACTCAGTGTTGTAAACGGTTTCAAACAAATTCTACTGTTCAACAGTTCAAGTGTTTCTGAAGAAGCTGAATGTTCTCCTCTACTTTCCTCAATTGTGTTTCTTTCATGTCCTCCTGAGATCAAAGACAGAATTCTAGCTACTGTCAAAGCCCTGATGACATCATTAGGAATTCTGACTTTGATCTGGAGACTCTTGCTTTAATCTGAATTTGACCTGACTAATGTTTTAGTTTAGGTTGCATGATACCGTCCACCTCATTTCTCCTGATGGACTGGTGACCTGTCCAGGGTGAACCCTGCCTCTTGAACAATGTCACCTGGGATCGCCCCCCCCCCCCCCGTGACCCTTAAAGGATAAGAATAGAAAGTGGATGGAGGGATGGACTCAACACTGAAATCAGCTGATCCGATCCACATTCTAATGTTTCCTGTCCCTCTTTAGGAGTCAATGAGAATAGTAGTGTATATAATAATGTATATCCAACCTTGTAGTATCTTTCCAAAGCTTTTAGTATTTCTTCTTGTTTCTACTTGTAGTCTTAGTGTCTGGATCTTTTCTTTTGATATCCTGCTGTCTGCTCTTTGCTTTTGGAGCTTCCTTCAACAACTACCAGGCCTCCTGGGTACTGTAGGAAACATGGTCAAGTTCTTCTGACTTCTCCAGTAACGTCCTGCTCTCATTGGTCTGTCTTCATTTTGACTTCTCCCACTGCCACAATGACCAGCCTTTATACTCTTGGTGACTGGGGCCCTGGTTGCTGCAGGCCTCAACACCAGCCTGTGGTTGTGAGCAGGGCAGAACAGAACTGACAGTATCTCCCATGCAGGACCTGGGTCAGCGCCTGGTGCCAGCTGGGGCACCGCTTTAACCTGGACCCCTAGAAGATCTTCTCCAGGATCTGGCCTTTTTGGTTCCATCAAGGCCTGAGAGGATGGTGAAGAGGGATCCTCCACCAGGCAGCACAGTCAGCAGCAGCCATTTTGTTCCACTAGAATCAAGTATGATAGTGACACACTGGTGAGTACTTGCTAACTGACACTTCCTGTTTTTACTGCTATTCTTCCATGAATGTGCTCATGTTGGCTGGTCCCCAACCACAGTTTCAAAGCCATGATGACATCTTTCATCAACAATCAGACTTATTTTTTCTCTATTTGGACAAATAAGGTTTCAACTGACACGGCTGGCCAACGTCCTGGAGTTCATTCAGCCTGGAGAACCAGGTGCTGGTTCCTTCTTTTACCAGGCAGGAACGGGCAGCAGATCCAAGATCAGTAGGTGCAGATGTCTGCTTTGACTGGTAGGAGGAAAGAGAGCAGGAGAGCTGGTCAGAGACAAAGACAGATCATGAAGAAGGAGTGCTGTATTCTGCTAGCACATGCTAGTGACAGTCAGAGATCAGGAGTCTCAGCAAGGAAAGATTCATCTCTTATTTCAGAGGACAATTGGACGTTCACTGGAAGACAGTGACGTGCGGTGAGGTTCATGGCTGGTGAGGCACCGACAGACATCTGGTGAGGCACCGACTTCATCACAATCAGATCTGTCAACATATGAAAAAAACCTGCATTTAATAATAAAAAACAGTCAAAAATTGTTCTCCATGTTTTGGCTTCTGTCTGCCACAGCTTCTTCAGCGCTCTGGATAGGAGGAGTGAGGACACACACATTTGGAACTGAGAGCAGCTGTGTGTGGGATATCCCCAGCAAAGATAAAACCAGCTCCTTCATGCTGGCTATGAAGGCTCACAGTCACACTGACGCAGCTACAAATACTTTGATATGCAACAGACTGGTTTCTCTTCTGGTAGTTTGTTATCAACTGTTGTCACATTTATGGATTAATTTAGCAGATAAGATGAAGGCTCCAAAGGACCAGCTGGAGATGCCAGGGATTGAACCCGGGGCCTCATACATGCAAAGCATGCGCTCTACCACTGAGCTACATCCCCTCTGTCCGAGTCACTGTTTAACTGATGCAGCAACACAAACACAGACACAACATTTTTATTCTTCATTTTAGGGATAAAAAGGAAGTCAGCCTGTGATCTCAAAGGCTCTGTGATCTCAGTAGTTTCACTGTGATGTCAGCCCACACAGCCTTAGACCACAGAGGCAAGTCAGGCTCCAGGAAGCTGAGGCTGCTCTGTTCTCAGTCCAGTCCAGAGTGAAGGTTTCCCTCTCTGAAGCTTTACAATCCAGCCCAGATCCTCTCTGACTAGCAGGCGTCTTTGACCAGGAAATGAGAATTATATTGAACGTCTGCTCATCCTCAGAATGAAGTAAAAGTATTTGTGTTCCTAAAATAATCTCCAGATGCTAAGATCAATTATTAACATTGATTGACAGCTCTAAACTGACCCATCATCACTATACAGTTGCAACTGAAATATTTAGAAATATTTCAAGGAAGCAGCAGGCCCTCATCCGCCCCGGTCCACCCGACTGTGTCCCCTGAGACAGATGACAGCTCACTTCCGGCAGAGGCAGTTAGGTTGAGGACCGTTGCTGATGTCATCAACTGATGTCTCCATCACAAAAGGTGACAGACAGGATGGTCATGGACATAAAATAGAGGCCGAAGAATGAGAAAGAATGGTTGTCCTGACTGAAGTTTAGCTTGAGCTTTTTAATTTGTTACTAAAGGAAGTATTGGTACAAGTAAAGGCAGGCGAACTTTCCACAAATATTCAGAATTAACTTTGACAACCAAAACATGAACCAAGACGACAAAATAGTGAACATGAAAAAGGAACCAGTCCCACCTTCTTGTGTGTTCCTGCTGAAGTAAATGTTTACGAAGATTTGTTGTGTTCTTTTTCCAAAGGTCCAGCCAGCATTGCAGGTCTCAGGAGGAGGAGCCACTTCAGCAGGATCTGTGGGACATGTCCAGCTCCCTGCAGCTCTACAAGTGTTACCAACTCTTCATTCCAGCTGTTTGGTTGAATCCCATTTTTTCACCTTTGAACCTTTTTACACTGATGAGGAGGTGAGGCAAAACCACAACCTCACGTCAGCTCACAGGATGAACCAAAATGCCAGACACTTCCTGTCACTGCTCCAGCACCACCTGTCTCCCCTCCATGTCTTTACCACCTGTGCAGCTTCCTGCTGTCCCTGGACCCTCACAGGTGATCGCTCCACCTGGAGCCTCACAGATGGGTTCTAACCTCCCAATACCTGCAGCCCAGCCTCGACCCACTCAGACTCAGTCACCCATTCAAGCTGGGCCTGGTACCACACTCCATTACAGACAGAGAGAAAGAAGACACACGGGATCCTTTGAAGAAAATGTAACAAAGACAGGAAGCCCCCATCACATTGTCAGTGTTTCAGTGACTGGCATTGAGAAGAGACTGAGACAAAGTCACGTTATGAATGGAGGGCTGAGTTGGAGCAGAGGGGGCAGGATCCCTGCAGGATCCCTGCCCCCTCTGCTGGTGGACCCTCTGCATCTCAAGCTGAGACCACAGAGTCCTGTGTTCTTGAGTCATTGTCTATAGTCTCTGTTGTTGGGGAGGTCAGTGTGGTCCCTGATGGTCTAGTGGCTAGGATTCGGCGCTTTCACCGCTGCGGCCCGGGTTCGATTCCCGGTCAGGGAATGAGTTATTTAGAGGGAGAGGTGATCAGGTGGTCCACATGATGGTGGAGGTGATGAACTGTGAATCCATCATCGCTCCACTCTCACCCCCATTGTAGTGTTCTTGGTTCACTCTGCCATGGCCCCATGTTGAAGGGTAACTGCCTTCAGAAAGGCACCAAGGATGTCCTGTTGTTCCTCACTGTCCAGGTAGACAGGCTCAGGAAGAGGACTTGGGACAGAACCACTTAGGCTTCCTGTTGAGTGAGCCAAGGGACAGAAACTCTTACTTTGTGCCCCATGGCATTTGTCTCACTTTAACCAATGTCTCACAATCCCCCACTCTCCCCTACACACACACACACATACATATACATATATATATATATATATATATATATATATATATATATATATATATGTGTGTGTGTGTGTGTATATATATATGTATATGTGTGTATATATATATATATATAAATATAAATCACACAACTAAAATACAGTACAAATACATATTTATTTTTAAGAATCAATGTATTACAAGTACTTTCAGTAAAAAAAACCAAAATGTTGTTAAAAAACAAAACAAAACTGTTCTTAGCAAAAACCTCTTCACCATGTGTGTACCACACATCTTTAAAGTGAGTGTGTGAGAGTGTGTGAGCGTAAGTGTGTAACAGTCAGTGAGCGTGACAAGAACTCCTGAAACGCTTCATCAAAGTGCTTTCAAACTTGTTCAACTGCAACATCGTCCATTCAAACCTGACCTCATCCGTTTGGCATTGTGAAGTTTGTCACTTCAAATCTTCATTCAAGACAATTTCACCTTTCATGCGTGGACTTTGGGGGACAGTTGAAGTCCATCCAGATCCAAGAGAAGTTTTTGAAACACTTCAGAAGTGTAGCACAGTCGTGGGGGACATGCAAGGTTGAGGGCTCCCATCAGTCCCATTAGCAGTGCACAGGCCTGGGCAGCATTCCTGCATGTAGGTTAAGTCAGAGTAGTCAAAAAAGTACATCCAACTCTGTAGCGCCACCTAAGTAGAATACCAATGTTTGAGATCCTGCGTTGTTCAGCATGAATGTTCCAGCAGTGGTCACCTACCTGTGTACTTTCCAATAGTCACCAGTCACTCTTGGTGCCACCCCTGCTTGCGCCAGTGTCTCCAACAGTGTCTCAGCAGCGCCCGTGATCTTAGCAGGACTGATGAGCCTGTGGTTCAGGAACAGGTCCTTTCTAATTGTGCAGATGAGGTTTCTGTTCCAAAGCCTGGATCGTATGTTTTCATGATCTCTTTCAAAATAGTCATCAGGTATTTCCTCCCCACGTGTGGTTGCTCTCACATGAACGCTTCATCACCAGTCATCAGTCCACTGTGTGTTCATGGCAGCATTGAGCAGCAGTCAGACAGCAGTTCTTAGACGCTCCATGAGTTTGGCTGAAAGTTCCCGATCCATGAACCCGTCTTCATGATCCAGGTATGGTCCTGCACACCCTGAAGCTTCCTCTGGTGGAGATTCCAGCTGCCTGGCCTCCATCTCTGAATACACTCGCTGGCCCTCAGCTTGTTTTGTTCCATACAGTCAAAGAGAAGCAGAAATAACAACACCATTAAACAGAGGTCAAACAGCCAGAGCAGCTCAAAGGCAGGGTTGGGGTTCCTCACCCCTCCTCCCCTAAAACAAAAGGCACGTGGTCAATCTGGGTGTTTGAAAGCAAAGGTCATGGGCTAGAAGTTTTAGTTGTTTACTCAATCAAATATTTATTTGTTAATGATATGATCATACAGAGAGGCTCACCGGACTTTTCCTCAACAAAAAAAGGTTTCAAATGTTGAAAAGCACACTAGTAATTTATCATCGCATCAGTTAAAGTCAACAATACATAAAGAAATTGCTTACCGTTACAATTGGCCATTTTCCAAAAAACAAAGACTTCTCTCCTGGTGAAAAGAAAAGAAGAGTCGTACGGTCCTCTGAGGTCCTGTTGTGTCTTTTGGTCAGAGACAAACAAAGTGTGTGCCAAGTCGGCTGTGATGAATCTCCCAGTAAACCAGGGGTTGGGTTCCCCACACCTTCCTCCCCTCAAACAGAAGGCCAGACGTGTGACTTGGAACACCAAACAGGACCAATGGTCTGTGTGAGGCTTGAGGGAGGACATGTCTGTCTTCTTGCAGTAGTTACTTTCCCTGGTGAGTAGTTACTTTCAGAGTGGAGGAACTCAGGTACTATCTCAGTTACATTTTGGCAGAAGTAACTAGTAACTATAACTACCTACTTTTGCAAAGTCCCGTGCCAGACACTGAACATGAGACACTTGCGGTCTCTTGGTATGACAATCAGCCGCTCTGTGACAGCAGTGGAGACACCAGCAGACAGAGCGGAACCAACTGGAGCAGAGGAAGAGGAAGTAGCCCCACTAGAGCCCTCCCTCCCTCTCATTCTTTCTCTCTCTCTCTCTCTTTTGTCTTTTCTTCTATATATTTGCCTTCTGCTGCCTGTCCTTTCCTGCTCTCGTTTAAAAACCAACCACAACAGACGTCCGTTCCCATGATGAAAATTAATATAAAAGATAGATTTGTTTTCCTCTTAAGTTTAGAAGCATTTCCAGATTCATGAAAAGATCATCAATCAGTGCAGTATTTCAGACAGACTTCTGGTCCGTGAGGACGAGGAATCCAGCACAGATCCACAGAACTCCAACTGCCATCTTTGATGGTTCCTTCTCAGTCTGTAGGGTGGAGAGATCCTCCTGAGTCAACGAGCCCTTTTAGGATCCACCTCCATTTATGGATGGAATTTATACAGCATCCACTCACCAGTGGAGTCTGATATTCAACAATAAAGATTCCCAAGTCACCGTCCAACACTGGCTGGAGCAGCAGAGCTGGCAAAATGTCATCTTTTCTGTCATTGTTTCAAAATGTCCTCACTAAGATGGTTATTAATTCCTCATTCTCAGCTGCTACAGCCTTTAAAGAAAACCTTTGACTGGTGGCTCTAACAAAGATCAGATGTTGTCTCCTCTAGAACATCAAAATGATAATAATAAAGATAATAATAAAGATAATTTGGTGAATTTCAGTCTCCTACAAATGTGTGTGAATGTGGTTGTTGTGGCTGAGTGGTGAAGGCGATGGACTTTAAATCCATTGGGGTCTCCCTGCGTAGGTTCGAGTCCTGTCAACAACGTTCAACTGTTGATGGTCCATATCAGACCTCTTCCCCTACTTTGTGCTCCAGTTGTCTCCTCATCAGGCACCACAGGATCCAGGAGTCAAAGCAAATCATTAGTGACTTTAAAAATGGCCATCAAACACAAAATAAAGCTTGAAATAAGTTTCAAATTTAATTTTATGTTGACATGTTTCATCCATTTCACCTCCACACTGTCCTTCATCACAGCATTTAACATCAGGACTGCTCCCAGATCAGCTCCATGATCAGAGATCAAAGAGTGAAGCAGGAGATCAATGCTCAGAACCCCGAGATCAAAGACTGAATTCAGAGATCAAACACAGAATTCAGAGATCAAACACAGAATTCAGAGATCAAACACATAACCTATGGAGGCTACCCCCCCCCCAACAGTTTCCATTTCAGTCAAATCAATTTTATTTTTTTAGTGCCAAATCACAACAAAAGTGATCTCATGACACTCTACAAGAAGAGCAGGTCCAGCACCTCAGTCCTTCCATCAGTTAACACCCAACAATTCTCCATCAGCAAGCACATCCTGCAACAGTAGTGACTAAAACCTTCTTTTTGGAATGGAATGTAGAGCAGATCCAGGATCAGTGGGGACTGATGTCTGCTTTGACCCCCTGGTGAAAGAATATGTCCTGTCTTGTCTCCTGTCTTCCTCCAGAAAGGTGGCAACCTGATAGCAAACAAACCCATCCTCTGAACTAGGACTCTCAGTTGAGGCTCCATCTGAAACCAAAGACTTTGGATGAATGACTATCAACCTCCATTCTTTGTTGGACTAAACATTCATTAGTTAGCAGTTAGCTAAGCTACCTGTGGTCAAACCTGCAGCTGATGGAACACAGTAAGAGCAGGCTAGCTAACATTCAGGTTTGATTTATGAATGGAGAGAACCAGAGACAAATAGAATGACATCATCAATACAAAACCTGGTGTTACAAAGGTGAGGTGAACAATTTTAACAGTCAATCCCAAATTTAGGCCTGAAGTTAGAAAATAATATTAGCTAATTAGCAATGTTAGCGTGTTCTGCCCAAGTAGAAAACATGATTTGTTTATCTGGATGAAATAAAAATGGATGAAAACGTCCAGAACATCCCTCCCAAATCTGATTTCTTCAACTGAAAGAACTCTAACATTTCTAGATTAATTCCCTCCAGTAAGGTCTTATTTCCAGCTCTGCTCTCCCTCCACTACTGTTCAGTGTAGTATTTATTTTACTGACTACTTCATTGACAGGTGGTCAAAATGTCTGGTGTTTCCTGAACTCAGCTGAGTGCTGCTCAGTAAAGTTGACATGACTTGAGATTCTCTTCCTGCTGGGTCCATTTCAACATTCTGATCCTTCCTAGCATTGGAGATGAAGTATCAGTCAGGGCTGTACTTGATTAGTACTGCATATAGTACACATCAGTCACTGCCATGACACAGTGGAATGGTAGTTGAAGTACTGTTTAGCAGCAAGCTGAAAACTGTTGTGGTCTTTGACAGTTCTCTTGTTTCTGAATGAAAATCCTGTGAAGGAGAATCATGGAGACATCCTAAAAATGGCTGAGGTCTCTGAGCTGCAGCAGGTCTGAGCTGCTTTTGATGCCCAGATGATGAGGAGGCAGTGAATGGTGGGTTTGGTGGAGCTGGAAAAAGGCTGCAGGTGGTGAGGGGTCTGCTGGTGTCAGGACCTGAGTCGTTGGGTCACAGTCCAAATCCATCTTTGTCATCATGACAGCTGGACTGCCACAACATTCTGAGGATGATAGTGGCCTGGGTCTGTCCATGACTCAAGATGTTTTGTGTCTGACCTGAGCAACAGACTGCAACGTGGTAAGTACAGCCTAAAGATTTGCACAATAGAAGTCAATTGTCTCCCTCTTTTAATCCACTCTCAGGTATCCACTATACATTACAGGAGAGTTTGATGGCCTTCTGCTGGGTGACAGGGGTTCCCCATGCCAACGCAGGCTGCTGAACCCTTACCTGCACCCTGAACCAGGCCCCCAACAGAACTTCAACTGGGCTCACTGCAGGACCAGAGCCCGGGTGGAGATGACCACAGGCCTGCTAAAAGCCCGTTTCCAGTGCCTCCGTCACCTCAGGGTGACCCCTGAGAGGGCCTGTGATATCATTGTGGCATGTGTTCTTCATAATATTGCCACTATGAGAGGAGAGCAACACCCTGCCCTACAAATGGAAGAGCCTGATGACGACCCCATCCACCTGCCAGCTATCCAGGACAGCAGAGCCGTCAGAGACACCATATGTCAGAATCACTTTGGCATTTAATTAGCAATCATCCTCCCCACCACAGTCCAATAAAGGAACAATACACATTTCATTTGGTCTTCTTTATTTCCTAGCAATAAAAAAGCTCGTTCAGTTCACATTCCACTAGTTAACATATTCACCTGAGCCATGCACCCCCCTCTAACTTGGGCTGCAGTCGTTCTGTTTCCAGATCTGCTTTCCTAATCTGGCGGTCCAAGTACTGCATTTCTTTGTCACTTTTTTACATTTTTCTCAGCAGGTGGACTCTGTAAAGTTCCTTTACTGGTAACTGATAACATGAGGATTAGACAGTTGGACATGAATCTGTTGACTGAACATCTCACTGTGTCAGTGTGTGCACTGGAGGTCGAGGGACCCTCCTGCCCAGCCATGCTCTGTTAAAGAGGACAAGACTGTCTTCATACTTCAGTGTAGGCTGATGTCTCTATATTCCACCAGAATGGTAAGAAATATGAATGGGAGAAGAATCAGGAATGTATCAAGATGTGACTTCTACAGGCCTTTCTGGATCCCCCACTGTAAAGGCAGCAGACAGCGTTTGTCCATCCTCTTCGTCCTGGAGGAGAGATGTTTCAGTGACTTGAAATAACATTGAGCAAATCTTTGAAGAATTTACTGACAGTGACTGTGTCTGTTGTGGCACAAGGCAAATGGCACCAGCAGAACCTGTTGGGAAATAAAGTCATGGGTGCATATATATATATATATATATATACATATATATATATATATTGAGCCATATTACATTTTATGAAGGCACTGGTGTCTTGGGGGTTGGGTTCTAAGGATGAACTCCCTCAGCCACTGGCCTTCCTAAACTCTGGCTCCTGTGCCTCTGTTAGAGGTGGTGGTGGTGCTGGACCACCACCCGTTTTACGGGCGTCTGCCTTCTTTCTGTTGGCTGAGTAGAAGTCTGTGTTAGTTTAAATGGCTTAATTATTTAACACAACATGATATTGATGAAGACATTTGAGTATGAAACCATCATTTGGTTGGGGATCAAACAACTATTGTACAGTCAAACAGCCACTTCATATTTAATTTACAATGCAGAACCTGGGGTACCCCTGAGGTGGTCTGACCTGTTTGAATCATGTTTAATGCTTCATTTTAAGTTGCTGCCAAGTGTGTTTCTCCCCCGCGGTACTGCATCTAAACGATATCAATTAATGCGCTACCATGGAAGCAGCTTCCTCCGTAGTAATCATGATTGCAAAGGACTACATTCTGCATTGACCCGAGCAGCAGTGTTCCTCCACGCCATCTCTCTCTCTTTTGCAACTGCAGCAGTGTTGCACTTCTTTTTAACGCGTGTTTGAACTCTTCACATGATCGCATCAAGATTTCCAACTCCATTGACGTGAAAAACAAAGCTCTCCGCTTCCCCGTCGCCATGGTGACTCGGTGGATTGGGGCTCTATTTATGCTGGCTTTTTAGAGTTGTCGTGATCGCGCTTTACCCCAGGTGGACCTACTCGGAGTTGATCAAACTGATTCAAATCCGCTGTTCTGAAACCAAAAACTCAGAGTTTTCTATCTCAGGGTAGATCAACTCAGAGATCAGGATGAAACTCAGGGTTTGATGAACCTGCTTTGTGAAACGGGCCCCTGAAGTCCCAGTCTTCAAGAGTTTCTCCCCAAACTGTCAACCTGCTGTGACTCATACGACAGCCGACACAAAAACATCTGTTAAAATGACTCAACATTTCAAATGCTTTTATTGTGAAGCCCTGGATGGAACACATTCCCATGAAAAAGGTTCTTTTATTGTGAGGCTTGGCCTCCAAATCAGTCCACACATTCAACTCTGATGTCATCAGATCAGAAGGTGGCAGTGTTGTGTCTGTTTGTGTGTCTCTGGTTCCTCTTCCTGCCTCTGCTGTCTTCTTTCAGGTCTTCTTGATGGTCCGGCTTCTTCTCCTCCATCGAGGGGTTGCTCTCACCGTGTGGAAGCCTTGTAAACCTGGTGATTCCAAGATGGCTGCTGCGTTCATTCCTTGTTACTGTTATGGTGTTGATTCACTACACGCCCACATTGTTGTGCTGATTAGAGAAAAAGGTTATGTTTCCATCCAAGTGTCCTGCATAACTCTCAGCAAGTAACTTAACATAAGAGATAACTTGGTGTGGAGAGTAGAAAATACTTGAAGTGAGAAAATACTTGAAGTGGGAAGACTGAGAATACTTCAATATGTGAGCCTGTGTACTTGAGCTTTGGCCTTGTTTCAGTGTCAGGAACCAATCAGAGCAGCCTCCTCCTGACTAAACAGCTCTACTCATCAAGCCCCTGACCCCAGACTCTTCTTGGTGAACTGATCAGAGATCAGATTAGTAGAGAAGCAGTGACACAAAGGGAAACTTCCTCATTCCCTGAACGCAGCTTCATCAAACACAGCAATGCTAACTGTTCACTTGCAGTAGTGATGTCATCAGGACAGGAAGTTGATCAGACATGGGAACTTTGACTCAGATCAACCAGGGAGGGAGGAGTTCTCAGAGTTTGATTGTGCTGATGAATCATCAGAACTCTCCATCACGCCGTGGTCTCAGCGTTGGACCTGAAGTCCCAGGCTTCAAGGGTTCTCCCCAAACTCTCAGGGTGGGTCTGACCACATCTGAAGGAAGTCATTCCACCTGTGTTACCCTCAATAACATGTCTCCCTACGACAGAGATCCCTGATTCTGAGTTGAGTCACTGGAGGTGGACCTCATAGTAGATAAAACTGCAGGTTCACTACCAACAACTCCAGACTCCATTGCTCCTTTAAAAGAAGGATGACTTCAGTCACATGACTGGATGACTTCAGTCACATGACTGGATGACACTGTAGATGCCAATGTAGAGGTTGGGGAAATAGTCTCTGACTTTGTGTTCACACCAAACGCGAATTCACCCATTCGCACGAATAGTTTCCATCCAAAGTCTATGCAAACGCACGAATGACGCAAATTTTCAGTCGGGCGGCGCGAATGACACGAATTCGCGTCCACGATATTTGCCATTGGCTCAAGTTGAAAATATTCAACTTTGGCTATCGTGACACAAATTTTTTGCCAATCAGCGTTGAGCATGTCCCGACATCATGGCTGACTGTGTCACTAAATGGAGTACAAGTTGATTGTGGCTGTGTGTGACACACATACAAGTGTCAAAATTACAAGAACCGGTTGAATAAGCTGGTGTACATTCGATACATTCTGTCACCGATCCTCGCAAGCAGGTTGTCAAACTGACCAGTCGTCATCCGAAAACACCGCTGGAACAGGCAGTTATCCACCACAGCCCCTGGAGGAGCTCGAATCACCGAGAGGTGAAATTCACCTAGCTGAGCTCGCCTCCAGATGGTGTTCTTCACCCAGATACGACTGCATTTAGTTTTCCAACGTACTTCGGCCTTCCATGGCAGGTACAACGCAACAGTTCTTTGAATGTTCATGGTGAAATGGTGGAAAGAAACGTTGCCGGAAAAACTCGCCACTCAAGCAATTGAGTGAATTCGCGTATTTGCACGAATGACACAAATGGACACTAAAATGATCTGGCATCAAATTTGTGAGCATAACGCGACGTGAAATTCACATTCGCGTTTGGTGTGAACACAGTGACAGACACATTACTGAGTGATATCACTGCTCTGGATGGCATCACTATGGCCTCCAGCAGCACTGTTAGGAACCTAGGAGTTCTATTTGGTCAGGATTTGTCCTTCAATTCCCACATTAAACAAATTTCAAGGACCGCCTTTTTTCATCAACACACTATCTCAAAAATTAGAAACATTCTGTCTCAAGATGATGCTAAAAAACTACCCAATACATTTGTTACTTCTAGGCTGGACAACTGTAACTCTTTATAATAAGGCTGCAGTAACAAGTGGTTGAGGACTCTGCAGCTGCTCCAGAATGCAGCTGCACATGTATTGACAGGAACGAGGAGGAGAGACCACATCACCCAAGTCTTAGCTTCGCTGCACCGGCCTCCAGTAAAATCAAGACTAGTGCTTAAATTCTTCTCCCCACTTGCGAAGCTCTTAAAGGACAATTCCAGGGCAAAACAAACCTAATGTGTGTTCTTGTATTATAATTATTTCAAACGATTGCAGGGATGTGTTTTAACAGCATCCAAAAGTAATCTGGTTTCGGCCCATACCGCAAGTTAGCTCCCAACGCAGGTTGAACTGAAAAGTCACGTGGAACCTCATGTCTTTCATGATGTTTCTTGTGTTGCAGCAGGTATCTGGAGGGTGGGGAGCTGTTCATTCCTCCTAGTTGGACGCACCTGGGCCCATTTTTGATTTTTTTTTTTTTTTTGATAAATACATTCATTATTTAGATTTCAACTTGCATCTCCCATTCTTTTGTCACGGCTTTAGTGCCATGTTTTGACAAATGGTTTCTTGCCAGTATGCATTCTTACAGTATGTGTCTTGTCAGAAGTCCCCGATCTGAGAATCTTTTGCCACCAACTGAGCAAGGGAATGGTTTCTCTCCAGTATGCGTTCTAATGTGTCTGTTCAGATTTCCCTTTTCTGAGAATCTTTTGCCACAAATAGGGCAGAGGAGTGGCTTCTCCCCTGTGTGCATTCTCATGTGTGTTTTCAGATATCCCTTAGCTGAGAATGCTTTTCCACAAAAGGAGCAGGGGAATGGTTTCTCCCCAGTGTGTGTTCTCATGTGGTTTTTCAAATATCCACTTTCTGAAAATCTTGTGCCACAAACTGAGCAGGGGAATGGTTTCTCTCCAGTGTGTGTTCTCATGTGTCTTGTCAGATTTCCCCTTTTTGAAAATCTTGTGCCACAAATGGAGCAGGGGAACGGTTTCTCCCCACTGTGTGTTCTCATGTGTGTACCTAAACCACTTCTGTAACTAAAACCTTTACTGCATGTTGAGCACCTAAAGGGACGCTCATCTTCACTGACTTCTGTCTGAGAGTCAGAAGGACCAAAGGTCATGTTCCTGATGATCTCTGATTCTCTTTCAGTTTTTACTTTTTGCTCTTTTGAGCTGCAATGAGTCACTTCATGTCCTGGGCTCAGTTTCTGAAGCAAATTCCTCCTTGAGCCAAAGGGTTCCTTGTGCTCAGAGGAGGCCGTGTTATCAGGTCTGACCCAATCATCCTCACTGACTTCAGTCTCAGCTTCAGAAGAGTCTGACATCTGGTCTTCAGTCTGTGGTTGTACAAGTGGATCTGGATCTACCTTGCTGGCTGGTTCTGGTTCTGGTTCTGGTTCTCCATACTCTTCTCCATCAGCTTCTGTTTTCGGAGGATGAATTGGGCTGCTGCTCAGAGACTCTTCTTTCAAGTTCTCCTCAGTTAGACTCTGGTGAAGCTGTGGGAACTGAGGTTTCTCTTCGTCCCCTTCACTCTTCACAGGGACCAGAGTGAAGGGGAACGTGGTGATATCAGCCTCCTCCTGCCCTTGAAGCTGCCCTCCCTCCTCACTGGTCCAGAGCTCCTCCCTCTCCTCTTTAATGTGGGGGGGCTCTGGGTCCTGCAGCTCAGGGGGAACCTCTTCTTTAATCAGCAGCAGCTGCTCCACATCTGCAGGACACAAACAGCAACATCAGAATCTCTTCATTTGACTCTGAAACAGCGGAGCAACAGACAGAAACAGAAATCAACTCAATGAACAGAGACGTCCTGCTACTAACGACCAGTCAGCAAACTGGGACACACACAGACAGCCTCTCTTCAGTATAAAAAGGTGTGTCACATTGGAAGACATCTCTGACTATGTTGTTAGAAGGGCTGCTGTGTCTCCATCCACAGATTCCTCTCATCCACCTCTTTCTGCCACAACAATCCTGAAAGTGACAGTCTGGGTTTGAGCGAAGCAAAGTTACACCAGACCACTTGGAAACCTGACGGCGCCAGCTAATGTTGGTCAGAAAGCAGCCAGCGTGTCCCGGGCCTGGTGAGGTTTAATGGCTCCAACAACACCGAACAGCCATCAACTATTAAATACTTCTACGTTGTTCCACTCCTGCTCAGACAGTTAGACACAAGGACCCGGATTCCGGTCACAACTGGACCAGAGACACTTGCTGGCTAGCATTCGCATGAGTGCCGCCTCCCGGTTCTCCTGGTCAGTGTGTGGGGTCCAGGGATGTCCTGGCCACGGGAAAAAGTGGGGTAATTCTCGAATGGCTAGTTCAGCCCAGGCGGGCCAGGGAGCAAACAAAAATATTTTTTTTAATAGGCCTGTATAATTTCCAATATATGTGGCACAGTGGTGCAGTGGTTCAACCTGTCGCCTCACAGCAACAAGGTTCTGGGTTCAAGCCCCGGCTCAGGTACAGGATCTTTCTGTGTTGAGTCTGCATGTTCTCCCTGGGACTCTCCCAAGCTGGCAGAACGACTCCAGCCAGGGTCCTGCTGAGTGTTGTGATGCTCCGTGTTTAGCTGTCAAGCTAGCAGCTCTGGACTCACTGATCTGGACTGAAACTGCATTGAAATGAAACAACAGAGCTTCACTGGTGTCTGCAGGAGGTTTGCCTTTGGATTTTGTCCCCTAAAGCGACTGAAACATTGGTTCATTCTGACGGGACTCATTTGGATATCATGTGACTTGCTGCAGGACACAGAGAGACTGCTGACATGTGTGTGTGTGTGTGTGTGTGTGTGTGTGTGTGTGTGTGCTGACTGAGTCCTGTGCTGCTCTTTCAGCATCACCATCCTGGTCCTCCTGATGTGTCTGGTGGTCTTCAGCCTGGCAGCAACCACCTTCAGCTGCTCCATAGCTTTCCTCATGTCTCTGATCCATGATGGTGGTAGAATGGAGCTCCATCATCAGAACCAGTCCCACCAACATTGTGCTGCCTGCTCTTTGACTTTTACTGACTTGTTGTTGTTGATTTGATCCACCATCTTTATCTGAGTGAGCACTGAGCAGGTCTGGGATCATGGATGGGATTGGACCACCTTTGCCTTCAAAAAAACATTCCAATCCTTCTTTCTGGCTCCTGAAGGTGGAGTTTGCCTCTGGGATTTTTCCACAAAATTTTAGAAGTTGAAAACCCCACAAATCCTGATGGACTCCCAACATTACTGGATTAAGAGTTGACAAAATGATCTGCAGGAGTGGAAAAATCTGCTGAAAAAGGTGCGTGATACAGTGTCAGCTTCCTGTCATCTCTCTGTCACACCGCTGTGTGTGTGTGTGTGTGTGTGTGTGTGTGTGTATCTTCTCATGACGCGCGGCACACACATGCGTGCACACACACCCCACTCCAACTCCACAGCCCTCCATCAACACCCAATCACTGTTTGGATGCAAATGACCCAGGACGTAGCCTGTCAGATTCCAGCAGGGATCTGCTCGACGTTCCTGCCTGTTAAAAGGAAGGTGTTCATCACCACTGTTGCAGGATGTGCTGCTGGTGGAGAATTGTTGGGTGTAGATTCATTGAAGCAGTTTGGTGCTGGAACTGCTCTACTAGTAAAGAGTCATGAGAGAACTTTGTTGTGATTTGGTTCAAACAAATAAAATTGACTTGACTTAAGAGTTACACCAGCAGAAGCTGAGCCTGGTTTGACCGGTCTTAGGGTAAAGGTCTGATAAAGTGCAATCCAATTACATAACAAAAACAGTTATCCAGAGAACCAACTACCCCCCCCCCCAAAAAAAAAAAAACAATCACCACCACCCTTTCCCACCTCTGTCCCCCCTTCATATTTCTGTCTGCCCCCGTCTAGAACCGGCCCTGCTGCAGCTCCACTTCCTGGCTGAATGAGGGGCCCAGCAGGTCCCTGCGGGGACTCACCTGCTCTGTCCAGCCTGACTCGGGGCTTCAGCACGGCATCGAGCATCAACCTCTGCCGGCGGTTCTCCCGCTCGTACTCCGCCACGGTTTCCTCCAGCAGAGCCACGATCTGCTCTGCGGCCGCCGCCAGCCGCTCGGTGAGCAGCGCTCTCAGCACCGGGACTCCAGCCGCTGAGTCTCCTTCTCCCAGCTGCAGCAGGAAGTCTTAAGCGGCGGCGAGGATCCGCTCCTGGACCGACACCCGCAGCAGCTGCGCGGCGCACATGTTGAGGTTCTACCGGCGCCACTCAGCCTTCAGGAGACAAAGACCGAGGCCGGGGGTTCACGGACTTCTCCTTCTTTCCTCGTTGTTTGAAAACCTCCCGCTTTCTTCTTTTTCTTCTTCTTCTTCTTCTTCTTCTCCTTTTTCTTCTTCTTTGGTTTTCATCCAGCTTATTGGCTCATTACCGCCACCTTCTGATCCGGAGTGTGGACCACACAGTAACTTCCAGTCTTCCTATCCTAACCAGATCTACTACAATATTCTACCATCACGTCTATCATTAAACTCCTTATCCCACTCCTGTGTCCCCTACTGCCTCCCTGTTCTTCTACCCCCCCCCCTCCATCCATTCAGTTCTCTCATGACCACCAGTCTCCCTCCAGACAGCTCTCAGCACCCTAACCTGGGCTCTCACCCAGACTCAGGAATCTTTTTGGTGTAAACTCCTGCACCCCTGAGTCCTTCAGCTTCTTCCTCCTGACTCTCTCTGCTTCTCATCCCTCCTCCACCTCAGAAATCCCTGCTCCACCGACTCCTCCTCCTGACATCCCTCACACAAGCCTGTCTGGTGCTTCCCTATCAGTTTCAGTGGTTTATTTTGTGCTCTGACAAGTCAAGACTAAGGAGATGATTGTGGACATGAGGAAGGAGAGGAGACCTCAGGGGCCACTGTTCATCCAGGAGCTTGAAGAGGAGAGGGTGAGCAGCTTCAAATACCTGGGCGTCCACATCAGCGAGGACCTCACCTGGACACTAAACTCCACACAGCAGGTGAAGAAAGCACAACAGCGGCTGGACTTCCTGAGGAGGCTGAGGAAATCTGGCATGTCACCTAAGAGCCTCAGCAACTTCTGCAGCTGCATCGTTGAGAGCATCTGAGCAGCTGCATCACAATGTGGTACGGCAGGGCTGCTGCTGTGGACCACAAACACCTGCAGAGAGTGGTGGAGACTGCTGAGGAGACCACCAGGACTCCACTGCCCCCCCTGCAGAGAGTGGTGGAGACTGCTGAGGAGACCACCAGGACTCCACTGCCCCCCCTGCAGAGAGTGGTGGAGACTGCTGAGGAGACCACCAGGACTCCACTGCCCTCCCTGCAGAGAGTGGTGGAGACTGCTGAGGAGACCACCAGGACTCCACTGCCCCCCTGCAGAGAGTGGTGGAGACTGCTGAGGAGACCACCAGGACTCCACTGCCCCCCCTGCAGAGCATCGACCACTGCAGTCCACAGCAGAGCTGCCTCCATCTTGAAGGACCCCCACCCCCCCACCCCAACACGTCTGTTCACACTTCTACCCTCAGGCTGGAGGGACAGAAGTGTGAAATGTAGAACCACAGGACTAAAGAACTCTTTCTTTCCCTCTGCAATCAGACTCCTGAACTCCTAACAAAACTACCTCAGGACCCTACTTGACCTCTGCCTGCATCAACAATTCTTGTTTTTGCAAGACTCAAATATTTTGCACAGCACTGTTTAAATGCACTGTTTCCTCACTTCTCTACTGTCACTGTTTATTGTAAATTTAAATTTCTTTTTATGTTCCTGATGTTAGGCATTCTGTGGACAGCAAAGTAAGAATTTCATCGTTCAGGGAAACATGTTTCTATACTGTACACATGACAACAAACACTTTGAATCTTGAATCTTTGAATCTTGAGTTCTGTGTTTGATCTTAGAATTCTTTCTTTGATCTCAGAGTTGTGTGTTTGATCTTAGAATTCTTTCTTTGATCTTACCTTGATTTCTCAATGATTTCTTTGAGCACACAAATTGTCTTTGATCTCTCAGTGAGACAAAGACACAGAAGCTCAAGCTGCTGTTGAGGAGGCCTGATCCTCGGTCATCAAATCAGCGTCAGTTCAGGTTGCCTGCAGGGATTTTTAAGTCCAGCAGGTGTCAGTATTCAGTGACACAGAATCAACACAGTGTCATTGTGTTGACACGCTTCATGACGCCTCATCGACCATCACTATGTCCGGGAGTGTTTATGATTCTTTTAAGTGTCACTGGATTTCTTTTTGAGCGACTGAAAATAGCGACTCCCTCGTTTGTTGTAATTAAATGTCGCGGTGAAGCCGTGTGATTGGCGAGCGCCGGCGTCTTCTTCTGCTTTATTTTAGTTAAGCCACCAGCTGCTGCCCTCTACTGGCAAGACCCTCTGGAGGAAGAACTCAATTGGAAAAAAAACAATTCTGCTTCTTTTTCATCCACAACTGAGGATCATTTAAGATTAAAAAAAGAACCTGAGAAAAAGGTTCCTCTTCTCTCAGCACAATCTTCATCTGATTTAAATGCAGCATTTATCCACATCCTGTCAGAATTCTTTGTACAAAAATTCAGTGGGTGACAGTTTGTTGAGGACGTTCAGAGCGAGAGGAGAAAATAACTGGGAGATTCTCCCTCAGTGAGAGATAATTAGGATCCGTTTAAAACTCTCAACATGTGTGGTTGTTGAACGACTCTCACGACCAGAACACTCGGACAAAAAGACAGGAATCTTCCCACTTTGTAACATGTGACACCACATCAGTGCACACAAACAGTGATGCACACAATCCAGACCTGTTCTTGTCAGTCCAGGAGTTTGACAGTTTTCTATTTTCCTAGATTAAAAAAACAAACAAAATTCAAACAGTTTTAATTTGATTTTTTTATTTGCAATTCAATGAACACAAAACATTTCATTAAGATCATCAATTTTCAGTGAGAAAAAAGCCCATACATTTTTAATTCTTATGTATATATTTGACACACACACACACACACACACACACACACCTGCAGACTAGAGTCAGGACCCCCTTCCCAACCCCAAAGGGCAGGGAAGCAACCCTTTCGTCCACTGGGGTAAACCCCAATGTACAGGCAGAGTCTGCGGGCTATCAGAAAGCCCACTCTGACCCTCTCACCCTGAGCAAAGGAGAGTCCAACGCCTCTCAAGGACTTGGGTTCAGGAGCCGGAGCAACATGTGGAGGTGAGGCCGACATGTTTGCCAGGAACGCTCCACCTCCTCCACCACCTCCAGCTCCTTACCCACCAGAGAGGTGACATTCCATGTCCCAAAAGCCAGCTTCCATCACAAGGGATCAGACCACAAAGGCCCCCACCTTGGTCTGCTGCCCGATCCACACTGCACCAGAACCTTCCGGGTCCTCCTGCAGGTGGTGGGCCCATGGGGGGACGAGACCATGTATGCAGCTCGGGCTGGGCACAGCCCCACCCCATGGGCAAGGGCATGACCACCAGGAGCTCGCCCATGGGCCACTACCCCGGGGGGGGGGGGGGACTGGTAACCCTCAGGGCCAGGTACTCAGTCTCTTGGCCCTCTTCCTGTAGGTCTTTTGAACCATTCTTTGTCAGGCCCTTCACCAAGAACCAGTCTGCCTTGGGAGACCCTACCAGGGGCAAAATGCACCAGACCGCACAGCTCCTAGGGTCATGAGGGCACTCAAACTCCTCCACCAGGATAAGGTGACGGTTCCAGGAGGAGTAGATATAAATCTATACATATGGATATATCTATATCTATATATCTATATATCTATATATATATATATATATATATATATATATATATATAGATATCCATATATTAGATATAGATATATATGTAGATAGACAAAAAAATACACACATTAAAATCTACAATCACAATTTTTAAAAAATAAATAAATAAAAGTCAAAAGAACACATTGTTAAAACAGAGGTGAACATCACAACTTTCAAATAAAAAACAAAACCCCAACATCAAAAAGCATGAAAAACAGGATCCGATTAATAAAATAACGGAAAAAAACAAACAATAAAATCAAATCAATAAAAGCTCCCACCCACCATCTCCCTCCACCGCTCAGATTTATTCAGATTTCTCTCAGGTGTCCAGTGTCTCTCTCTGTTCATCAGGTAGATATCTTTGTACACGTAGATCACCATCAGGTACACACACCTCCATCATGTTCCTCAGGTATTTAGCTGGTGATCAGGTATTTGTCTAGAAAGATGATCACCAGGTGAAGATCTAGAAAGAGACATTCAACAAGTTTACATCTGGATGTAGAGATTTTTGGGACATTGGTCAACATGTTTTTTTGTCCAAGTCAGCAGATATCCCATGATGCTTTTGACTGAGTGTCTCTGCCTGGAGGATTTGGCGTCACCTCTGAGACCTTTAAGAAAGAAGCTTTCAGATCCGTCCCTGATGGTGGTCCACATTTCTATCTAGATATGTCCTTGATGGTGGTCCACATTTCTATCTAGATATGTCCCTGATGGTGGTCCACATTTCTATCTAGATATGTCCCTGATGGTGGTCCACATTTCTATCTAGATCCGTCCCTGATGGTGGTCCACATTTCTATCTAGATCCGTCCCTGATGGTGGTCCACATTTCTATCTAGATATGTACCTGATGGTGGTCCACATTTCTATCTAGATATGTACCTGATGAACACATCAAAGTGTGGAGGGATGTATTTGAACTGATTCAGACAGATGAAAACCTGTGGGGATGGTTATTTACCCCAAGAATCTCTGAACAGACACAAACCTAACGCATGTCTGCAAATATTGACATGTGGAACATGAACATCTAAGAACATGTGGATTTCTACCAGGTGAAGGGCCGAGGTTGGAAGAAAACCTGAGAGCAGCCAGACAGACAGTGGACGGGAGCTTTTTTCTAGGTATCAAGGTTATTTTCCCTCAAACAAACTCCCTTAAAACAAACATAACAAAAAAAAAACAAAAACAAGCACAAAAAGAAAGAAAAAGACATCTGGACCCATTAAAACTGAGAATAAAGTTACAATTTTTGATTAACAAAAACAAAAAAAGGACAAAAACTATTTAAAAACACAATCAATTACAATTTTTTTTTAAATTAGAAAAGCATTTAAAAAGATGAAAAGAGGCTCCAGTCGTTCTCATGGTTCACCTCAGTGGTTCCGGCCTCTTAGGCCAAACTGTCCTCGGCTCCTTCCAGCAGCCTGTGCAGCCCCTGGGGTGCCGGTGAGGACTTGGGGGGGCCATCATCTTCAACTTATCCCAGCCAGGTGAAGAAGAGACGCACGGATTCCAAGGCTCGCTGCTCTGCACCGTCACTTCCCCGCCACTTGAGGAAGACCTCGGTGTAAATGACATCTTCTTCAAAGAGGACGTCAAAGACCGTCAGGAGCAGCACTGCGGGGACGCCACAACACGGCAGCTTTTATCATGGACTGGTTTAGGGGCTTTCGAGCCAAAACAAGACTCATCCCACCCTCCAGGGAGGTCAGGAGGTCAACACTCACTTTTGGGGTGATGCATCTCTGCCATCAGCTGCTGGAGGGCCAAGAGGGCCTGAAGTTGTTTGGGTCCATCGGTCAGAAACCTCTTGAGAAGCCTGACTCTCTTAGTCAGCCGTCCTGCATCCAGACAGTTGCGGTGCTCGCCTGAAACTAGCAGATAAACTGGTGGAAAACTTCTGAGTATTCAATTCCATGTCAGCAGGGTCACGACCCAGAACCGAATATGAGGACAGTCAAAAACCAAACAAAACAGAGGAGTCCCACGTACCGACGACGGCAGACCTGCACAGTCGTCATCAAAGCTCTGAGGAACTCCACAGAAGCGGTCTGGCTTTCATCCAGGTTGGCCTGAAAAAGAGAGGAGGACAATCCAGGTTCACCATGATTGACCAACAGACCGATGTGGTCCTGTCACCCCACAACCAGAAAACACACACCTGCACCCAGTCCCAGATCTGCTTGTTGCTGGCCTCGTCCCGCAGCAGCCTGTCCGGATGCTGCCTCATCTCTCAGGTGGTGAGGCTCTGAAAGACCATTAAAATCAGTTTCAAAATGCTCTTCGGCAACTCGCCCATCCAACAAACCGTCACCAACTGAAGTAATCAGAGCATGGACCCCAGACAGCCTGCTGACCTGCTTCCTGACACACTTGGTCAGGTCCCTGGATGAAGCAGCAGGGGACAGGTGGCCACATCCACGCTTGACTGGAGGGAAAGAAAGACAGTAAGGGGTTGAAGTTCAGTCCCCATCATGTGAGACAGAGGCTTTAGCTGAAAGTTCCTACCTGTGACGTCGGCGCTACGACGCCCGTCCCTCCAGTTGGACTCTCGGCGGGAGGGTCGCCAGCAGCCCCACGTGTCCCCTCGGCTCCTTGAATGGTCCTCAGCAGCAGGCTAGCAAAACAACATGAGATTTCAAGTCCAGTCACCAAGACTTCAGCCAGGACGGGCAGTGACAATGACTGGGACTTTACCGTTGGGATGCTGCGTGCGGCGTCCTCTCTCTTTTGGGGCTCCTTCCTCTCATCACGAGGTGGGCTGCACCACGTGATTCCATTTTTGGGAGGGTGCCCCATGGCTCCTCCACCCTGCTGCTGCTGGATTTTGGAGCGGTCCCTCAAGGTCTCTCTCTCCTGCACCTGGTGGATTCGACCAGTGCTGTTTGGCCCTTGGACCTCTTGAGGGGGAGTCAAGTTCACCTGCAGAACAGAGGAGGAGCAGGTTATTAACCATGTCATATCTGTCCAAGCAGCCATGTTGGTTTTTCCTTTAACTTGTCACCCATTAATATTTACTGCTAAACGGGTCAGCTCAACCTTTCTAGGGTGCACGACACCTCACTTGAATTATTAGAACAAACAAGAGCTGATCTACTGAGAGATGATCCCTTGATAGTGATTCACAGGGTTGTATGGAGCTTCAGGAAACTAAGCCTTCATCATCACACCTCAACTTTTACCACCCAGTTAAATTAACAGGATTCTCAATGCAGACGTTCACTTTCCTCAATGTTCTGCTGCTAATCTTCACAATTCACTCTCCAGGTCAAAGGACAGGAAAACCAAAAAACAAAGAGATTCAAACACTGAGTGTTGTATTATGTTAAAAGCTATTTAACAGGTGGCGTGTATTCCAGAGTTAGATTAGCGCAGGTTGACATAATTGTTCACACAGGTTAAATTAGCACAGGTTATCATAATTGTTCACACAGGTTAGATTAGTGCAGGTTAACATAATTGTTCACATAGGTTAGATTAGCGCAGGTTAGCATAATTGTTCACACAGGTTAGATTAGCGCAGGTTAACATAATTGTTCACATAGGTTAGTTTAGCGCAGGTTAACATAATTGTTCACATAGGTTAGATTAGCGCAGGTTAACATAATTGTTCACACAGGTTAGATTAGCGCAGGTTAACATAATTGTTCACATAGGTTAGTTTAGCGCAGGTTAACATAATTGTTCACATAGGTTAGATTAGCGCAGGTTAGCATAACTTTAACTGACTAATAATCGTATATTTTCCCCCTGAAACAATGCAGTGTTTTCCTCCACCTTCATTTCATTGACAGTTCTTGAACTATAACTTGCTAGCAGTCCCATGGCTAAAGGTTGTTCGAATTGTTGCGTCACCTTCAAAGGTACAAGCTCCTACATTTGCGGTCGACTCACCTGGACGCGCTCTCCCGCCTTGTATCGGAGCAGAGACTCATTCTGGTTGGTCCTCAGACGGAAATCAGTGCAGGAAAAAGCCATTAATGGTCCAAAATTAAGTGCACACCGGTGCTGAAGACAGAGTTTGGTTGTCACTGCCGCCAGCAACGGCCGACTGAGGAATGCTGCGTCACTTCCGGGTCTTATACTCTCGATTTAGAACGCAGACGCATCAAAGGAATGATGAGAAATTCAACATATGAATGATACCCGCGGAGTGGGCGGGGCTTAACATCATAGAGGCTCAGATTCTGAACAGCACCATCTGCTGGACGACTTTAAAAGTGCAACTTAAAACTCTGGACTCAACTCAATGTGTGGGAGGTTTGAGGGCGTCTGCAAGTCAATGTTTACTTTGATATCCTCGCTTTATTGTGTGATTCTACTGATTCTACACTGAATTTAGTAGAATAACCACCTAAAGTGAGTAGCTGGAACAATACAGCTAAATGAAGACAAATACATTTGAATGGACCGCTCAGCACCACAGTCCTGTCCTTTTGATACCATCATCAGAGACCGGCTCATTCAGGCTTGATGTGGGTTTTCCACACCTTCAGGAACATTTTTGAATCACCAAACATTCGCTGAAACGTCTGTTTTGACAAGAGAACAAACCTAGAAACCTGGTCTCTTGCTGCCCTCTACTGGGGAGATACCCCAGGAGAAAATATTTGCTCAGATTGATTTAGAATTATTTATTTTAGAATTTATTAATTTATTTAGAATTATTTTTATTTTTTTATTAGATTTATTGAACATCAATCAAAAGTACTGGTTTCAACCGGATCCCTATTCAAAATCCACCTTTTAATTGATTGAGATCTTGACATGAAATTTGAAGTCAAAAGAAAACTTGTCTGACCTAAAATAAAATCCTCTACTAACAATCCTGGTTAGTACTTGGATGGGAGACCGCCTGGGAATACCAGGTGCTGTAAGCTTTTTTGTTTCATTGTGAGGAGCAACTCTAACCACATCACTGGAGCATCATTTTGAGTTCATTAGCAATTAATTATTAATTTGACTACTTCCAGATGTTCAAGAGTTCAATTAGGTGACTTGCAGCTAAGTCATTGATTCTGCCTGGGATGCATGAGCAGGAGATCCTGGATCCATCACTAACATTAAAGAAGTACATTGATGAACTAAATACAGTGTTGGAACATTTTCTACCTCTTTGGGAACTGCCACAGAAACATCTTTGTTACAGTTCTCCTCCATGAGTTCTGGAGGTGAGGGATTAAAGGTCAGAGCCTGTGTTTTAGAATGGAGAATTTATATCCAGCAGAGCTTCCCAGTGTTTCAAAGAGTTTCATTAATGCAGGTCCTGTGTTAGGGGCTCACTTCAATATGTTAAAACATCATCAGCGTCCAGCGCCACCTTGTGTTCTTCTCCATTTATGTGGACACCTTTAATATTTGTGGTCTCTCTCAACCACTGTATGAGGGGCTCGATATAAAGAGCTGGAAGCAGCAGGAACTGGGGGGTCATGTCTCCTGGTCTCTCTCTTATTTTGATATCCCATTTGTGTCCTGTTCTTCCTGTTTTAGTTTGATGTCAAACCTCCCCTCTCATTCTCAGGTGACTTCACTTCCCCTTGTCTTCTGTTTGCCTGAGTCTCTGGATGCATCCCCACAGACGTCAGGACTCTGACAGGGACGACCTCAGCAGAGACTCCTCTACTGAGAGGAAAGGAGAGCTGAGAGAAGACTCTTTTGACATCATTCTACATCCTGAGGGGCGATGGTTTACAAAGATCTCTTTAATATAGGACACATAAAATCACACCACATGAAGCAGGCTGATGACCAATAAATCAAACATAAAAATGCTTTCTTTGAAGATCTAGACTATCTTGTGAATATCTGGAGCTTCATTCCAGCAGCAGACCTCCTCAGGTGATGACTTCATATTTGACATGTTTACCATTCAATGAGACTCATTGTCAGTCCATTGAAATCTACTGGTGTTCCTGGTGAGTTGATTTAACAACATGAGCTGACAGAATCTACGTTCAGGTAGGAACCACCACATCCAGGGGTCTGGACCTTTGAGCAGGCAGAGCCATCAAAGTAGCAGACTAAGCTAGCAGACGTTAGCATTGAGAAGAAACTGATACCTGAGTCTACTTTTGGGTCTGGTCAAGTGATGACGCAATAATATGACATCATTGTCAGACTGACGCCTGCTCAACACTGACCAAACACCGCCCTATTGCATTGTGGGAAATTTCAGCTTGGTTTGTGTCCATCAGTACAAACAAGAAATGTGTCTCTTGCTGCCGTGACCCGGATTCGAACCAGGGTTGCTGCGGCCACAACGCAGAGTACGAACCACTATAGTATCACGGCCTCCTCAACAGCAGTGTGAGCTTCTATGTCTTTGTCTCAGGTGAGATCAAAGAAAGAATTCTAAGATCAAACACAAAACTCTGAGATCAAAGGTTGAAGTTCCCCAAGGTTCAGTTTTAGCTCAGACCCTCTTCAAGGTGGAACCAGCAGAGGAGCTCAGTAGAGACAACTGGACAGCAGCAGGACAGAACAGAGGCTCTCCACAATGGCAGGAGACAGGAAACAAGTTTGGACCATCTGGGCTTCTGTCCACTTTGATGTTTTTAAAACATTGAAGGAAATTGTAAACATCAACATTGTGGTAAACGTTGGTTTGCCAGTGTGTTTACATCAGGATTTCTAGTTGAGAGTGTTTGCTCATCTGTTCCAGAAGCTTCTTCTAGAGTTGACCCTGGATGAGTGGAGGGACCTTTTTGACCATCAGGACTGGTTTTTGATGCCCTGATGGTGCATCAGGGTCATCATGGTCCTCCACCATCTGCAGGGGTTCCAGGACTGTTGTGGTGTTTGTGGGAACTGCAGGGAGGAGCCCTCAGACCTGGAGAGGAAGTCCTGACACCAGCAGACCTGTCACCACCTGCAGCCTTTTTCCAGCTCCACCAAACCCACCATTCACTGCCTCCTCATCATCTGGGCATCAAAAGCAGCTCAGACCTGCTGCAGCTCAGAGACCTCAGCCATTTTTAGGATGTCTCCATGATTCTCCTTCACAGGATTTTCATTCAGAAACAAGAGAACTGTCAAAGACCACAACAGTTTTCAGCCTGCTGCTAAACAGTACTTCAACTACCATTCCACTGTGTCATGGCAGTGACTGATGTGTACTATATGCAGTACTAATCAAGTACAGCCCTGACTGCTACTTTATCTCCAATGCTAGGAAGGATAAGAATGTTGAAATGGACCCAGCAGGAAGAGAACCTCAAGTCATGGCAACTTTACTGAGCAGCACTCAGTTGAGTTCAGGAAACACCAGACATTTTGACCACCTGTCAATGAAGTAGTCAGTAAAATAAATACCCTAAATCACCAATTAATAGCCAGGTGTCAAAGTGTCTCAAATAAACGGCAGGTTCGTTTAAACGCCTGAGTGCCATTATTTGAGATCAGTATGATCTTAACTTGGTTTCATGTAAGATTTTGAAATTGATTTTAACTTCCCAGTAATTTATATCTCATGACGTTAGTGCACCTCAAACAGCAAATCTTCAAGCTCACGGTTCCATGCAAAAAAAAAGATCTACAAGGTGGTAACGCGTCGTTGTGAATGTGTAGATCTGCTATTTTGGCCACATGAGACTGTCGTGGAAGTGGAAGGATACGGGCCTCAAGTTGTCACGCCCCTTTTCTTACTAATAAAGTGTTCTTGTGTAAAGTGTTCTCTGGACAATCTTGATATTTGCACTACTGTTCTTTAAAGTACTTCAGTGTATTGTTATACCTTGTATACCTATTGCTAAAAAAATAATAATAGTGGCCCAGTGCTGGCCAGTGCCAAAATAAAAGCCTGTTACCAATCGACGCCTGGTCTCTTTTAAACGCCCGGGGTCCACATCGACTTTGCTACTAATTGGTCATTTATGGTGCAGATGCATGCACACACACACACACACACTTGGATATATATGCCTTTTACTGCAGGAACCAACCAGAACCATCCAGAACCTGAACCTCTATATCTGATTCTGGGTCTGTTTGTTTCCATAAGCTAGCACACGGCACAGGTCGGCCTGGTTTCAAAAAGTTTCTTGGAGTCCTTATTATCAATAAAGTATTAAATATTTTGCATAATAAATGCATGCATGGCCTAATATTTTGCCATTTTAACGTGCTTTAAGTTGACGGTGCCCACCTGTTGTGTCAATGTTTCTATGTTTGTCTGTTCTGGTCTGAATGAAAGAGGAGGTTTTCTTGGTCATGTGACGTGGATGAGAGTTCAACTAGAACTTCCTGATTCAACAGGATTTGAGTTTGTTGGGATTTTGTCAAAGCCACCAACCAAACCTCTGAGTGGTGCAGATGTCTGCTGCCTCCTCAGAGCAGACTGGAGCTCAGCCTCACTCACCTGTGGGAGCCCCAGCAGAGCCACCGTGTGATGGAGTTTCAGTTTAGGCTCCAAGGTCCTGGATTGAATTGGTGTTTTGTGTGTTTCTAGGCCTCCTGGCACCGATGAATGAATGAACCATTGTTCCAGAGGGAGCTGGTGTCAGGTCAGTCCCTGTTTCTACAAGACCTCCTGCTGCAGAGCCACATTGGGAAACATCCATCCATCCATTTTCTTCCACTTATCCTGTTTAGGATTGTGTGTGTGTGTGTGTGTGTGTGTGTGTGTGTGTGTGTGTGTGTGTGTGTCAAGTCAAGTAGAGTCACAACAAAAGTTCTCTCATGACTCTTTACTAGTAGAGCAGGTCCAGCACCAAACTCCTTCAATGAACCTCCACCCAACAATTCTCCACCAGCAGCACATCCTGCAACAGTGGTGATGAAAACCTTCCTTTTAACAGGCAGGAACGTCGAGCAGATCCAGGATCAGTGGGGACGGCCTTCTGCTTTGACTGGTAGGGGGGAAAGAGAGCAGGAGAGCAGGGCAGAGACAAAGACAGAGAATGCTCTCCTAAAACAAGGACTGTTCAGTCAATGGTAGAGCAGAGTGGTGCAGAGGAAGCGTGCTGGGCCCATAACCCAGAGGTTGATGGATCAAAACCATTCTCTGCTAGAAGAAGAAAAATAAAATGAACCTTAGAAATGTGTGTCTGTTAAAAAGAGGTTTGTAAGGATTTTGTCTTCCTCCACAATCACCAACAATTGTGAGAGTTAACAACAGTCCACTTTCTGACTGAAGCAAAAGTAGACTTCAAAAGGTTTTTCTGATTCAACATAGCAGCTAAATTTCCATTTCTACACTGATAATCTGTTAAGGTTCATGGGGGGGTGGAGCCTATCACAGCTGACATCAGGTGAGGAGGGGGTTCACCCTTGATGGGTCGCCAGTCCATCCCAGGACCAACACACACAGACAGACAACCATTCACACTCACAGTCATTTAGAGTGTTCAGGTAACCACTACCCTCTTGATGTCTTTGGACTGTGGGAGGAAGCTGGAGAACCAGAGAGAACCCACACAGAGACAGGGAGAACCTGCAGGAGGGGTGGAGATCGATGAGTCCTGGAGACGTTCAATAATGTCCATAACTTTGGCACCAGGAAGACAGCAGGTGATGGCACCTGGGAGTTCAACAGACCTGATGATTGAACCACCAATCACAAGGATTTCAGCCTCCATTGTAAACAGAGAGTTTAGATGAGAGAGAACCTGCTGTCAGCCTCACCAGTCAGGGCAGTGGCAGAGGCAGCAGAGTTGAATGAAGCAGGATCACCTGGCAGGTCTCACCTGGAGGTGATGTCATCACTGGCCTCAGTCCTCACCAGTGCTCTGCCTAGCAACAGGAACGATGGAGAGAAACCAGTAGAAGCGCTCTGAGAGTTGGAGACAGCAGGAGGAGAGAGACCACGACAGAGTCACCCATGGGAAACTGTTGGATCCACTCAGGACAAGCTGGACAGACACAGATCAAAGACAGAATTGAGTCCAGAGAGGTGGAGGCACCTGGAGCCACTGGATCAGTTTGATCTTTGAGCAGAGCAAAGTAGTTTGACACACAAAGAAGGTCGTCTGGAGAGAAGAGAGGAAGAGAAATCCGTCTCCCTTCTTCTCAACGGACGAACACAGGAGAGGACGGACATCAGATGGACAGAGAGAGACACTGCTGGACTCTCAGAGCTGTTAAGGCATCCAGCTGCAGCCAGGAGACAAACAGGGACGCTGCTTGAGGACATCATCCAGGAGGCTCTCCATGGTGTGGAGCTGGGGTCTCAGACTGGAAGCTCTGGCTGCTGAGTTGTCCAACCAGCCGTCACATCACCTCCTGAGCTCTAAGCCTCCTCTTGACCAGGTTCTGGATGCTGACTCAGCAGGAGACAGGAAAGTAATCAATGTTGAAGGAATTCCAAAGCGTCCATCGACCTGCAGGACAAACTCCTTCACTGTGTGGGAGGTTCAGAGTCCCTGGTTTGATTGCAGCTTTGACCTGAGCAGGTGTTCATCCTCATCTCAGTAACAGGGGACACTTTATCACAGCAGTGGACAAACATCAGCATTCATCACCCAGCAGCTCCTCTGATCAACAGAACAAGCTGAAGTATTCTGAGAAGGAGGGCATGGATCCCTCTACCTCTCACATGCTAAGCTAGCGCTCTACCATTGGAGCTAAGTCCTTGCTAAGGAGCAGCAGATGATGGAGGTTGACCTTCATGCAGGGTTGGATGACCTTCACCAGTTGGAGCTTCTCTGGTTGACCAACATGTGGAATCTCTTCAATACTCCAGTGGAGGTTTAAGTGGTGACAATATGGGTTAGTGACTGGGAGTGTGTGTGTGTGTGTGTGTGTGTGTGTGTGTGTGTGTGTGTGTGTGCGTGTGTGTGTGTGCGTGTGTGTGTATGTGTGTGCGTGTGTGTTTGTGTGTGTGTATGTGTGTGTGTTTGTTTTTGTATTTGTATGCAGATTTTTGCCTGGAACAACGGATTTTATTTGCAGCAAGAGCCTCCAGATCAAAGTCAGAATTGATGATGATGTCATCAGGGGGCTTTGATAGTGTATTTATTTGTACCTAGAATTCTCTCTTTGATCTCAGGAGGACATGAAAGAAACCCAACTGAGGAAAGTAGAGGAGAACATTCAGCTTCATTAGAAACACTTGAACTGTGTTGAATTATATATATATAATTTTATATATATATATATATATATATAAATCCTTCTGTAAATATCTTTTCTGTCTGTAAATCCTTATTTCTGTCCTCCACTCTTTATTATGCTATCTCTTGCTACCCCGGGACCAGAGTTAAATTTTCGTACCACCAACATGGAAATGTGAGTGGTTTGACAATCAAGATCCTTGAATCCAAACGTCTACAGAAACATAAAAACCGCAGCATCAAAAACGATAAGGAGAGTGATTTTCATTTCAATGTTTTATTCAAAAGTCCCACAAAAGAGAGGAGTTTACTGTTCCGTCCACAAACAAACTCCAACTCTGCTTTCAAGAACTCATCACCCTGTTGAAGCTCTGGTCTCCATGGCAAAAAAGCACACGCCTTCATAAAAGCTGTGAACCACTCAGGATCCAGCCTGCATTTGTGTGTGGAAAGAGATAGAAACCCCAAAAGATGGTGCACATTAGTCTCTCTCCTCATCTTCAGTGTTCAGACACAGCAGTGTGTGTGTGTGTGTGTGTGTGTGTGTGTGTGTGTGTGTGTGTGTGTGTGTGTGTGAGCAACAACTTAACACAGGAGAGGAAACCAGAACACTGATCATTGAATGTACAGCCACACTTCAACTCAATGAATGCTCTGCACAGAAGAATCCAGCTTCATTCCTGGATCAACAAGTCTTCTTCCAGCGAGTCAAACTCAATAAAAAATCAAACAAATCCAAGCAAAGGACAAGGAACTCCAGCATTTTCCCTCCCTGATGACATCCACTCAGTTTTTAAAGGTGAATGTGGTGCAGACGGTGCAGTTTGGCTGCAGGTCTTGGACAAGGCTCTGAGATGCTGGCTGCTCAACAAGAGAGAAGGGCTGGAGACCAGGAACTAGAAAGCTGAGGACTGCACTGTCCACACTCCTCTGAGACCTGCTTCCTTTCTTCAAGCGTCATCAAGACGTCCCAGCCTCAGATTTTCTGATTGGAGACAATGATGACCACCAGTACAAGGAAAAAAAGACAAGACAAAACAAACGCAAAATCCATCCAAATCCATTGATTGATTGACTGATTGATTGACTGATTGATTGCTGCAGTTCTAATGTGGAGTTTCAAACTTAGAGAACAGCTGCCGTAAAACACAGAAGAGGAAGAAGGATTTTTATCCAGAACTGAGATAAAAATTGAAAAGTTCAAAATAACATGAAAAATGGCAAATAATGTGTTGTTGTTTGTTGCCTTCAATCATTGCAGGAACAACATGAGATGGAAAAACAACTCTTTAATCTATTTAAAGTAGAAAGATGTCTGCAGACAACATCCACTCCAAATAGTCAAACACAAGGGTGGTGATCAAGTAGAGCCTCTACATGGAAACAAAAGCACTGACGACTTTAAAAGAGGACAGAAAGTTTATTAAAAGACAAGTTTATAAGGACAGTTAAAAGGTGTGTAGACGACTGTTTACACTTTAATTCAGCTGTAGAAGAAGAAGACCTTCACTGTGAAAACTCATCCTGTGTCACAGCCGCCCCTCCAGGACGGTCAGGGACCAACTTCAGTCCTGGTCCTGATACACCGGAAATCCAACCAATCCCTCACATAGGAACCATGTATTTGTTTGAGTGGTGCCCAGCAGCACAGCACCCTGCCTGAGCGTAGTAGGAAGTATCGGAGCCGGTACTGAGCGTGTACTGCATGTGTACTACTACTAAAAGTACTTCACCAGAGGCTCCAGCTGATGTCCCATATTTCTCCATCAGCTGGATGACATCACTGATATCAGAGACTCTGCCCACTCATTTATTTTCACACATCTCAAAGACAATTCAGTGTTTGATCAGGATCAATACTTCATTATAAAGATCAGTACTTGGTGCCAAGTGGATCTTTGATGGTGACCTCAGAGAAATCAGATCAGCCCTCACACCCTCCTATCCAATGGTGGCTCCATGATTTCAGCTTCATCCTGTCTCTTTCCTGCTGTGTTTTCTCCTCTCTTTGTCTCTGTTCCTGCAGTCACACTGGATAGTTCCTGTGTGAAGGGGACCAACAAAGTGGTGGTGGACGCGTTGTCCAGAGTTCCTTCAGTGTGGAAATTGACAGTGAACTGTTTTCCTCTCTCTGGTTCTCCTCTTGTCTTTTCCTAGCCTCCTACATCATTGCTTTCTGGGTGCACCGGTCAATGCGGTATCTTGGGACAAGAGATGCTGGACCACCGGAGCAGCCACTGGTTCACCTCCTGATAGGTTTACCTCATCTGTACAGAACAATGGGTGATGTACATGGTTTGAGGGGGTTTGGTTAATTATCATTTTGGCTTTTAAAAAAAATGCATTTCAGGTACTTTGGTGCCGTGACTTGCTTCTTGACCCCTTTCTTGAGGGTGTGTGTGTGTGTGTGTGTGTGTGTGGGGGGGGGGATAAAGGTCCCATGGCTGGTGCCTTTCATGCTGTTCCTTGTGTTGCAGCAGGTATCTGGAGGGTGGGGGGCTGTTCGTTCCTCCTAGTTGAAGCTCCTGGGCCCGGTGCTCTCTACATACAGAACCCGCCTTGCTGGCCGGGAGCCTCTCTTCCTCCTCATCCATTGTGACTTTCATTTTCAGCAGACAACATCTCTTCTTTCCACCTCCCTTACACACATGCACACATGAACCCACACCACCAACTGGACTGATGTTCACATCCAATTGTTGTCTGAGTTCAATTTTGGTTCATCGTTGTGTTTTTTCATGAAATAAATTCATTTTTTGGCCGTCAACCTGCGTCTCCCACTCTTGTCACGCTTCAAAGCCACGTCTTGCAAAGGTGGTTTCTTCCCAGTGTGCGTTCTCGTGTGTCTTTTCAGATGTCCCTTTTCTGAGAATCTTTTACCACAAACTGAGCAGGGGAATGGTTTCTCCCCAGTATGAGTTCTCATGTGTTTTCAGATCTCCCTGAACTGAGAATCTTTTGCCACAAAGTGAGCAGGGATATGGTTTCTCCCCAGTGTGAGTTCTCATGTGTCTTTTCAGATGCCCCTTTTCTGAAAATCTTGTGCCACAAACAGAGCAGGGAAATGGTTTCTCCCCAGTGTGTGTTCTCATGTGTCTTTTCAGATCTCCCTTAACTGAGAATCTTTTGCCACAAACTGAACAGGGATATGGTTTCTCCCCAGTGTGCGTTCTCATGTGTCTTTTCAGATGCCCCCTTTCTGAAAATCTTGTGCCACAAACTGAGCAGGGGAATGGTTTCTCCCCTGTGTGTGTTCTCATGTGTCTCTTCAGATATCCCTTTTCTGAAAACCTTCCTCCACAAACTGAGCATGGGAACAGTTTCTCCCCAGTGTGTGTTCTCATGTGTACATCCAAACTCCTTCTGTTTCTAAAACCTTGACTGCATGTTGAGCACCGAAAGGGACGCTCATCCTCACTGACTTCAGGCTCAGCTTCAGAAGAGTCTGACATCTGGTCTTCAGTCTGGGGTTGTACAAGTGGATCTGGGTCTACCTTGCTGGCTGGTTCTGGTTCTGGTCCTCCACACTCTTCTCCATCAGCTTCTGTTTTCAGAGGATGAATTGGGCTGCTGCTCAGAGACTCTGCTTTCAAGTTCTCCTCAGTAAGACTCTGATGAAGCTGTGGGAACTGAGGTTTCTCTTCGTCCCCTTCACTCTTCACAGGGACCAGAGTGAAGGGGAACGTGGTGATATCAGCCTCCTCCTGCCCTTGAAGCTGCCCTCCCTCCTCACTGGTCCAGAGCTCCTCCCACTCCTGTTTAATGAGGGGGGGCTCTGGGTCCTGCAGCTCAGGGGGAACCTCTTCTTTAATCACCAGCAGCTGCTCCACATCTGCAGGACACAAACAGCAACATCAGAAATCTCTTCATTTGACTCTGAAACAGCAGAGCAACAGACAGAAACAGAAATCAACTCAATAAAGAGACGTCCTGCTACTGACGACCAGTCAGCAAACTGGGAACAGAAACGCTGGCTTCAGATGCTTGGATCAACGTTGGGTCACCCAGGTCAAAGGTCATAGGTCCCCTCTGCTGAATGGTTTTGTCCATTCATGATCACATCTGCTAGTCAGAATGTTCATTTCTAGAATGAGACCCTGTAGGAGAATGAGAGTTCAGTCCCTAGAACCAGAGGGAACCTGTACCGATGCTAAACATGTCAGCCCACCTACACTCACAGCCAGGGAGGTGCTGGCCACTGGGAGAAGTGGAATATTCCCTAATGGTCGGTCCAGCCCAGGCCAACCGGGCAGTGGAGAAAAAAAGGTTGTTTTTAATGGGCTGATATAATTTCCAGTCTACAGGATCATCTTTTAACAAGGTAGCACCGTAGCAGCCTACAGAAGAACGACACAAGGACGCCAACATGCACAGCATGCTGGGCCAGCCTGTCACACACGCCTCAGTTAGCAGGAGTTAGCAACACAGTGTGAATGTCCCCTCAGCTTGGTCTTGTCTTGGTTCAGTCCAATGGTAACATGCTTCTGATGCCTGTCAATGGGAGTGTTCTTAACATTGACCACTGACAGTGACTCACACCTCAAGTCTCCTAAAATGCTCTCGCTGGCGCGCGGCTGAGGGCCTCAGTAGTTGAACTTCCTGGACTGAATTAGGGGCCCAGCACGTCCCTGGACACCCACGTACAGTCAGCCAAGGTCCAAGATAAGAACAATCTGGGAATGACCATCCCTTCCTGGTAGATCATCAAGCCAAACACACACACACACACACACACACACACACACACACACACACACACACACACACACACACACAGCCTGTCTTCAGTATAAAAGCTGTGTCACGTTCTGTCTCATTGGAAGACATCTCTGACTGTGTTGTTAGCAGGGCTGCTGTGAATCAAGAGGTTCTCCATCGATACCTGAGTCTCCATCACTGATTCCTCTCCTCCACCTCTTTCTGACACAACAATCCTGACAGTGACAGTCTGGGTTGGAGCTGAGCCAAGTTGGATCTGGTCTCTGGATCTGGACTGAAACTGCATTAAAATGATCAACAGAGCTTCATTGGTGTCTGCAGGAGTTCTACCTTTGTAGTTTGTCCCCTAAAGCTGCTGTAACTTTAGAGAATTCTGACGTGACTCATTTGCATATCGTGTGACTTGCTGCAGGAGACAGAGAGACTGCTGAGGTGAGTGTGTGTGTGTGTGTGTGTGTGTGTGTGTGTGTGTGTGTGTGTGTGTGTGCTGCTCTTTCAGCACCAACATCCTGGTCCTCCTGATGTGTCTGGTGGTCTTCAGCCTGGCAGCAACCACCTTCAGCTGCTCCATAGCTTTCCTCATGTCTCTGATCCATGATGGTGGTAGAATGGAGCTCCATCATCAGAACCAGTCCCACCAACATTGTGCTGCCTGCTCTTTGACTTTGTCTCAGGGGTTTTTCCAGCTGGTCTGGACCACTTGGTCTGATGAAGCTCCAGCTAGAATTCCTGGACTTTGTTTCCTGAGCTACTAAAACCTCCCTTTATGTTGGTAACAATGCAGCAGGTCCCTGCGGGGACTCACCTGCTCTGTCCAGCCTGACTCGGGGCTTCAGCACGGCATCGAGCAGCAACCTCTGCCGGCGGTTCTCCCGCTCGTACTCCGCCACGGTTTCCTCCAGCAGAGCCACGATCTGCTCCGCGGCCGCCGCCAGCCGCTCGGTGAGCAGCGCTCTCAGCACCGGGACTCCAGCCGCTGAGTCTCCTTCTCCCAGCTGCAGCAGGAAGTCTTCAGCGGCGGCGAGGATCCGCTCCTGGGCCGACACCCGCAGCAGCTGAGCGGCGCACATGTTGAGGTTCTACCGGCGCCACTCAGCCTTCAGGAGACAAAGACCGAGGCCGGGGGTTCACGGACTTCTCCTTCGTTCCTTGTTGTGTTCAAAACTTCTCGCTTCTTCTTCTCGTTTTGTGAAGCGCATTTTGATGACGTATGTAATGACGTCCGAAGCCTCGCCAGCCGGCAGTGACCACGTGACTGATTCAGGACCTGCTTCTCCGGCTTGGCGTGAGATTCTAAATATAAAGCAGTGAAACGCCGTGGTTTCCTCCCTCCTCGTCCAAAAGCGTTCGCTATTTGATTAAAGGAAGGAGAAACAAGTGACTCGATGTTGTGGAGGCTGAACTCAGAGTTGAGAGAACTTTCATTCTGATCTGAGAGCAGCAACAAAGCCACTGAGAAAAACTGAACCACTGTCAGAGTCGGCACAGCATCAGCAGTCAGGCTGTGTTCACACTGGGAGAAACCATCGGACAGAAACCTCCCTCAGTCACACTGAAGGAACCTGAACTGACTGCTGACCGATCCTTTTGCTGCCTGCTGACCCGATACCGGTGAGCGTGTTACGTCATTTCCTGCCTGTAATCCTGTCGCTGTGTTGTTCACTCTCTCAATCCTCCCTCAGGTGTACTGCTAACTTAATCGCTTTAAGCACCACTGTATACGACGTTTTGGTGTAATACAGAGGTTTCTGTCACTTCAGTCTTTAGCAGGACTTTGCTCTGAAATTCCTCGTTCTATTTGCCACAGGTCCACTAGCTCACCTTAGCATACTAGCTATGGCTGCTCTCTCTATTTCCGCCTCTCCCCCACCTCTCCCTCCCTCTCCTGCTCCATGTGCCAGATGTTTAGTGACTCCTCTGCCTCCTTTAGTGCTAATGGTACGTGTAAAAAGTGTAGTTTGTTTGTAGTCCTGGAGGCGAGGCTTAGAGAGTTAGAGACTCGGCTCCGCACCATGGAAGCTAGCGCTAGTCCTTTACCCTCAGGAGCTGCTCAGTCCACCTTAGCGGGTGCGGAGCCACCTAGCCTAGCCACCGCTAGCAGCTCCCCCGCAGCTCCCCCGCAGCCGGGAACTAGCCAGTCCCGCTGGGTGACATCACGAAGGAAACCTAGACGCAGTGAGCCCGTGTTTGCCCACCAACCCCTTCATGTTTCCAACCGCTTTCCCCCACTCAGCGACACACCCGCTGAGAGTGAAACTCTTCATGTCGGCTCTGTTGCTCGCAGCCCCGCTGTGAAGCCGACACCTTCGCAACGTGAAGGTGGAGACTCCAGCGAGCATAAAGTGCATCCCAGGGGCCAGAGTGGGCGACGTTGAGGCTAAAGATGCTGGCAAAACGTAAGGTTAAATACAGTAAGATTGTGATACATGGCGGCGCCAATGACACCCGGCTTCGCCAGTCGGAATTAACTAAAGTTAACATGGCTTCGGTGTGCAACTATGCAAAAACAATGTCGGACTCCGTAATTTTCTCTGGCCCGCTGCCCAATTTAGCGAGTGACGACATGTTTAGCCGCATGCGTTCATTCCATCGCTGGATGTCTAGGTGGTGCTTAGATAACAACGTGGCTTACATAGACAATTGGAGCTCCTTCTGGGGAAAGCCTGGTCTGATTCGGAGAGATGGCGTCCATCCTACTTTGGATGGTGCATCTCTCTTATCTAGGAACATAGGCCAATTTATTAGCAATACTAATCCCTGACAAGCAACCAGAGTTAAGACCAGCAGGCAGAGCTGCAGTTTAACACGCCCCTCTGCTGGTTCCTTCTGTTGTCACCCACCCAGCCTATAGAAACTGTGTCTGCCCTGAGGCTTTATAAGCCTGCACCCAAATCTGGAGGAGTAACTTTTAGCAACTTAGTTCAAATTAAAAACACTGCTCCAGCAAACCAACCCAGTAAAACTATTAAATGTGGTTTGCTTAATATTCAATCTCTCCCATCCAAGTCTCTCCTAGTGAACGATTTAATTACTAATTATCAGATTGGTGTATTAGCACTCACTGAAACCTGGGTGCAGCAAGATGAGTATGTTAGTTTAAATGAATCTTCCCCTCCTGGTTACATTAACTACCATGTACCTCGCACCACTGGCAGAGGAGGAGGAGCTGCAATCTATCAGTCAAATTTGGTGCTTAACCCTCCACCTAATTGTTCATTAACTCATTTGAGAGCCTTATTGTCAGCTTTTCCCACCCAGACTGGAAAGCAGAGAAACCACTCTTACTTGCTGTGGTGTACCGTCCTCCTGCACCTTATTCTGAGTTCTTAGAAGAATTCCCTGACTTTCTGTCTAACTTGGCATTGAACTCAGACAAAGTCATTCTAGTGGGTGACTTTAACATCCATGTGGACGTCAATGATGATTCTCTGGCCACTGCGTTTAAGTCGCTTCTTGATTCTGTTGGCTTCTGTCAGAGGGTAAACAAACCCACTCACACTTTTAATCACATCCTTGATTTAGTACTCACTTATGGAATAGAAGCTGACCGCATCATAGTTCTTCCTCAGAACCCTGTCTTGTCTGATCACTCCTTAATTACATTTGAATTTACTTTAACAAATTATATTCTACCTGGGAAAAAGTCCCGCTTCAGTAGATGTCTATCTGACACTGCTGTTTCTAGATTTAAGGAGCTTATTCCAGCAGAGCTTGCTGCCACATCTTGTAATAATATATTGGGTAGTTATGCTGATTTCACCCCCTCGCAGGTCGACTATCTTGTGGACAGCACTGCAGCAGCACTCCTTGGGACACTTGATGCCGTAGCTCCCCTGAAGAAGAAGGTTATCAACCAGAAAAGAATAGTTCCCTGGTACAGCCCAGAGCTGCGTGCCTTAAAACAGAAGACCAGACAACTGGAAAGGAAGACACATTCCAGCCAGCACGAGGAAGTCCACCAAGCCTGGAAGGAGAGTTTATTAATATATAAAAAGAACTCCGTAATGCCAGAAGCGCTTACTACTCGTCCCTGATAGAAAAGAATAAGAACAACCCCAGGTTCCTCTTCAGCACCGTGGGCAGGCTCACCAAGAACCATAGTGCTGTTGAGCCATGCATCCCCCCAACTCTCAGCAGTAACGACTTCCTTTCTTTCTTTACTGAAAAGATTGTGAATATTAGAACGAAGATTGCCAGTAATGGAGGACAGACTACAGTCCCCATAGAAGCACCTCCCAGACTTGGTGCATACTTGGACAGCTTCTCCCCCATCGACCTGTCAGAATTAACTTCTGCAGTCACTTCCTCCAAGTCAGCCACTTGTCTGCTGGATCCCATCCCAACAAGCCTCCTTAAGGATGCCTTCCCTCTAGTCAACACTTCTATATTAAATCAAATTAATCTTTCCTTAGTCACAGGTTATGTGCCACAGGCCTTTAAGGTGGCTGTCATCAACCCTTTACTTAAAAAACCTTCTCTTGACCCAGATGTGTTAGCCAACTATAGGCCAATATCCAACCTCCCCTACATCTCCAAGATCCTTGAGAAGGTTGTCCTGGAGCAGCTACATGAACATCTGCACAGCAACGAGCTCTTTGAAGCCTTCCAGTCTGGATTCAGGGAACACCATAGCACTGAAACAGCACTGGTCAGAGTCTCTAATGATCTTCTTATAGCTTCAGACAGAGGTCTTGTCTCTGTGCTTGTCCTTTTGGACCTCAGTGCTGCATTTGACACCATCGACCACAGCATCCTGCTACAGAGACTAGACCATGACATTGGGATTAAAGGAACTGCCCTAAAATGGTTTAAGTCCTACTTATCTGACAGGTTTCAGTTTGTTCATGTTAATAATGACCATTCGGAGTATAGCAGAGTTACATATGGTGTACCACAGGGTTCAGTTTTAGGACCGATTCTCTTCACTCTTTACATGCTCCCATTAGGTGACATAATCCGGAAGCACTCGATCAACTTCCACTGTTATGCAGATGACACGCAACTTTACTTGTCGATGGAGCCAGACGACACAAGCCAGCTTACTCATCTGCAAGACTGCCTGAAAGACATTAAATCCTGGATGTCTTCTAACTTCTTAATGCTCAATTCAGATAAAACTGAGGTAATCATTTTTGGACCTAAACACCACAGGGACACACTCTTGAATCGGATCTCTACTCTAGATGGCATCACCCTAACTTCGAGTACAACTGCAAGGAACCTTGGGGTCATTTTTGACCAGGACCTTTCCTTCAGCTCCCACATAAAGCATGTGACTAGGACCGCCTTCTTCCATCTGCAGTATCGCTAAGATTAGGAATATCCTTTCCCAGAGTGATGCTGAAAAACTGGTGCATGCATTTATCACTTCTCGGCTGGACTACTGCAACTCTCTCTTGTCAGGATGTCCTAAATACTCTCTAAAGAGTCTCCAGCTGGTCCAGAACGCTGCAGCGAGGGTTTTGATGGGAGTTAAGAAGAGAGAACACATCTCTCCCACTTTAGCTTCTCTCCACTGGCTTCCTGTAGGATCTAGAATCGACTTCAAAGTCCTTCTGCTAACTTATAAGGCTCTCAATGATAAAGCGCCATCCTATTTGAAAGAGCTCATTAGTCCCTACTGTCCGACCAGAGCACTCCGCTCCCAGAATGCAGGTCTTTTAGTGATTCCCAGTGTCAATAAAAACAGACTGGGAGGTAGAGCCTTTAGTTACCGGGCTCCTTTACTGTGGAACCAGCTCTCTCCATGGGTCAGAGAGGCAGACACTTTAACTACGTTTAAGTCCAGGCTTAAGACCTTCCTCTATGACAGAGCCTTCAGTTAGGACTGGTTCAGGTAGCTCTGAACCATTGATAGCTATGCTGCTACAGGCTTAGACTGCTGGGGGACACATCAGGTTACATGGAGCCCTTCCCTCCTCTCCTCTCCTCTCCCCCTCTCTCCTCCTCTCCTCCCTGCACATTTTTGGAACTGTCATTACCATTACTTGTTGCACTTTGTAGTTTGGCCTTGGTGTCTCGCAGTCTCTCTGTGTTTCCACAGATCCACCAGAGCCCCAACCGCCGCCTGCATCGCCCCGCCCCCTCTTATTCCCTACTGTTACACCGGCCTGCGCTCCCCTTCCATGAACCAGTCTGCCATCCAGTCCCCCATCAAGCTCGCTTGCCCTCCCTGCCTCCCCTACCAGAAGCTTCCTTCTTCAGCTGTTATTAACATTTCCGTGTTTCCCACATTTTGCATTGTAAACTGTTTTCTTGTCTGTAACAACATCTACTGCACGTCTGTCCGTCCTGGGTGAGGGATCCCTCCTCCTTTTCTCACCCTGAGATTTCTCAGATTTTTCCCTGTTAAAGGTTTTCTATGGAGTTTTTCCTCAGTCGATGTGAGGGTCTAAGGGCAGAGGATGTTGTTATGATGCCATGTGAAGCCCTTTGAGACAAACTGTTGGTGAAAACGGGCTCTACAAATAAAATTGCCTTGCCTTGCCTTGCCTTGCTGCAGCTGGGACACACACACACACACAGCAGGAAACATGAACAGAGAGATAAAAGCTCAGGATGCCTCCTCCTCCTCCTTCCAGAGATCAACTGATCTCCAGATTGACTTCAGTTCTTTGATCAGAATTCTTCTTCCTCCTTGATAGATTTATTGATACTTTGTCATAGACGGTCCATTCCTATTGGAGGATGTTAAAGAGCAGAAGAACCAGGTTCCCATGTATGGAACTACAATATTTATATACTGTATTGCAGTCGTTTCCAATATCCATCCATGCATTGTCTACCTCTTATCCTGTTAAGGGTCATGGGGGTGGAGCCTATCCCAGCATCTACAGGTGAGAGGCGGGGTTCAGCCTGGACAGGTCACCAGTCCATCACAGGACCAACACACAGAGACAGACAACCATTCACACTCACAGTCACACCTACAGTCAATTTAGAGTATCAATCAGCCTCGTCCCCTCTTGATGTCTTTGGACAGTGGGAGGAAGCTGGAGTATCAGAGAGAACCCACACAGGAACAGGGAGAACATGCAGACTCCACACAGAAAGATCCTGTGCTCCAGCCGGGACTGGAGCCCTGAACCTTCTTGCTGTAAGGTATTTTTATCTCACAAGTGGAAAAATGGAGAACGTTCATGTCATTACATGTCGTTCTCCATTGGGTCACTAGGGGGCAGCACCTACCTGCATCACCAATATGAGCCTTCCGTCTATCAGGGGGTAGAATTCAGTCACCACCAATGACATCAGAGTCAGAGTTCAGACATCAAAGACAGACATTAAAGTCTCTCTGATAAAACAAAAATATCCTGCAATATTTTTTTCAAAAGTGAGACCCTCTTTATTCTCTAGTTTAATCTGCTGCAAAAATAATGAGCATCTTTGTCAGTCTACTTATGAATGTCAGATATCTTTGATGACCAAACCTGGACGTTTGTCTCAGTTTGACTGGAAGTCTCATTCATTCATTTCTCCTCCATGATTTCCTGCAATGATTTCCTGGTTCTGCTCCATTCAGGTTCAGAGAGCTGAGATTAAAGTCGCTCAGGAATAAAAGAGGAGACACCAACAAGTCAGCATGGAAGAGGAGCAGGTTTTCAAACTGGTCACCCTGGCTGCTGGTCTGGGCCTCCCTTTGCCTCGGTGCTCCTTGAACCAGTAAAGGTCCTGGTCCAGTTTTCTCCACTGAGTCCTTGTCAACAGGGAGCACCTCCCCACCAGAGAGGTGCAGGGCAAAGGAAAGGAAAACTCCAACCAGAATGAACGCTGCACTAAAAACTGCCCTCCATTTCTTGAGGGGAACGTTGGGTCTTCCTCAGGCAAATGGCAGTCAGCAGTGGCTCAACATCTGAACTGAGCCCAGACCAGGTCAGCTGATCATTCACCAGCTCAGCCCCTCCCACTCATGACGAAGACCTTGAAAACCCCAACATCACCTCCTCCACCTCAGTCTGGCGTGTGTGGATGGAGGGCTGTGATGTCAGCAGCGATGACATCACTGACACAAACACACTGATCTCTGACTGGTTTGGTCTGAGTGGGATTCAGTGACATCACACGACCTGCACCAGATGAAGGGGCGGGGCACCCAGGAGCTGTGACATCACTGGTGACTCTTGTTGGGCCGCCTTCTTGGCCAAAGTGGAGGAGAACAGGACCCAAATACAGACGGGGGAGAGGAGCGTTCAACAAAAGGAGGCTTGAATGATGAAAAGACAAAGAACAACAAAGGAACTCAAAGCACCAACAGAGAAGAAAAGACAAAGTAGCAAACAAAAGCCAAACTTCCACTGGAAACTTGGAGGAGCTGGAACAGGAGGGAGAGAACATGAGGCTGAGAACCCTGGAGAATGAGAGGTGGACAAATCCACCAGCGCAGCATCAGGAGAGCAAAGAAACCAGAAGGAGCTTTGAAGAGCTGCTGACATGCAGCCAGGGAGCGTCTGCCTGAGATGGGAGGAGCTGCTCATCCACCCAGATGGAGAAGCAGCCATCTTGCTCTTCTGACGCCGACCGGTAGAAGGAACAGAGGAGGTGAGGGGCCTCACGTTGTCATGGCAACATGGAAACATTCCACTCTATCAGTGGTGCCTCCATCAGATGCACTTTGTCTTTGTGAAGATCAAAGTGAAAGGAAATAATTAAATAAAACAATGAAGGCTGCATGAACTGAGTGACACACTTGAGGATGACATCAGCTAAATGTGTGATGTCACACTGCTGAGTCGTGAGGTCACCACCAGAGAACAAATGAGTGACGAGATGCTGATTATTTACTCTCTACTTTAAATGATCTCACTCTCTTCCAGCTTGAAGAAGTTTGAGGATGAATGAAGTCAAGAACTGGAAAAATGGAGAACGTTCACGTCATTACACGTTGTTCTCCACTGGGTCACTAGGGGGCAGCACCTACCTGCAACTCCTGGGAGCCCTCAGTCTCACCTCATTTTCAGGCTCCAACTAAAATGAAGCTTCAACTCTTCTGAATCCTCTCCACCTGTCAGATCTTTTTGAAACTTCCAGGTTTGATCAACATCCCAGTCTGAACACATCTACAGGTCAGTAGTGACCACAGCGCCACCTACTGGCAGCAGGAAATGACAGATTTGACACTGAGATGTCCTCATGTAGCCTGTTCATGGTGTCCTGCTCAGATGTGGTCAGACCCACCCTGAGAGTTTGGGGAGAACCCTTGAAGCCTGGGACTTCAGGTCAAACGCTGAGACCACGGCGTGATGGAGAGTTCTGATGATTCATCAGCACAATCAGACTCTGATAACTCCTCCCTCCCTGGTTGATCTGAGTCAAAGTTCCCATGTCTGATCAACTTCCTGTCCTGATGACATCACTACTGCAGGTGACCAGTTAGCATTGCTCTGTTTGATGAAGCTGCGTTCAGGGAATGAGGAAGTTTCCCTTTGTGTCACTGCTTCTCTACTAATCTGATCTCTGATCAGTTCACCAAGAAGAGTCTGGGGTCAGGGGCTTGATGAGTAGAGCTGTTTAGTCAGGAGGAGGCTGCTCTGATTGGTTCTTGACACTGAAACAAGGCCTTCATATATTTATGATGACATCACCAATAGGAGCCTTCCCAGTCTGTCAGGGGGTAGAATTCAGTCAGCACCAATGACATCAGAGTCAGAGTTTAGACATCAAAGACAGACATTTAAGCCTCTCCTACAAAACAAGAAAATAGTGGAATATATTGGAAACTCTACTGCAATTAATAGTGGGAATCTTTGGACACCTCACGATTCGATTATTAAAATTCAGGGGCTACGATTCAGTCACAAAATAATTATTGATGCATCTCTAATTTATGTTTATTGATGCACTTTTTCACATTTTTGCAACAACAGTTTTCTAAAAACAATATATTTGGAATAAAAACAAGAGTTGAACTCATTTCTATTATATTTTATTTTGCTGTTGAAAAAAAACACATTGGTACCTTTTGGGAAGCCTGGAAATAAGAGGAAAACGTAGCTCATTCCCACCCTACCAGTCAAGAGGGTCCCCAGAGACGGAGAGGTGGAGAACTACAGTCCTTCTTAACTTCTTCCTGAGCCCTGGCACAGGCAGACCTGCTGGGCTGTTGCACTTGAGCATCAGTAAAGTTCTGCCCCAGCAGGCTCTGCAGCCGAGATGACGACAAAGTCCTTCTTTTGGGAGCTCGGTGGTCCTCCTCCCTCACAGCAGGGTTTGTTCCTGGTCCTCTAGCTCATCTTGCTGTGGGTAAATACACAATGAGAGGAATTGTAGTTCTTTATGATCAGGCTGCACTGACAAGTGGTGAAAGATTCTGCAGCTGCTCCAGGATGCAGCTGCACACATATTGACAGGAAATAGGAAGAGAGACCATATCACCCAGTCTGAGCGTCACTGCACTGGCTTCCAATAAAATCCATCTTTTCTAGCTCTTAAAGGAAAATTCAGGCACAAAATGAACCTAAGGTGTGTTCTTGTATTATTATTATTATTATTATTATTATTATTATTATTATTATTGTTATTATTATTGACGATTGCAGGGATTTGTTTTTTTTTGGTTTTACAGCAAACTGGTTTTCCGTGCATACCGCTAATTATCTCCTAATGCAGGTTGTGGGGGCAGCAGATAAACAGACAAATAAACAATAACATACACTTAAAGCAGCATAAAGCCTCAGTAGTGATAAAGCAGAGCCTTGATGTGGAAACAAAATCACTGAGAACTTTAAGTGTACAGAACGTTTATTAAAAGACAAGTTTATAAAGAACAGTTAAAAGGAGTGTGGATGGCTGTTTACACTTTAATTCAGCTGTAGAAGAAGAAGAACTTCACTGTGAAAATTCATCCTGTATGTTACTGCCGACCCTCCTGGACATCGGAAGTCCAACTAGTCCGTTGCATAGCAACCGTGTATTTGCTTCAGTGGTGCCCAGCAGCACAGCAGCCTGCCTGAGCAGGACCACTCTTTCTGTGTAGGAGCAGGCATGGGCAGAATGGGCAAAGGACGTTTTTCCATTGTGTCTTCTCAAGTTTCCTGAGCTGAGGAGCTTTAGCAACTAACTCAGCAAAATTAATGTCTCTAAAATGTGTGTTTTCATGTGTGTTCTCATAATTATTCGCTGTGTAAACACATTGTCTACACAGACCATAATCCACTCACTTTCCTTCAGGGTTCAGTGCCAGGTCGTCCAAGGCACTATCCAAGCAATGAGAGAAGATTTCACGACAAGATTTGACGGACTACTGAACGCAATACAAAGTGTGAAAAGCGAATTGAACGAGGTCATTATGCGGGTCACGGAAGCGGAGGATAGTATCAGCTCCAATGACGATGATATCGCATCTCTGCTAGCTCAAAATGCTACCATGAAAACGACCGTGGAGAAGCTGGCGCTTAAAGTTGACGACCTGGAAAACCGCAGCCGCCGCTCCAACCTTCGTCTGCTGGGCCTCCCCGAAAAGAAAGAGGGGTCTGACTTGTGCACATTTCTGGAGAAATGGTTAACCGATGTGCTCGGAGAGGACAACTTTCCGGGGCCGCTCGTGATCGAGAGAGCACACAGAATCGGCCAAATCAACGTAACTGACCAACAATCAACGGGGCGACCCAGAGCAGTGATAATGAAGTTCCTTAACTAGAACAAATCCCCTTTTCTCTTCATTGGAAGAAATAATTTTAAAACACTGTCAAGGTAGGGGACAAGTGACCATATTATATGACCTATTCATCAGCAAGTGCAAAGAATCTTCTAACAATATCTTACAAGCATGGAGGATGGACTTACAGAGAATATAACACAGGAGGAATGGACACAGGCTTGCTCATTAGTTCAAACTCTAACTGCAAACACACACTCCAAATTACTACAATATAAGTGGTTAAGCAGGCAGTATATTACTCCAGCTACGCTATGCCACTTTAACCCTAATATTCCTGACACGTGTATTAAATGCAATCACCAGAAAGGGTCATTGATTCATTGTATGTGGGAATGCCCCCAAATTTCTTGTTTTTGGGGAAAGGTTGTGGATCTAGTCAGTCGCATTATTGGTAAAGAGGTTCCATGTAACCCGAAAACATGCATTCTAAATATTTACCCGAATGATTTTGTCCCTTCAAAAAGCCAAAGATCCCTCCTGAATATTTGTTTTCTTGAAGCTAAAAGGTGTATTGCCCGTTCTTGGAAGGATCAATCTATCAGTGGAATTTCTCAGTGGTTGAAAGGAATGTCCTTTAATTTTGCCCTTGAAAAGATAAGTTATTTCACTAAAAATAAATTGGAAAAATTCTGGAAGATTTGGGATATTTTTTAAAACTATCTGGAACAGAATGAGATATAAACTGAGGCTTAGATTGGAAAACTGAATTCATTGTAAACGGCTTTTTTTTTCTCCTGTGTCCCTTTCTACCTTTGTATCCTAATTTATACATTTGTTTATTGTTATTTGCCCATTCTGTTTGTCATGTCCTTGTATTTGTTTATCCCAAAATATAATAAAGAGATGTTTGAAAAAAAAAACTGCACAAACCAGGTTCAAGCTGGACTTTGGACCCTGGTACCTGCAACGACTCCATCAACTCCTAATCTAGCAGCTCTGCTGGGTCCAACTATTTTACAGAACATTTGACAGACCTGTGGAGCAGTGAGGACACACATGAGTTGATCACATGATCCACTGAAGCGCCATTTTACCTGCCACTGAGGTCACCAACATGAACTGGAGTTGGGAATCTTGAACTGAACTTGGTATCACAGCGACACCTACTGCTGCAAAATGGAACAGCAACATTGAACCAAGTACAGGGTTGGAGGGAGACTGATGGTCTCTGTTTGGGTTTTTCAAAAACAAGGAGGGCGTGGCTTCAAGCTGGATTCTCAGAGACTATTTCCCCAACCTCTACATTGGCATCTACACTGTCATCCAGTCATGTCAGTGATGTCACTCTGCAGGACTGTCATTGCCATCACATTCTAGAAAAGAACCCAGACTCCGCATTTATGGGGCAGTTTTGGTCTTTAAACACTTGACAGTTCCAGGTGATTTAGTCTGGCTCAAGATCTTCAGATCAACCCAGGACAGAAGGCTATGACTCCATTGGATTGTATAGTTGGAGCATTCAGAGATCTGGTGGATCTCAGGAGGAGCTGTATTTATCCACTGAATGATCCTGGTCAATGTGATCCTGCTCCTCCATCTCTAAGGCTGACAGAGCAGGAGGACCTGACTGAGAAGAAAGCTGCCCTTGAGCAGCTTCAGTCTCTGTGTGACAACACACAAGCAGAAAACCAGAATTTGAGGGAACAAGTTTCTACTCTTGAACGTGAGAATAAAAGAGCAATCCAGGAGCAACAGAACCTCACTGCTGTGGTGGCCAACCTCCAAACGGTCCAGGACAAGAACCAGACTCAGATAGAAGATCTGAACGCAACAGTCCACAGTCTTCAGTGTGAGGGGAGGAAGGTTGATGGAGAGAACAATGAGCTCAGAAAAGAGCTTACCCAGGTTCAGTCTCTGAGGGAGAGTGAACAGGTGGAGATGAAATGTCTTGAGGAAGACCTGACTGAGAAGAAAAGTGCACTTGATCAGCTTCAGTCTCTGTGTGACAAGAGATGGACAGAAAACCAGAATTTGTGGGGACAGGTTTCTAGTCTTGGACAAGAGAAGATCATTGCATATCAGCTGGTAGAGAACATGTCTGCCATGGTGGGCAACCTTGAATCTGTGAGGGAGGAGAACCAGGCTCAGATCAGAGACCTGAACACACAAGTCCACAATCTTCAGCTTGAGGTGAAGATGGTTTACAAGGAGAAGTGTGACCTCAAGTGTGAGCTCACCTCCATCCAGGCAGAGAAGAACAAAATGAGAGAAGAACTCACTGAGAAGAAGACGACTCTTGAACAGCTGAGGTCCCAGAGTGAGGAGAGAGAGGCAGAAAATGGATGTTTGAGGAGACGAGTTTCTACTGCATCTCAGGAGACAGAGACCTTCACTGCTGAGTTGGCCCACCTTGAATCAAGGAAGGACCAGGACCCCACAAAGTGTGACAGTCTGAACGGTGAAGTTCAGAGTCTTCTATGTGCAGTGAGAACACAAAAGAAGAAAAGGAACAGTGCTCAGAGGGAAATCCTGGGAAATCTTCATGATTTAAAAAGCTGTTTGAAAGAGTAAAATCATGACCTTCAAGCGAAGGTTCAGCAAACTTCTGAAGAGCAAACAGACTCTCCCCTACGTCCAGCCAGAGAAGAGCAAGCAGACTCTCCCCTACGTCCAGCCAGAGAAGAGCAAACAGACTCTCCCCTACGTCCAGCCAGAGAAGAGCAAACAGACTCTCCCCTACGTCCAGCCAGAGAAGAGCAAACAGACTCTCCCCTACGTCCAGCCAGAGAAGAGCAAACAGACTCTCCCCTACGTCCAGCCAGAGAAGAGCAAACAGACTCTCCTCTACGTCCAGCCAGAGAAGAGCAAGCAGACGCTCTCACATGTTCTTCTGCAGAGGAGCGACGGCATTCTGCTGCATGTCCTGTGACTGAAGAGCAGAATGATGGGGGCACCCTGGAGACTGGACCTGCTGCGGGTCAAACCAGAGGTCTACTGAGCTGTGTGACATCTGGTGTATAAGATGCTCTGTTCATGTTCATAGTTTCTTCTTTGTGTGCTTTTCCTCAACTTTGTTTTCTTTGTTTGTTCTACATGATGATACCTTGATCACCACAGCAGTTGATCCCAGCTTGATTAGCTGAGTCCTTTGCAGTCTAAAGCACTTTAGTGATACCTGTGGGGTCCCTTATCCTCCCTGACCACAGGGATTCAGCCTCACTGAAGGAGAGTGAACCTTCCAGGTTGCAGCTCCTAGACTCTGGAACGCTCTCCCACTGGACATGAGGACGCTGAAGACGCCTTCAGAAAGAAGCTAAAGACCCATTTGTTTAGTAATATTCTTGTTCATGATGGAATCGTCCCTCTGTACCTGCCTACACAGGTCAAGAGGTCAAATGATTCCCTGTTTAGAACAGCTCTTCCATCACATGGATGTGCATCCCAACAGTCAGAGCTCACAGACGCTCCTATTCCCTCCAGTGGGAGGCACTAGGAGTGACTGATGAGGGTCAGGGGGGTCAGGCTAGTCCAGATAGTGGGTCTGTATGAGGTTGTTAGGGAGGGGTAAGGTAGTGGCACAGTTCAGGCTGTAGCTGTGCTCCAACAGTTGAGACAGGGCAGGACAAAAAATGACTTCCTAATGGCGTTAGGAGTGATTCTTACAAGAACCAATCAATAAAAGTGGGTGGTGACCTGCTCATGTGACGCTTGTGTTGATGATTACTGGGTCTCCTCCATGCTCATTTATCATGAATGAATCCCTCTGAGCAAAACACCTGATGACTCCTGAGTTGTTTCACAAAATGTGTGTGTGTGTGTGTGTGTGTGTGTGTGTGTGTGGGCAATAACTACTGTTATATACTACTACTGTATGTATAGATCAAAAAATTATGAATCAATTGGATACATTGACAGTGGAAGTTCAGGTTTCCTGTAATTCAGTTTGCAGACAACACAGAAAACTGCCCCTGACCCCTCCCCTCATTCTGGAGGCTTTAACATGAAAATGAAAATGCTGACAGACACAAATGCAAATCAGGGTATCTGACCAGAGGTGACATATTTTTTAATACTTTTCTTGTTATATTTGTTATATATGTTCTGTATGGTTATATGTGTTATGGTTGTTATGGAGTTTATGGTTATTATCTCTGTTTCTTGTGTCTTTGTCTTTGTTGTCCTCCCCTTCGTCCGTCCTGGAGTTTTGACCTTGGTTGCAGGAAGCGTGTGACCTCAACTCCTTTTTCTGTGTTGCTGAACGTAGAGCCTTGCTTCATTGTGCTCGCTAAAGTGTGATCCTCCCTGCTAATTCCTTATTTCGTTGACTAATTACCCACCAAAAATTAATACCTAACTGCTTTATTTGGCTGAAGTTTAAAAGACCATCATTCTGGTAGCAACAGTCTTTCTGTCTTGTAAACATGCTAAGCTAACGATGGCTTCTCCCTCTTGTTCTCCTCTCTCCTGCTCAGAGTGCCACATGTTTTGTTCCTTCTCTGCCTCTTTTAGTGATACTGATAAGTGTGTTAAATGTAGTTTTTTGTTGTGTTGGAGGTGAGTCTTTGCGATGTTGAATTGGACCTGCAGCGGCTCTGCACCAAAAGCTGCGAGAGCTAGCCAGCCCTCACTAGCTGGTGCAGACCACCTTAGCTTAGCTCCTAGCTTAGGCCCAACTAGCGCTCCCCCAGCAGCTCCCAAGCATCTGGGAGAACGCCAAGAAAAGTTGCGCCTAAGCTAGGATGTGCTTGCTCATGAAGAATTGTTGGGTGTAAATTCATTTAAGGAGTGTGGAACTGGACCTGTTCTACTTGTAAAGTGTAACTTTTGTTATTTGGTGCTTTACAGGGTGATGACTTGACTTCATTGCAGCTTTGACCTGAGCAGGTGTTCATCCTCATCTCAGTAACAGGGGACACTTTGTCACAGCAGTGGACAAATATCAGCATTCATCACCCAGCAGCTCCTCTGATCAACAGAACAAGCTAAAGTATTCTGGAGAATGAGGGCATGGATCCCTCTACCGCTCACATGCTAAGCGAGCGCTCTACCATTAGAGCTAACTCCCCTGTTAAGGAGCGCAGCAGATGATGCAGGTTGACCTTCATGCATGGTTGAATGAGCGTCACCAGTTGAAGCTTCTCTGGTTGACCAATGTAATGGAGACCAAGGGTTCCATGACATGAATGATGAATTGAAGGTAGCATTTGTCTTGGTATGAACAGTTTATGTAAATTAGAGGCACACACACATGTTAATGGTCAGGTTTATTGAATCAGCAAACATGTGAAACATTTTCTATGCCATGTGTTCCAGGGAGGGACCTGGGAAGCACAGGGGGACCGGCCATCCTGCCTGTGGAAAATGAAAACCCCAGTGTCAGTCAGTGGGAATCACTGTGCAAGGCCTGGTATTTTGTGTTGATCTAGTTTGTCTCATGTAAATGTGGCAGTTTCAGTCGTCACGTCAGTCCTCACCTCTTCCTGGTGGTTTCCTTAAAGGGTTGGAGCCAAAAGGGGAGAGAGGCCCAAGGAAGCTCCTTAAGAGCTGTAGGGGCAAACCTTTGCTCCCAGATGGGGGAGGGGGTACAATCACAGGCAAGGGTCATTCGAGTGATTATGCATGTGGATGTATTATTGAGTTGGTGTAGTAGTCTGTAATCATGTATATATTTAGTCAGGTTAAGTTGTTGAGATGGTGCTGGTTTGATGTAAATATTGATTGTAGAGCATGGTTGTGGTCTCACCTCAACTCTATGGGCCATCCATCGTCATCTTCTGCTTATTCCTTACTAGTAAGGGTCGCGGGGGGGCTGGAGCCTATCCCAGCATCTACGGGCGAGAGGCGGGGTTCACCCTGGACAGGTCGCCAGTCCATCGCAGGGCCAACACATAGAGACGATCAACCATTCACACTCACACCTACGGTCAATTTAGAGTATCAATCAGCCTTGTCCCCTAATTGCATGTCTTTGGACTGTGGGAGGAAGCTGGAGTACCAGAGAGAACCCACACAGGCCCGGGGAGAACATGGAGACTCCACACAGAAAGATCCCACGCCCGAGCCGGGACCTTCTTGCTGTGAGGGCACAGTGCTGACCACTGCACCACCGTGCAGCCCCGCTCTATGGGCTGGTCTGTCTAATTTCCTGCAGCCAGGAGGGAATTAAAGGCAGTCAGGGGTTTTTAATGTAAGTTGATGGTGTCTCATGCAATCTCTTTCAATACTCCAGTGGTGGTTTAAGTGAAGAAAAACATGGGTTAGTCAGTAGGACTCCCTGTGTGTGTGTGTGTGTGTGTGTGTGTGTGTGTGTGTGTTTGTGTGTTTCCATGCAGATTTTCCCTTGTGACAACCGATTTGATTTGGAAACCATCTCATCTAAATCTCCTCTCCAAAAACCCTCTTCTGCAACTTTGTACCCAAGTTGTTTCCTCATCAGGCACCACAGTATCCAGTAGGTTCAGTTAAAACAGTCATCAGTGATTAATGTTCATGTTCAATGATGAGGTTTTGATTTATTCTTCTAGAATCATCTGAACAAACCCTCCTCAACACAGTGAAGCCTTCATCTGACAGGAGGAGTTTCTTTTCCCAGTGATTCCACTGGTAAAGTGAAAAGCTTCGTTCATCAGACTGGTCTGATAGGATCAACTACTGGTTGCTCTGGAGTGGAAACAGCAACCTGTCAGGAAACATTAGTCAGATCAAAGCCAAGATTAAAGCAAGAGCCTCCAGATCAAAGTCAGAATTGATGATGACGTCATCAGGGAGCTTTGATAGTGTATTTATTTGTACCTAGAATTCTGTCTTTGATCTCAGGAGGACATGAAAGAAACCCAATTGAGGAAAGCAGAGGAGAACATTCAGCTTCATTAGAAACACTTGAACTGTTGAACAGTAGAATTTGTTTGAAACAGTTTACAAATCTGAGTGACAGGATTGAAGAGGGGAGATTTTTGTATTTTCAGTTTAATTCTAACTTAAAACTGGGCATGAACATTTTTTGTCGTTCATATTCTAACATACAGAGGAAGTCATGACATTCCCTTCTTTTTAACCTGTCCTGTTCAGGAAATGGAAATGGAAATTTAGCTGCTTTGTTGAATCAGAAAAACCTTTTGAAGTCTACTTTTGCTTCAGTCAGAAAGTGGACTGTTGTTAACTCTCACAATGGTTGGTGATTGTGGAGGAAGAAAAAACCCTTGTGAACCTCTTTTTAACAGACACACATTCCTAAAGACACTGGTTCATTTTATTTTTCTTCTTCTAGCAGAGGATGGTTTCAATCCATCGACCTCTGGGTTATGGGCCCAACACGCTTCCTCTGCGCCACTCTGCTCTACCATTGATGGAACAGTCCTTGTTTTAGGAGAGCCTTATCTGTCTTTGTCTCTGCCCTGCTCTCCTGCTCTCTTTCCCCTCATTTAGTCCTTGACATGATCCATGCTCTACAGCTCTGCGGGTGGAATGAAGACCTGCGTCTGCTCTGCCCGTGCCGTCCTTCGTCTCAACCTAAATTGTTTGACCCACCTTTATAATGATCGGACTCGCTCCCGCTGAGCGCCAGGCGCTGCAGACAACACAACCAAACTGGCCCCGATCAGGATTTGACAGGCCGAAACATGCCCTAAAAACACCAAAAATAATATCCACCACCTTCTGAACGGGGCCTGGCCCGTCTCCTGCATCAGGGGCCGCCGGAGTCGCGCCTCAGCTGTTCAACAGCTGTTCGCCCTAACACTCAATGAGACAAAGACATAGAAGCTCAAGCTGCTGTTGAGGAGGCCGTGATCATATAGTGGTCAGTACTCTGCGTTGTGGCCGCAGCAACCCCGGTTCGAATCCGGGTCACGGCAGCATGAGAAAAATTTCTTTGTGTGTATTGATGGACACAAGCCAAGCAGAAACTTCCCACAATGCAATAGGGCGGTGTTTGGTCAGTGTTGAGCAGGCGTCAGTCTGACAATGATGTCATATTATTGTGTCATCACTTGACCAGACCCAAAAGTAGGCTCAGGTATCAGTTTCTTCTCAATGCTAACGTCTGCTAGCTTAGTCTGCTACTTTGATGGCTCTGCCTGCTCAAAGGTCCAGACCCCTGGATGTGGTGGTTCCTACCTGAACGTAGGTTCTGTCAGCTCATGTTGTTAAATCAACTCACCAGGAACACCAATAGATTTCAATGGACTGACAATGAGTCTCATTGAATGGTAAACATGTCAAATATGAAGTCATCACCTGAGGAGGTCTGCTGCTGGAATGAAGCTCCAGATATTCACAAGATATTCTAGATCTTAAAATAAAGCATTTTTATATTTGATTCCTTATTCATTCAGGTCATCCAGTCATGTGACTGAAGTCATCCAGTCACATGACTGAAGTCATCCAGTCATGTCAGTGATGTCACTTGGCAGGACTGTCTTTGCCGTCTCATTCTAGAAAAGAATCCAGACTCCACATACAAGATGGTTGATGTTTTCTTGACTTGATGCTCTGACTGTCAGGGTGGATGACAGCTTCTTCTATTGCTGCATCTGAGTGGCTATGATTGGAGGTTTTACCTCCCAAGGTTGTTTGGTTCCAGGTGAAACTTCAAAATTCCAGTCCCCAACCTTGGCTGTTCTGAAACTCTTCCTCTGAATCACTCCTGAGCTGCAGCAAGAACAAATACCGGTGCCCAACCAGATCAACTTAATGGCAGTTTTTGTAGTGATTTGATGCCTCATGAGGAGAAAATTTAGGCACAAATGTTGGACAAGAGTGTTTGTGGAGGGTGTTTTTTGTTGTTGTTGCAGTGTTGTAAGTCACTGTAACTGCAGCTAAAACATTGAACTTTCTCCAAATGTCCTCAAGATGGTTTCCAATGACATCAGTTGTCACAAGAGGAAGTCTGCATGTAAACACACTCAGGTGTGCCCAGCTATTCTTATGAGAACATTCGATCGACTTCATTCTATGTGCAGCCTAACCTTAATCTTAATCTTAATCTTAACCAACTGAATCTTAATCTTTATTTGAAACTAAACTCAATCCAGACCTTCACCCTGAAAGAACTCACAAACTGCATTGCGCTGCATCAGGGCCGGTCTTTGGTCCCCAATAGGACGAGGACTCCTGATCAGTGTTGATGATGGAAATGGTCTCCAACACAATAAAACAAGAAATACACACACGTGTAAACACACACAGTGATTTTCATTCATTACCCAGAACCTCTCAAAAGCCCTGAAGAAAAATTGAATATTTGGTGTTTGAAAGCCATAAATCACATCCATATCATCTCGTCCATCTCAGTCTGACCTCATCTTTGTTTGTTGTTTTTAAAGAGGGACAAATTGGTACTTGGTCAAAAAAGCACTCTGGGAAAATGATCCTGTTTTCAGGGAGGTCTTTGGTGAGTTTGCTGACAATGCAGAGAACCATGACGGTACCAAGCACAAGGCTGCCCTCTGCATCACAGCTACACTTTGGAGTGTTTGAACTGAATGTGAAGGGTCTGACATCATCACACCAGTACGACAACAAGTGACCATGAAACAAAGAAAACCTTCACTGATGAGTCCATGGATCTCATTGATCTGTGCCATTTCCTGATCTTCAGGGTCTGTCTTTGATTTCTTTCTTTGATCTCTAAATTCTGAGCTTTGGTTTCCTTGGTCAGTCTTTGAATTCTGGTTCATAATAAAAAAAAGAACTCCCAGCATATTTCTGCAGACCATAGACAGGGATTTTACCAACTGCACCATAGCAACCCTCTTGCTGTCTGCTGCTGTGCCATTGAAAAGTAAGACAGCCTGGAAGTCAACAAACTGGGCTCAACAGAAAAATGTCAACTAAAGATGTATTAAAGACCAGGAGGAAATGTAACCAACCTACAAAGATGGAGGGGAATTGAGACCCACATGTTTGCCATCCTTGATGAACTGTCCACTGGTGCAGGGGATGAGGTCATGGCCATGATCTGGTAGCCAGTCCTGGATGTTAAATGCCTGATGATGGACAGTGTAGTGGGAAAATGTCTGGTCCACTGACTGAACTCTGCCACAAATGAGGAACAACAGTCAGCAAGGAGTAGAAACGAAGAGGAGAAATGGAGAGAACAGAAAGAATGAGAGATCATGGAGGAAAGAGGCTGATATTTGCAAGTGTTCTGACTACAACACAGCAATCTAGAGAAACCATGACCTGGATTACTGAGGACCTCCACTGGCAGTTCATTTCTGTTGATCATAGGGCCATGCTGGGTGGAGCAGGAATGAATCCTGGGACTGAGGTTGTGGAGCAATGGTCACCTTTCCTGCTGCAACTGTCAATTCTGATGCTTGGTTCTCTCCACAAAACCAGTCCCTTAACGGAGCTCAAACCCCAGTTACAGCTGTGAGAGCCCAGAATCTGACACACTGGACCATCAGGAACAGCTTTGTGCTTTCAAACAACAGAGACGACACTCAAGGACTCAGGGAATGCAGGAATCTCTGGCCTCAGCTGACATGTTGAATTTCAGCAACACTTCATGATGCTGAGTTTAGCAAACCAATGAGAAGATGAAGGAGGCCGTCAACTCCTTCAAGCTCAACATCTCCACTGCTTTACCCAGGAGGTCAGGAGGTCAAAGCAGAAGCTGCACCCCCCACCTCTGATGTTTACTCCACACAGAGATGGGGGGTCGGTTCAGAAGAGTGAGCTGGACTCTGGGCAAGTCTTTTCATTCAGTCCCTGGTTTAAACAATTGTCTCCACCAACTTCAGTATGGGTCTGGACCTGCACATTTTCCAATTCCTGTCTTGGTCCCAAGGGTTTGTTGAACCAGAGAAGCTTCAACTGGTGATGCTCATCCAACCATGCATGAAGGTCAACCTCCATCATCTGCTGCTCATTAGCAGGGACTTAGCTCCAATGGTAGAGCGCTAGCTTAGCATGTGAGAGGTAGAGGGATCCATGCCCTCGTTCTCAGAATACTTCAGCTTGTTCTGTTGATCAGAGGAGCTGCTGGGTGATGAATGCTGATGTTTGTCCACTGCTGTGATAAAGTGTCCCCTGTTACTGAGATGTGAATGAACACCTGCTCAGGTCAAAGCTGCAATCAAACCAGGGACTCTGAACCACACACAGTGAAGGAGTTTGTCATCGAGATTTATGGCAGCTTTGAAACTTCCCACCATCTCTTGAATGTGGAGCAACTTGTCCTGCCAAAACTGTCCCCTCTTCCATTCTTAATAACACCTGTCCTGACTGGCAATCACGCTGGGCTGCAGCGGTGAAAGCGCTGAATGCAGCCAGGATACACAATGACTCAAGCAACACAGGAATCTGTTGACTCAGCTGGAGAAGCAGAGGGTCCACCAAGACCAGCAGACACCTTCATTCTTGATTCTTGATTCAAGGGCAGCCCCTTGAGATGCACCATCTCATTTTGGAGGGGGTCCTGACAAATAATGACCAACAATACAACAATAATAAAAGTAGATTCTATTTTCAACACAAGGACACACACATCATACACTCAGGTACAGGCCAACAATGTTCCCCAAAGCCCCCCCCCCCCCCCCCCCACCATCCAGTATTATACAAAGTATGATCAGAGATCCCACTGCAGAAAAGGAGTGGGCCTGTGTTCACATACTCATACATTTACACACCCATCTAAATAAATACTGCTTCCATGCACCATTAAAGTACACAATGCATATTCATACACAAATATCCACATATTTACAGTACAGACAACAAACAAGAACAAGTAGAGAGTGAATCCTGGAGAGAAAAGGGGAGGTGCATCAGAAACAAGAGCAGATGTTTGAAAATGCTTGATGATTTGAAGATGAGAAAGGAAGAGAGAGACCCAAGTGAGGAGGAAAGGTTGTTCCAAACTGATGGAGCTTTAAATACAACCAGTCAAAGCAGACGGCCGTCCTCACTGATCCTGGATCTGCTCGACCTTCCTGCCTGTTAAAAGGAAGGTTTTCATCACCACTGTTGCAGGATGTGCTTGCTGGTGGAGAATTGTTGGGTGTACATTCATTGAAGCAGTTTGGTGCTGGACCTGCTCTACTAGTAAAGAGTCATGAGAGAACTTTTGTTGTGATTTGGTTCTAACAAATAAAAATGACTTGACTTGATTTGATGCCTCAGGAGGAGAAAATCTGGGCACAAAAGTTGGACAAGAGTGTTTGTGGAGGGTGATTTTTTTGTTGCAGTGTTGTAAGTCACTGTAACTGCAGCTGAATGATTGAACTTTCTCCAAATATCAATCCCTGTATCAATGTGAGATAGAGTTACATAAATGAATAGAACATTACTCACTGACTGAAAACTGAAAAAGCACCAGACTTTGGTCAACTTTTTTATTGACTTTTTCTTCTTCTTCCAATCAACACTGCCCAGAGTTGATTTGAGGAAATCACACTCACACATTCGACTGTCAAGGAGGGAGCGCCACTGATGCAGTTTGGTCAGACGGTGCAGACACACTTGACCCCAGAGAGGTGAGCAGGTTTTGGACCAAGTTGGAACTTGTCAAGTATTTGAGACAGAAAATGACAGAAAACTTCAAAAACAAAAAAAACTTTTTTTTGTTTTAGATTTATTGCCCTTGCAGTAATGTCTTATTTCCAGCTTTGCTCTCCCTCAACCACTGTTTAGTGTCGTACCGTAAATGACCAGTTAGTAGCCCGGGCGTTTATTTTTCCAAAGTCGATGTGGACCCCGGGTGTTGAAAAGAGACCAGGTGTCGATTGGTAACAGGCTTTTGTTTTGGCACTGGCCAGCACTGGGCCATGATTTTTTTTTAGCAATAGGTATACAAGGTATAACAATATACTGAAGTACTTTAAAGAACAGTAGTGCAAATATCAAGATTGTCCAGAGAACACTTTACACAAGAACACTTTATTAGTAAGGAAAGGGGCGTGACAACTTGAGGCCCGTATCCTTCCACTTCCACGACAGTCTCATGTGGCCAAAATAGCAGATCTACAAGGTGATAACACGTCAGCTGTCTGAACCCACGCAGGCACAGGGAGAACATGCAAACTCCACACAGAAAGATCCCGCGCCTGAGCCAGGACTCGAAACCTGAACCTTTTTGCTGTGAGGCCACAGTGCTGACCACTGCACCACCGTGGAGCCCACGCATGGATTGATAGTAAGTTAAAAAAAATTGCAAAATCTTACATGAAACCAAGTTAAGATCAAATTGATCTCAAATAATGGCCCCCAGGTGTTTAAACAAGCCTGGCGTTTATTTGAGACAGGCGTCTATTTTACAAAATGAGGTTGGACCCTCGGCCATCAAATGAGACCCGGCGGAACTTTGACACCTGGCTATTAATTGGTGATTTAGGGTATTTATTTTACTGACTACTTCATTGACAGGTGGTACAAATGTCTGGTGTTTCCTGAACTCAACTGAGTGCTGCTCAGTAAAGTTGCCATGACTTGAGGTTCTCTTCCTGCTGGGTCCATTTCAACATTCTTATCCTTCCTATCATTGGAGATAAAGTATCAGTCAGGGCTGTACTTGATTAGTACTGCATATAGTACACATCAGTCACTGCCATTACACAGTGGAATGGTAGTTGAAGTATTGTTTAGCAGCAAGCTGAAAACTGTTGTGGTCTTTGACAGTTCTCTTGTTTCTGAATGAAAATCCTGTGAAGGAGAATCATGGAGACATCCTAAAAATGGCTGAGGTCTCTGAGCTGCAGCAGGTCTGAGCTGCTTTTGATGCCCAGATGATGAGGAGGCAGTGAATGGTGGGTTTGGTGGAGCTGGAAAAAGGCTGCAGGTGGTGAGGGGTCTGCTGGTGTCAGGACTTCCTCTCCAGGTCTGAGGGCTCCCCCCTGCAGTTCCCACAAACACCACAACAGTCCTGGAACCCCTGCAGATGGTGGAGGACCATGATGACCTCGATGCACCATCAGGCCATTAAAAACCAGTCCTGATGGTCAAAAAGGTCCCTCCACTCATCCAGGGTCAACTCTAGAAGACGCTTCTGGAACAGATGAGCAAACACTCTCAACTAGAAATCCTGATGTAAACACACTGGCAAACCAACGTTTACCACAATGTTGATTTTTAAGTGGACAGAAGCCCAGATGGTCCAAACTTGTTTCCTGTCTCCTGCCATTGTGGAGAGCCTCTGTTCTGTCCTGCTGCTGTCCAGTTGTCTCTACTGAGCTCCTCTGCTGGTTCCACCTTGAAGAGGGTCTGAGCTAAAACTGAATCTTGGGGAACTTCAACCTTTGATCTCAGAGTTTTGTGTTTGATCTTAGAAGTCTTTGTTCTCTCAATGTCAAGTGTTTTATTCCTTTTGCTGTTTTCCCCACACTTGAAGGAGAGTTGTACCAATCAAGAACATCAGGCAGGAATGCACTCCAAACCAAACTGCTTTTTCTCGTTTTTATTTTTTCTTCATTTTTTCATCCACACCTACTGATCTTGGATCTGCTGCCCGTTCCTGCCTGGTTAAAGAAGGAACCAGCACCTGGTTCTCCAGGCTGAATGAACTCCAGGACGTTGGCCAGCTGGCACCAGGCGCTGACCCATGTCCTGCATGGGAGATACTGTCAGTTCTGTTCTGCCCTGCTCACAACCACAGGCTGGTGTTGAGGCCTGCAGCAACCAGGGCCCCAGTCACCAAGAGTATAAAGGCTGGTCATTGTGGCAGTGGGAGGAGTCAAAATGAAGACAGACCAATGTGAGCAGGACGTTCCTGGAGAAGTCAGAAGAACTTGACCATGTTTCCTACAGTACCCAGGAGGCCTGGTAGTTGTTGAAGGAAGCTCCAAAAGCAAAGAGCAGACAGCAGGACATCAAAAGAAAAGATCCAGACATAATCGTCCTCTGAGTCCACAGACCTGAGCACCGCTGCTCTGACTACCAGGTTACCTCCTGGTTATCAGGGTGAAGTCAATAAAATAATTAATAATAATAATAAAAGAAATAAATAATACTAAATCAAGGCCTGTTTAATAAATGGTCGAGCAGAGGAAGAGAGGTGGGCCCAGAACCCAGAGGTTGATGGATCAAAACCATCCTCTGCTAAAAGAAAGGAGCAAATAAACCTGGTTGTTCTGAAATGTGGATCTGTTAAAAAGAGGTGGAAATCAGAATTCAAACCATTGAGAGAGTTAATAACATTCTACTTTTCCACTGAAGCAAAAGAAGTCTTCAGAAGGTTTTAGTGATTCAACATAGCAGCTAAGTTTCCATTTCTATGCTGATTGTCTGCAATGGTTCGTGGGGGTGGAGCCTATCACAGCTGACATCAGGTGAGGAGGGGGTTCACCCTTGATGGGTCGCCAGTCCATCCCAGGACTAACACACACAGACAGACAACCATTCACACTCAGTCATTCAGAGTGTCCAGGTAACCACTACCCTCTTGATGTCTTTGGACTGTGGGAGGAAGCTGGAGAACCAGAGAGAACCCACACAGAGACAGGGAGAACCTGCAGGAGGGGTGGAGGTCGATGAGTCCTGGAGACGTTCAACAATGTCCATAACTTTGGCACCAGGAACACAGCAGGTGATGACACCTGGGAGTTCAACAGACCTGATGATTGAACCACCAATCACAAGGATTTCAGCCTCCATTGTAAACAGAGAGTTTAGATGAGAGAGAACCTGCTGTCAGCCTCACCAGTCAGGGCAGTGGCAGAGGCAGCAGAGTTGAATGAAGCAGGACCACCTGGCAGGTCTCAGCTGGAGGTGATGACATCACTGGCCTCAGTCCTCACCAGTGCTCTGGCTAGCAACAGGGACGATGGGGAGAAACCAGGAGAAGCACTCTGAGAGTTGGAGACAGCAGGAGGAGAGAGACCACGACAGAGTCACCCATGGGAAACTGTTGGATCCACTCAGGACAAGCTGGACAGACACAGATCAAAGACAGAATTGAGTCCAGAGAGGTGGAAGCACCTGGAGCCACTGGATCAGTTTGATCTTTGAGCAGAGCAAAGTAGTTTGACACACAAAGAAGGTCGTCTGGAGAGAAGAGAGGAAGAGAAATCCGTCTCCCTTCTTCTCAACGGACGAACACAGGAGAGGACGGACATCAGATGGACAGAGCAACACTGTTGGACTCTCAGAGCTGTTAAGGCGTCCAGGTGCAGCCAGGAGACAAACAGGGACACTGCTTGAGGACATCATCCAGGAGGCTCTCCATGGTGTGGAGCTGGGGTCTCAGACTAGAAGCTCTGGCTGCTGAGTTGTCCAACCAGCCGTCACATCACCTCCTGAGCTCTCAGCCTCCTCTTGACCAGGTTCTGGATGCTGACTCAGCAGGAGACAGGAAAGGAATCAATGTTGAAGGAATTCCAAAGCGTCCATCAACCTGAAGGACAAACTCCTTCACTGTGTGGGAGGTTCAGAGTCCCTGGTTTGATTGCAGCTTTGACCTGAGCAGGTGTTCATCCACATCTCAGTAACAGGGGGACACTTTATCACAGCAGTGGACAAACATCAGCATTCATCACCCAGCAGCTCCTCTGATCAACAGAACAAGCTGAAGTATTCTGAGAAGGAGGGCATGGATCCCTCTACCTCTCACATGCTAAGCTAGCACTCTACCATTGGAGCTAAGTCCCTGCTAATGAGCAGCAGATGATGGAGGTTGACCTTCATCATGGTTGGATGACCTTCACCAGTTGGAGCTCCTCTGGTTGACCAACATGTGGAATCTCTTTCAATACTCCAGTGGTGTTTAAGTGGTGACAATATGGGTTAGTGACTGGGAGTGTGTGTGTGTGTGTGTGTGTGTGTGTGTGTGTGTGTGTGTGTGTGTGTGTGTGTCAGTGTTGTGTCAGGATGGCGCTACACTCCCCACCGTGAGGGGCAGTGTGGCAGACGATAGTGAGTGGTCACCTATAAATAGACCTGGTCCGACCCTTCTCCGTCCTTTCCACTTCCTCTCCCTCCTTTACGGAGCTGACAGCCGTGCGTGGTGGCGTCTCGCTGGTCAGCAGATCGGTTACAAACAAAGGTATGCATGCTTGCTCTGCTCCATTATTCAGTGTCATGGGCCCCGTGTTTACTCTGGTTTTGCTCCGTCCAGCGGTGTGGTGTTACCGGGAGCTGGGCTGTCTCCCTTGGGCCGGTGTGTGCGTGGTCCGCTTTCTGTGGGTGAGACGCGTAGTTGTCTGCCTTTCATATCAAGCTGCCGATGGTCTGTGGTGTTCTGATTATCCTCTCCCGGCCATCGTTTGTGTAGTCTGGGTTGCGGGCTTCCTCCTCCTGCCTCGTCTGACGCCACGATTCTGCTCTCCGGTAGGAAATGTTTATTCTTAGCTTTTGTTATTCTGCAATGCCCTTCATCCACATTTTAATTAGGTTAACTTGTTTATTTTGCAGTGCACAGCCGTCAATTGCTGCTGTGAGCCTCGCTGCTGTTTTGGTTCTTCCTCTTCTTCTCTTCTCCTCGTCTTCAGTCTGGATTCTTGCTGATTCGGCTCATAATATCTCTGATCCCAGTAACGGCGGTTAAAGCCGTGCACTACGGCCTTTATAAGAGCCTCAACGTGGGCCAAGAGAGGGCATCCCGACCCTCATCGGCGCTGAGCCACCCCCCTTGGAGACTGGTTTTAATTAGAGGGGCAGACATTTCCTTAATTACTTGAGTTTATTCCTTTTCTATATGTTATTTCTTTCTTTGAATTATTACTGTTAGTTTTTGTGGGTTACATTTGATTTATTGTTTAGAACCCTTATTATTATTATTATTATTATTTTTATTATTATTATTATTATTGTTATTATTGTTATTATTGTTATTATTAGTGCCTTTTGCTCCCCATTTTGATCATTTGGATTTAAAACAGTTTCTGTTGGGTTATTTGTGGTAGCGATATTTAGTTCGCGTGTGAGGGTTGCCTTGATTTCATGTTTTTGATGGTGTTCTTTTCTTTTCTTTGACAGGTGTTGAGGGCCCAGAGCGGCAGCGGTCCCCCTGATTTGATTCATGATTATTTTTTGGTTTGCTGTGTCACGGGTGCAGTGTAGTATTCTTTTTTGGATCCCTCCCCTTTTCGTTACCGCTGTCGTGGTAAGCCCCAGCCCTGTCCCCTTTTCCTTTCAGTAATTCCTCTTGCACTCCTTATTATATCCATTGGTATTCATTTAGTCCGTTGCTCATTTTAAACTATTTTTCTAATAAAAGTATTTTTATAATTGGAAATCACGGTCCTGTTCTGTTGTATCTCTCGAACTGTGTGTCTTTGTTCAAATGGAAGCCTGGTCATTTTGAAATTTTGTTTATATCCTGGGGTGAAAGCCCCCAGGTGGCGTTGTCGGACACTGTTTCCCACCGCTCGCCTTGCCACACTACGAACCTCAAAATAATGCGACACTGATGTCGTAAGAATTGCTAATGAACACAAAATAATGCTACAGTGATTTAGTAAGAATTGCTAATGAACTCAAAATGATGCTACAGTGATGTAGTAAGAATTGCTATTGATCTCAAAATGATGCTAACAGTAATGGGGTAAGAATTGCTAATAAACTCAAAATGATGCGAACAGGAATGTAGTGAAAGTTTCGAATAACCTCAAAGTGATGCTGACAGTGATGTAGTAAGAGTTGCTACTAACCTCAAAATAATGCTACAGTGATGTCGTAGGAATTGCTAATGAACTACAAATAATGCGAAAGTAATGTCGGAAGAATTCCTAATGATCTCAAAATGATGCGACAGTGAAATGATGCTTACAGAAATGTAGTAAATGTTTCAAACAACCTCAAAGTGACGCTGACAGTCATGTAGTAAGAGTTGCTACTAACCTGAAAATAATGTGACAGTGATGTTGGAAGAATTGATAATGATCTCAAAATGATGTGACAGTAATGGATTAAGAATTGCTAATGTACTAAAAAAGATGCTAAATGTAATGTAGTAAGTGTTTCGAACAACCTCAAAGTAATGCTGACAATCGTGTAGTAAGAGTTGCTACTAACCACAAAATAATGCCACAGTGATGTCGGAAGAATTGCTAATGAACTCAAAATGATGCTTACAGTAATGTAGTGAAAGTTTCGAATAACCTCAAAGTAATGCTGACAGTGATGTAGTAAGAGTTGCTACTAACCACAAAATAGTGCTACAGTGATGTCGGAAGTATTGCTTCCTCACCAGATGCCCGAGCCACCTCAACTGGCTCCCCTCGACATGGAGGAGCAGCGGTTCTACTCTGAGTCCCTCCCGAATGACTGAGCTTCTCACCCTATCTCTAAGGGAGAGCCCAGCCACCCTGCGGAGGAAACTCATTTTGGCCGCTTGTATTCACGATCTTGTTCATTCGGTCATTACCCAGAGCTCATGACCATAGGTGAGGATTGGAACGTAGATTGACCGGTAAATCAAGAGCCTCGCCTTTTGGCTAAGCTCCCTTTTCACCACAACAGACTGGTTTAGCAACCGCAAGACTGCGGATGCCGCCCCAATCCGCTTGTCAATCTCCCGCTTCATCTTACCCTCACTCGTGAACAAGACCCCGAGATACTTAAACTCCTCCACCTGAGGTAAGACCTCCCCCCCGACCCGGAGTGGGCAAACCACCCTTTTCCGGCTGAGGACCATGGCCTCAGACTTGGAGGTGCTGATTCTCATCCCAGCCGCTTCACATTCGGCTGCAAACTGTCCCAGCAAGAGCTGGAGGTCGTGGCCCGATGGTGCTAAGAGGACTACGTCATCCGCAAACAGCAAAGAAGTCCATAAAAGTTATGAACAGAACCGGTGACAAAGGGCAGCCTTGGCGGAGTCCAACCCTCACCGGGAACAAGTCCGACTTACTACCGGCCACACAGACCAGACTCTCACTCCTCCGGTAGAATGACCGAATGGCCCTTTGTAAAGGGCCATCCACCCCGTACTCCCAGAGTACCCCCCACAGTATGCTCCTGGGAACACGGTCGTAAGCCTTCTCCAAGTCCACAAAGCACATGTGGACTGGTTGGGCAAACTCCCATGCCCCCTCCAGCACCCTAGCGAGGGTGAAGAGCTGATCCATGGTTCCACGGCCAGGACGAAAACCACACTGCTCCTCCTCAATCTGAGGTTCAACTATCGCCCTGACCCTCCTCTCCAGTACCCTGGCGTAGACCTTACCAGGGAGGCTGAGAAGTGTGATCCCCCGATAGTTGGAACACACCCTCTGGTCCCCTTTCTTAAAGACGGGGACCACCACCCCGGTCTGCCACTCCAAAGGCACTTCCCCCGATGTCCACGCAATGTTGCAGAGACTTGTCAGCCAAGACAGCCCCACTACATCCAGAGCCTTGAGATACCCGGGGCGGATCTCATCCACCCCCGGGGCTCTGCCACCGCGGAGTTGTTTAACTGCCTCGGCGACTTCTGCCCCGGAGATTGGACGACCCCCCCCCCCAAGCCCTCCCCAGACTCTGTCTCCTCCACGGAGTACGTGCTGGTGGGATTGAGGAGTTCCTCAAAGTATTCCTTCCACCGCCCAATTATCTCCCCAGTTGACGTCAGCAGCCTCCCACCCCCACTGTAAACAGTGTGGGCAAGTTGCCGCCTTCCCCCCCTGAGGCGACGGACGGTTTGCCAGAACCTTTTTGGAGCCGACCGATAGTCGTTCTCCATGGCCTCATCGAACTCTTCCCACGCCCGAGTTTTTGCTTTGGCGACCGCCACAGCTGCACACCATTTGGCCTGCCGGTACCGGTCAGCTGTCTCTGGAGACCCACAGGCCAGCCATGCCCTGTAAGCCTCCTTCTTCAGCCTGACGGCTCCCCTCACCTCTGGTGTCCACCAGCGGGTTCGAGGATTACCCCCGCGGCCGGCCCCAGCAGCCTTGCGGCCAAAGCTCACAGCAGCCGCCTCGACAATGGCAGAGCGGAACATGGCCCATTCGGACTCAATGTCCCCAACTACCCCCGTGATGTGATCAAAGCTCTGCCAGAGGTGGGAGTTAAAGATCGTTCTGACTGGTTCTTCTGCCAGGCGTTCCCAACAAACCCTCACTACTCGTTTGGGCCTGCCAGGTCTGCGCGGCATCTTCCCCTGCCATCTGATCCAACTCACCACCAGGTGGTGATCAGTTGACAGCTCAGCTCCTCTCTTCACCCGAGTGTCCAGAACATGCGGTCGCAGGTCAAATGATACAACTATAAAATCGATCATAGACCTGCGACCTAGGGTGTCCTGGTGCCATGTGCACCGGTGGGCATCCTTATGCTCGAACATGGTGTTCATTATGGCCAAACTGCGACTTGCACAGAAGTTCAATAACTGAACACCATTCGGGTTCAGGTCGGGCCTGCCGTTCCTCCCAATCACACCTCTCCAGGTCATGCTGTCGTTGCCCACGTGAGCGTTGAAGTCTCCCAGTAGGACAATGGAGTCCCCAGCCGGGGCACCATCCAGTACCCTTCCCAAGGATTCCAAAAAGGGTGGGTACTCTGAACTAGTGTTCGGCGCATATGCGCAGACCACAGTCAGGACCCGTTCCCCGACCCGAAGGCGCAGGGAAGCAACCCTTTCGTCCACGGGGGTAAACCCCAACGTACAGGCAGAGAGTCGAGGGGCAACCAAAAAGCCCACCCCCGCCCTCCGCCTCTCACCTGGAGCAACTCCAGCAAAAGAGCAAGTCCAACCCCTCTCAAGGACTCGGGTTCCGGACCCAGAGCTATGTGTCGAGGTGAGGCCGACTATATCTATCCGGTAACACTCAACCTCTTCCACCAGCTCCAGCTCCTTCCCCACCAGAGAGGTAACGTTCCATGTCCCAAAAGCCAGCTTCCATGTCTGTGGTTCAGACAGCCGAGGCACCCGCCTGAAACTGCCACCCAAACCACATTGCACCGGACCCCTCCGGTTCCCCCGATGAGTGGTGAGTCCAAGGGAGGACGTGCCTGTGTCTCCTCTTCAGGCTAGGCCCGGCCGGGCCCCACGGACAAAGGCCCGGCCACCAGGCGCTCGCCTTCGAGCCCCCACCCTGGGCCTGGCTCCAGGGCGGGGCCCCGGTGCCCCTACGGGCAGGGTACATGTAGCACTTGCTGGTTTTTCCATGAAGGGTCTGTTGAACCGTTCTTTGTCTGGCCCTTCGCCTAGGACCAGTCTGCCTTGGGTGACCCTACCAGGGGTAAAATGCCCCCGACAGAATAGCTCCTAGGGTCACTAGGACACTCAAACTCCTCCACCACGGTAAGGTGAAGGTTCCAGGAGGAGTAAGAGTTGCTACTAAACTCAATTTAATGCTACAGTGATGTCGTAAGAATTGCTAATAAACTCAAAATGATGCTAACAGTAATGTAGTGATAGTGGCTAATAAACTCAAAGTGATGCTGACAGTCATGTAGGAAGAATTGCAACGAACCTTTAAATAATGCAACAGTAATGTAGTAAGAGTTGCTACGAATCTCAAAATAATGCGACAGTGATGTCAGACAAATTGGTAATGATCTCAAAATGATGCGACAGTAATGTCGGAAGAATTGCTAATGAACTCAAAATGATGCTAACAGTAATGGAGTGAAAGTTTCGAATAACCTCAAAGTCATGCTGACAGTCATGTAGAAAGAGTTGCTACGAACCTTAAAATAATGCAACAGTAATGTAGTAAGAGTTGCTACGAACCTCAAAATAATGCCAGAGTGATGTCAGAAGAATTGTTAATGATCTCAACATGATGCGACAGTGATGTCGTAAGAATTGCTAATGAACTCAAAATGATGCGACAGTGATGTCGTAAGAATTGCTCATGAACTCAAAATGATGCAAACAGTAATGTAGTGATAGTTGCTAATCAACTCAGTGATGCTTACAGTAATGTAGTTAGTTTTTCGAAAAACCTCAAAGTGATGCTGACAGTCATTTAGTTAGAGTTGCTACGAACCTCAAAATAATGCGAAAGGGATGTCGGAAGAATTGCTAATGATCTAAAAATAATGCGACAGTAATGTAGTAAAAGTTACTACGAACCTCAAAATAATGCAACAGTGATGTCAGAAGAATTGCTAATGATCTCAAAATGATGCGACAGTGATGTAGTAAGAATTGCTAATGAACTCAAAATGATGCTAACAGTAATGGAGTGAACGTTTCGAATAACTTAAAAGTGATGCTGACAGTCATGTAGTAAGAGTTGCTACGAACCTCAAAATATTGCGACAGTGATGTCGGAAGAATTGCTAATGAACTCAAAATGATGCGACAGTAATGTAGTAAGAATTGCTCATGAACTCAAAATGATGCTAACAATAATGTAGTGATAGTTGCTAATAAACTCAGTGATTCTTACAGTAATGTAGTAAGAGTTTCGAACAATCTCAAAGTGATGCTCACAGTCATGTAGTAATGGTTGCTACGAAACTTAAAAAATGCAACAGTAAAGTAGTAAGAGTTGCTTCGAACCTCAAAATAATGCGACAGTGATGTCAGAAGAATTGATAATGATCTCAAACTGATGGGACAGTAATGTTGTAAGAAATCCTAATGAACTCAAGATGATGCTAACAGTAATGTAGTGATAGTTGCTAATAAACTCAGTGATGCTGACATTAATGTAGTAAAAGTTGCTACGAACCTCAAAATATTGCGACAGTGATGTCGGAAGAATTGCTAATGAACTCAAAATGATGCTAATAGTAATGTAGTGATAGTTGCTAATCAACTCAGTGATGCTTACAGTAATGTAGTAAGTGTTTTGAACAACCTCAAAGTGATGCTGACAGTCATGTAGTAAGAGTTGCTTCGAACCTCAAAATAATGCGACAGTGATGTCGGAAGAATTGCTAATGATCTCAAAATGATGCGACAGTGATGTCTTAAGAATTGCTAATAAACTCAAAATGATGCTGACAGTAATGTAGTAAGAGTTGCTACGAACCTTTAAATAATGCAACAATAATATAATAAGAGTTGCTACGAACCTCAAAATAATGTGACAGTGATGTCAGAAGAATTGCTAATGATCTCAAAATGATGCGACAGTGATGTAGTAAGAATTGCTAATGAATTCAAAATGATGCTAACATTAATGGAGTGAACATTTCGAATAACCTCAGTGTGATGCTGACAGTCATGTAGTAAGAATTGCTAATGAACTCAAAATGATGCTAACAGTAATGTAGTGATAGTTGCTAATCAAATCAGTGATGCTTACAGTAATGTAGTAAGTTTTTCGAAAAACCTCAAAGTAATGCTGACAGTCATGTAGGAAGAGTTTCTACGACCCTCAAAATAATGCGACAGTGATGTCGTAAGAATTGCGAATGAACTCAAAATGATGCTAACAGTAATGTAGTGATAGTTTCTAATAAACTCAGTGATGCTTTCAATAATGTAGTATGAGTTTCGAATAACCTCAAAGTAATGCTGACAGTCATGTAGTAAGAGTTGCTATGAACCTCAAAATAATGCGACAGTAATGTAGTAAAAGTTACTACGAACCTCAAAATATTGCGACAGTGATGTTGGAAGAATTGCTGATGAACTAAAATTGATGCTAACAGTAATGTAGTGATAGTTGCTAATCAACTCAGTGATGCTTACAGTAATGTAGTAAGTGTTTCGAACAACCTCAAAGTGATGCTGAATGTCATGTAGGAAGAGTTTCTACGAACCTCAAAATAATGCAACAGTGATGTCGTAAGAATTGCTAATGAACTAAAAATGATGCTAACAGTTATGTAGTGATAGTTGCTAATAAACTCAGTGATGCTTACAATAATGTAGTATGAGTTTCGAATAACCTCAAAGTGATGCTGAAAGTCATGTTGTAAGAGTTGCTACGAACCTCAAAATAATGCGACAGTGATGTCAGAAGAATTGGTAATGATCTCAAACTGATGGGACATGATGTCGCAAGAATTGCTAATGAACTCAAAATGATGCTAACAGTAATGTAGTGATAGTTGCTAATAAACTCAGTGATGCTTACAGTAATGTAGTAAGAGTTTCTAACAACCTCAAAGTGGTGCTGACAGTCATGTAGGAAGAGTTGCTAATGAACTCTATTTAATGCTACAGTGATGTCGTGAGAATTGCTAATAAACTCAAAATGATGCTAACAGTAATGTAGTAAGAGTTGCTTCGAACCTTTAAATAATGCAACAATAATGTAGTAAGAGTTGCTACGAACCTCAAAATAATGTGACAGTGATGTCAGAAGAATTGCTAATGATCTCAAAATGATGCGACAGTGATGTAGTAAGAATTGCTAATGAACTCAAAATGATGCTAACAGTAATGGAGTGAACATTTCGAATAACCTCAGTGTGATGCTGACAGTCATGTAGTAAGTTTTTCGAAAAACCTCAAAGTGATGCTGACAGTCATGTAGGAAGAGTTTCTACGAACCTCAAAATAATGCGACAGTGAAGTCGTAAGAATTGCTAATGAACTCAAAATGATGCTAACAGTAATGTAGTGATAGTTGCTAATAAACTCAGTGATGCTTACAATAATGTCGTATGAGTTTCGAACAACCTCAAAGTGGTGCTGACAGTCATGTAGGAAGAGTTGCTAATGAACTCTATTTAATGCTACAGTGATGTCGTGAGAATTGCTAATAAACTCAAAATGATGCTAACAGTAATGTAGTAAGAGTTGCTACGAACCTTTAAATAATGCAACAATAATGTAGTAAGAGTTGCTACGAACCTCAAAATAATGTGACAGTGATGTCAGAAGAATTGCTAATGATCTCAAAATGATGCGACAGTGATGTAGTAAGAATTGCTAATGAACTCAAAATGATGCTAACAGTAATGGAGTGAACGTTTCGAATAACCTCAGTGTGATGCTGACAGTCATGTAGTAAGTTTTTCGAAAAACCTCAAAGTGATGCTGACAGTCATGTAGGAAGAGTTTCTACGAACCTCAAAATAATGCGACAGTGATGTCGTGAGAATTGCTAATGAACTCAAAATGATGCTAACAGTAATGTAGTGATAGTTGCTAATAAACTCAGTGATGCTAACAATAATGTCGTATGAGTTTTGAACAACCTCAAAGTGATGCTGACAGTCATGTAGGAAGAGTTGCTAATGAACTCTATTTAATGCTACAGTGATGTCGTGAGAATTGCTAATAAACTCAAAATGATGCTAACAGTAATGTAGTAAGAGTTGCTACGAACCTTTAAATAATGCAACAATAATGTAGTAAGAGTTGCTACGAACCTCAAAATAATGTGACAGTGATGTCAGAAGAATTGCTAATGATCTCAAAATGATGCGACAGTGATGTAGTAAGAATTGCTAATGAACTCAAAATGATGCTAACAGTAATGGAGTGAACGTTTCGAATAACCTCAGTGTGATGCTGACAGTCATGTAGTAAGTTTTTCGAAAAACCTCAAAGTGATGCTGACAGTCATGTAGGAAGAGTTTCTACGAACCTCAAAATAATGCGACAGTGATGTCGTGAGAATTGCTAATGAACTCAAAATGATGCTAACAGTAATGTCGTGATAGTTGCTAATAAACTCAGTGATGCTAACAATAATGTCGTATGAGTTTCGAACAACTTCAAAGTGATGCTGACAGTTATGTAGTAATGGTTGCTACGAACCTTAAAAAATGCAACAGGAACGTAGTAAGAGTTGCTTCGAACCTCAAAATAATGCGAAAGTGATGTCAGAAGAATTGGTAATGATCTCAAACTGATGGGACATGATGTCGCAAAAATTGCTAATGAGCTCAAAATGATGCTAACAGTAATGTAGTGATAGTTGCTAATAAACTCTGTGATGCTTACAGTAATGTAGTAAGAGTTTCTAACAACCTCAAAGTGGTGCTGACAGTAATGTAGTAAGAGTTTCTACGAACCTCAAAATAATGCGACAGTGATGTCGTGAGAATTGCTAATGAACTCAAAATGATGCTAACAGTAATGTAGTGATAGTTGCTTATAAACTCAAAGTGATGCTGAAAGTAATGTAGTAAGAGTTCCTATGAACCTTTAAATAATGCAACAATAATGTAGTAAGAGTTGCTACGAACCTCAAAATAATGCGACAGTGATGTCAGAAGAATTGCTAATGAACTCAAAATGATTCGAACAGTAATGTAGTGATAGTTGCTTATAAACTCAAAGTGATGCTGAAAGTAATGTAGTAAGAGTTCCTATGAACCTTTAAATAATGCAACAATAATGTCGTAAGAGTTGCTCCGAACCTCAAAATAATGCGACAGTGATGTCGGAAGAATTGCTAATGAACTCAAAATGATGCTAACAGTAATGTAGTGATAGTTGAAAATAAACTCAAAGTGATGCTGACAGTAATGTAGTGAGAGTTGCTACGAACCTTTAAATAATGCAACAATAATGTAGTAAGAGTTGCTCCGAACCTCAAAATAATGTGACAGTGATGTCAGAAGAATTGCTAATGAACTCAAAATGATGCAAACAGTAATGGAGTGCAAGTTTCGAATAACCTCAAAGTAATGCTGACAGTCATGTAGTAAGAGTTGCTATGAACCTCAAAATAATGCGACAGTAATGTAGTAAAAGTTACTACGAACCTCAAAATATTGCGACAGTGATGTTGGAAGAATTGCTGATGAACTAAAATTGATGCTAACAGTAATGTAGTGATAGTTGCTAATCAACTCAGTGATGCTTACAGTAATGTAGTAAGTGTTTTGAACAACCTCAAAGTGATGCTGACAGTCATGTAGTAAGTGTTGCTACGAACCTCAAAATATTGCGACAGTGATGTCGGAACAATTGCTAATGAACTCAAAATGATGCTAAAAGAAATGTAGTGATAGTTGCTAATCAACTCAGTGATGCTTACAGTAATGTAGTAAGTGTTTCGAACAACCTCAAAGTGATGCTGACAGTCATGTAGGAAGAGTTTCTACGAACCTCAAAATAATGCAACAGTGATGTCGTAAGAATTGCTAATGAACTAAAAATGATGCGAATAGTTATGTAGTGATAGTTGCTACGAACCTTTAAATAATGCAACAATAATGTAGTAAGAGTTGCTACGAACCTCAAAATAACCTGACAGTGATGTCAGAAGAATTGCTAATGATCTCAAAATGATGTGACAGTGATGTAGTAAGAATTGCTAATGAACTCAAAATGATGCCAACAGTAATGGAGTGATAGTTGCTAATCAACTCAGTGATGCTTACAGTAATGTAGTAAGTTTTTCGAAAAACCTCAAAGTGATGCTGACAGTCATGTAGGAAGAGTTTCTACGAACCTCAAAATAATGCGACAGTGATGTCGTAAGAATTGCTAATGAACTCAAAATGATGCTAACAGTAATGTAGTGATAGTTGCTAATAAACTCAGTGATGCTTACAATAATGTCGTATGAGTTTCTAACAACCTCAAAGTGATGCTGACAGTTAGGTAGTAATGGTTGCTACGAACCTTAAAAAATGCAACAGTAAAGTAGTAAGAGTTGCTTCGAACCTCAAAATAATGCGAAAGTGATGTCAGAAGAATTGGTAATGATCTCAAACTGATGGGACATGATGTCGCAAGAATTGCTAATGAACTCAAAATGATGCTAACAGTAATGTAGTGATAGTTGCTAATAAACTCTGTGATGCTTACAGTAATGTAGTAAGAGTTTCTAACAACCTCAAAGTGGTGCTGACAGTCATGTAGTAAGAGTTGCTACGAACCTCAAAATAATGTGAAAGTGACGTCGTAAGAATTGCTAATAAACTCAAAATGATGCTGACAGTCATGTAGTGATAGTTACTAATAAACTCAGTGATGCTTACAGTAATGTAGTAAGAGTTTCTAACAACCTCAAAGTAGTGCTGACAGTCATGTAGTAAGAGTTGCTAATGAACTCAATTTAATGCTACAGTGATGTCGTGAGAATTGCTAATAAACTCAAAATGATGCTAACAGTAATGTAGTAAGAGTTGCTACGAACCTTTAAATAGTGCAACAATAATGTAGTAAGAGTTGCAACCAACCTCAAAATAATGTGACAGTGATGTAGTAAGAATTGCTTATGATCTGAAATGATGGGACAGTGATGTACTAACAATTGCTATAGAACTCAAAATTATGCTAACAGTAATGGAGTGAAAGTTTCAAATAACCTCAACGTGATGCTGACAGTCATGTAGTAAGAGTTGCTACGAACCTCAAAATAATGTGAAAGTGACGTCGTAAGAATTTCTAATAAACTCAAAATGATGCTGACAGTAATGTAGTAAGAGTTGCTACGAACCTTTAAATAATGCAACAATAATGTAGTAAGAGTTGCTACGAACCTCAAAATAATGTGACAGTGATGTCAGAAGAATTGCTAATGATCTCAAAATGATGCGACAGTGATGTAGTAAGAATTGCGAATGAACTCAAAATGATGCCAACAGTAATGGAGTGAACGTTTCGAATAAACTCATAGTGATGCTGACAGTCATGTAGTAAGAGTTGCTACGAACCTCAAAATAATGCGACAGTGATGTCAGAAGAATTGCTAAAGATCTCAAAATGATGCGACATTGATTTAGTAAGAATTGGTAATGATCTCAAAATGATGCTAACAGTAATGTAGTGATAGTTGCTAATGAACTCAAAATGATGCCAACAGTAATGTTGTAAGTGTTTCGAACAACCTCAAAGTGATGCTGACAGTCATGTAGTAAGAGTTGCTACAAACCTCAAAATGATGCGACGGTGATTAAGTAAGAATTGCTAATGAACTCAAAATGATGCTTATAGTAATGGACTGAAAGGTTGGAAAAACCTCAAAGTGATGCTGACAGTCATGTTGGAAGTGTTGCTACGAACCTCAAAATAATGCGACAGTAATGTAGTAAAAGTTGCTACGAACCTCAAAATATTGCGACAGTGATGTCGGAAGAATTTCTAATGAACACAAAATGATGCTCACAGTAATGTAGTGATAGTTGCTAATCAACTCAGCGATTCTTGCAATCATGTCCTAAGTGTTTCGAACAACCTCAAAGTGATGCTGACAGTCATGTAGTAAGAGTTGCTACGAACCTCAAAATAATGCGACAGTGATTTAGTAAGAATTGCTAATAAACTAAAAATGATGCAAACAGTAATGTAGTAAGAGTTGCTACACACATCAAAATAATGCGACAGTGTTGTCAGAAGAATTGCTAATGATCTCAAAATGATGCCACAGTGATGTAGTTAGAATTGCTAATGAACTCAAAATGATGCTAACAGTAATGGAGTGAACGTTTCGAATAACCTCAAAGTGATGCTGACAGTCATGTACTAAGAGTATCTACGATCCTTAAAATAATGCGACAGTGATGTCGGAAGAATTGCTAATGATGTCAAAATGATGCGACAGTGATGAAGTAAGAATTGCTAATGAACTCAAAATGATGCTAACAGTAATGGAGTGAACGTTTCGAATGACCTCAAAGTGATGCTGACGGTCATGTAGTAAGTGTTGCTACGAACCTCAAAATAATGCGACAGTAATGTAGTAAAAGTTGCTTCGAACCTCAAAGTAATGTGACAACGATGAAGAATTGTTAATTATCTCAAACTGATGGGACAGTGATGTCAAAAGAATTGTTAATGATCTCAAACTGATGGGAAAGTTATGTCGTAAGGATTGCTAATTAACTCAAAATGATGCTCACAGTAATGTAGTGATAGTTGCTAATAAACTCAGTGATGCTTACAGTAATGTAGTAAGAGTTTCAAACAACCTCAAAGTGATGCTGACAGTCATGTAGTAAGTGTTTCGAATATCTTCAAAGTGATGCTGACAGTCATGTAGTAAGAGTTGCTAATGAACTCAATTTAATGCTACAGTGATGTTGTGATGCTGACAGTAATGTAGTAAGAGTTGCTACGAACCTTTAAATAATGCAAAAGTAATGTAGTAAGAGTGATGCGACAGTGATGTCAGAAGAATTGCTAATGATCTCAAAATGATGCGACACTGATTTAGTAAGAATTGCTAATGAACTCAAAATGATGCTAACAGTAATGGAGTGAACGTTTCGAATAACCTCAAAGTGATGCTGACAGTCATGTACTAAGAGTTGCTACGAAGCTTTAAATAATGCGACAGTGATGTTGGAAGAATTGCGAATAATCTCAAAATGATGCCACAGTGATTGAGTTAGAATTGCTAATGAACTCAAAATAATGCTAACAGTAATGGAGTGAATGTTTCGAATAACCTCAAAGTGATGCTGACAGTCATGTAGTAAGTGTTGCTACGAACATCAAAATAATGCGAAAATGATGTCAGAAGAATTGATATTGATCTGAAAATAGTGCGACAGTGATGTAGTGATAGTTGCTAATGAACTAAGTGATTCTTACAGTAATGTAGTAAGAGTTTCGAACAACCTCAAAGTGGTGCTGACAGACATGTAGTAATGGTTGCAACGAACCTTAAAAAATATAACAGTAAAGTAGTTAGAGTTGCTTCGAACCTCAAAATAATGCGACAGTGATGTCGGAAGAATTGCTAATGATCTCAAAATGATGCGACAGTGATGTAGTAAGACTTGCTAATGAACTCAAAATGATGCTAACAGTAATGGAGTGAAAGTTTCGAATAACCTCAAAGTGATGCTGACAGTCAAGTGGTTTGAGTTGCGAGTAAATTAAAAATGATGCTGACAGTGATGTTGTTAGAATTGCTATTGAACTCAAAACGATGCTAACAGTAACGTAGTGATAGTTGCTAATAAACTCAGTGATGCTTACAGTAATGTAGTAAAAGTTTCAAACAACCTCAAAGTGATGCTGACAGTCATGTAGTAAGTGTTTCGAATATCTTCAAAGTGATGCTGACAGTCATTTAGTAAGAGTTGCTAATGAACTCAAATTAATGCTACAGTGATGTCGTGATGCTGACAGTAATGTAGTAAGAGTTGCTACGAACCTTTAAATAATGCAAAAGTAATGTAGTAAGAGTGGCTCCGAACATCAAAATAATGCGACAGTGATGTCAGAAGAATTGCTAATGATCTCAAAATGATGCGACACTGATTTAGTAAGAATTGCTAATGAACTCAAAATGATGCTAACAGTAATGGAGTGAACGTTTCGAATAACCTCAAAGTGATGCTGACAGTCATGTACTAAGAGTTGCTACGAAGCTTTAAATAATGCGACAGTGATGTCGGAAGAATTGCTAATAATCTCAAAATGATGCCACAGTGATGTAGTAAGAATTGCTAATGAACTCAAAATAATGCTAACAGTGATGGAGTGAATGTTTCGAATAACCTCAAAGTGATGCTGACAGTCATGTAGTAAGTGTTGCTACGAACATCAAAATAATGCGACAGTGATGTCAGAAGAATTGATAATGATCTGAAAATGATGCGACAGTGATGTAGTGATAGTTGCTAATGAACTAAGTGATTCTTACAGTAATGTAGTAAGAGTTTCGAACAACCTCAAAGTGGTGCTGACAGACATGTAGTAATGGTTGCAACGAACCTTAAAAAATGTAACAGTAAAGTAGTTAGAGTTGCTTCGAACCTCAAAATAATGCGACAGTGATGTCGGAAGAATTGCTAATGATCTCAAAATGATGCGACAGTGATGTAGTATGACTTGCTAATGAACTCAAAATGATGCTAACAGTAATGGAGGGAAAGTTTCGAATAACCTCAAAGTGATGCTGACAGTGATATCGTTAGAATTGCAATTGAACTCAAAACGATGCTAACAGTAACGTTGTGATAGTTTCTAATAAACTCAGTGATGCTTACAGTAATGTAGTAAGTGTTTCGAAGAACCTCAAAGTGATGCTGACAGTCATGTAGTAAGAGTTGCTATTAACCTCAAAATGATGCTAACAGTAATGTAATGATAGTTGCTAAAAAACTCAAAGTGATGCTGACAGTCATGTAGTAAGAGTTGCGACGAACCTCAAAATAATTTGACAGTGATGTCAGAAGAATTGCTAATGATCTCAAAATATTGCGACATTGATGTTGGAAGAATTTCTAATGAACTAAAAATGATGCTAACATTAATGTAGTGATAGTTGCTAATCAACTCAGTGATGCTTACAGTAATGGAGTAAGTGTTTCGAACAACCTCAAAGTGATGCTGACAGTCATGTAGTAAGAGTTGCTCATGAACTCAATTTAATGCGACAGTGATGTCATAAGAATTGCTAATAAACTAAAAATGATGCTAACAGTAATGTAGTGATCGTTGCAAATAAACTCAAAGTGATGCTTACTGTAATGTAGTAAGAGTTGCAACAAACCTTTAAATAATGCAACAGTAATGTAGTAAGAGTTGCTACGAACATCAAAATAATGCGACAGTGATGTCAGAAGAATTGCTCATGATCTCAAAATGATGCGACAGTGATTTAGTAAGAATTGCTAATGAACTCAAAATGATGCTAATAGTAATGGAGTGAACGTTTCGAACAACCTCAAAGTGATGCTGACAGCAATGTAGTAAGAGTTGCTACAAACCTCAAAATAATGCGACAGTGATGTAAGAAGGATTGGTAATGATCTCAAAATGATGCGACAGTGATGTAGGAAGAATTGCTCATGAACTCAAAATGATGCAAACAGTAATGGAGTGAAAGTTTCGAATAACCTCAAAGTGATGCTGAAAGTCATGGAGTGATAGTTGCTCATAAACTCAAAGTGATGCTGACAGTAATGTAGTAAGTGTTTCGAACAACCTCAAAGTGATTATGACAGTCATGTAGTAAGGGTTGCTACGAACCTTAAAATAATGCAACAGTAAAGTAGGAAGAGTTGCAACGAACCTCAAAATAATTCGACAGTGATGTAGTAAAAGTTGCTAAGAACCTCAAAATATTGCGACAGTGATGTCGGAAGAATTGCTGATGAACTCAAAATGATGCTAACAGTAACGTAGTGATAGTTGCTAATAAACTCAAAGTGATGCTGACAGTCATGTAGTAAGAGTTGCTACGAACCTTAAAATAATGCAACAGTTATGTCAAAAGAATTGTTAATGATCTCAAACTGATGGGACAGTGATGTCGTAAGAATTGCGAATGGACTCAAAATGATGCTAAAAGTAATGTAGTGATATTTGCCAATAAACTCAAAGTGATGCTAACAGTAATGTAGTTAGAGTTGCTCCCAACCTTTAAATAATGCAACAGTAATGTAGGAAGTGTTTCGAACAACCTCAAAGTGATGCTGACAGTCATGTAGTAAGAATTGCTACGAACCTAAAAATAATGCGACAGTGATGTCAGAAGGATTGCTCATGATCTCAAAATAATGCAACAGTGATGTCAGAAGGATTGCTCATGATCTCAAAATGATGCTGACAGTGATGTCAGAAGGATTGCTCATGATCTCAAAATGATGCTGACAGTGATGTAGGAAGAATTGCTCATGAATTCAAAATGATGCTAACAGTAATGTAGTGATAGTTGCTAATAAACTCAAAGTAATGCTGACAGTCAAGTAAGAGTTGATACTAACCTAAAAATAATGCAACATTAATGTAGTAAGATTTGCTACGAAACTCCAAGAACTGCGACAGTGATGTCAGAAGAATTGCTCATGATCTCAAAATGATGCGACATTGATGTAGTAAAAATTGCTAATGAACTCAAAATGATGCTAACAGTAATGGAGAGAACGTTTCGAATAACCTCAAAGTGATGCTGACAATCATGTCGTAAGAGTTGCTACTAACCTCATTTTAATGCTACAGTGATGTCGTAAGTATTGCTAATAAACTCAAAATTATGCTAACAGTCATGTAGTGCTAGTTGCTAATAAACTCAAAGTGATGCTGACAGTCATGTAGTAAGAGTTGCTACGAACCTCAAAATAATGCGACAGTCATGTAGTAAAAGTTGCTCAGAACCTCAAAATATTGCGACAGTGATGTCGGAAGAATTGCTGATGAACTCAAAATGATGCTAACAGTAATGTAGTGATAGTTGCTAATCAACTCAGTGATGCTTACAGTAATGTAGTGATAGTTGCTAATAACCTCAAAGTGATGCTTACAGTCATGTAGTAAGTGTTTCGAACAACCTCAAAATGATGCTGACAGACAAGTAAGAGTTGATACTAACCTAAAAATAATGCAACATTAATGTAGTAAGAGTTGCTACGAAACTCCAAGAACTGCGACAGTGATGTCAGAAGAATTGCTAATGAACTCAAAATGATGCTAACAGTTATGTAGTGATAGTTGCTAATAATCTCAGTGATGCTTACAGTAATGTAGTAAGTGTTTCGAACAACTTAAAAGTGATGCTGACAGTCATGTAGTAAGAGTTGCTAATGAACTCAATTTAATGCTACAGTGATGTCAGAAGAATTGCTCATGATTTCAAAATGATGCGACAGTGATGTAGTACGAATTGCTAATGAACTCAAAATGATGCTAACAGTAATGGAGTGAACGTTTCGAATAACCTCAAAGTGATGCTGACAATCATGTAGTAAGAGTTGCTACGAACCTTTAAATAATGCAACAGTAATGTAGTAAGAGTTGCTACGAACCTCAAAATAATGCGACAGTGATGTCAGAAGAATTGCTAATGATATCAAAATGATGCGACAGTGATGTAGGAAGAATTGCTCATGAATTCAAAATGATGCTAACAGTAATGGAGTGAAAGTTTCGAATAACCTCAAAGTGATGCTGACAGTCATGTGGTTTGAGTTGCGAGTAAATTAAAAATGATGCTGACAGTGATGTCGTAAGAACTGCTATTGAAAACAAAACGATGCTAACAGTAACGTAGAGATAGTTGCTAATAAACTTAGTGATGCTGACAGTAATGTAGTAAGTGTTTCGAACAACCTCAAAGTGATTATGACAGTCATGTAGTAAGGGTTGCTACGAACCTGAAAATAATGCAACAGTAAAGTAGTAAGAGTTGCAACGAACCTCAAAATAATTCAACAGTGATGTCAGAAGAACTGCTAATGAACTCAAAATGATGCTAACAGTAATGTAGTGATAGTTGCTAATAAACTCAAAGTGATGCTGACAGTCATGTAGTAAGAGTTGCTACGAACCTCTAAATAATGCAAGAATAATGTAGTAAGAGTTGATACGAAACTAAAAATAATGCGATAGTGATGTCGGAAGAATTGCTAATGAACTCAAAATGATGCTAACAGTAATGTAGTGATAGTTGCTAATCAACTCAGTGATGCTGACAGTAATGTAGTGATAGTTGCTAATAACCTCAAAGTGATGCTTACAGTCATGTAGTAAGTGTTTCGAACAACCTCAAAATGATGCTGACAGACAAGTAAGAGTTGATACTAACCTAAAAATAATGCAACAATAATGTAGTAAGAGTTGCTACGAAACTCCAAGAACTGCACAGTGATGTCAGAAGAATTGCTAATGAACTCAAAATGATGCTAACAGTTATGTAGTGATATTTGCCAATAAACTCAAAGTGATGCTAACAGTAATGTAGTTAGAGTTGCTACCAACCTTTAAATAATGCAACAGTAATGTAGGAAGTGTTTCGAACAACCTCAAAGTGATGCTGACAGTCATGTAGTAAGAATTGCTACGAACCTCAAAATAATGCGACAGTGATGTCAGAAGGATTGGTAATGATCTCAAAAAAATGCAACAGTGATGTCAGAAGGATTGCTCATGAATTCAAAATGATGCTAACAGTAATGTAGTGATAGTTGCTAATAAACTCAAAGTAATGCTGACAGTCATGTCGGAAGAGTTGCTACGAACCTTAAAATAATGCAACAGTAATGTAGGAAGAGTTGCAACGAACCTCAAAATAATTCAACAGTGATGTCGTAAGAACTGCTATTGAAAACAAAACGATGCTAATAGTAACGTAGTGATAGTTGCTAATGAACTCAAAGTGATGCTGACAGTCATGTAGTAAGTGTTTCAAACAACCTCAAAATGATGCTGACAGTCAAGTAAGAGTTGATACTAACCTAAAAATAATGCAACATTAATGTAGTAAGAGTTGCTACGAAACTCCAAGAACTGCGACAGTGATGTCAGAATGATTGCTAATGAACTCAAAATGATGCTAACAGTCATGTAGTGCTAGTTGCTAATAATCTCAGTGATGCTTACAGTAATGTAGTAAGTGTTTCGAACAACTTAAAAGTGATGCTGACAGTCATGTAGTAAGAGTTGCTAATGAACTCAATTTAATGCTACAGTGATGTCGTAAGAATTGCTAATGATCTCAAAATGATGCGACAATGATGTAGTAATAATTGCTAGTGAACTCAAAATGATGCTAAAAGTAATGGAGTGAAAGTTTCGAATAACCTCAAAGTGATGCTGACAGTCATGTGGTTTGAGTTGCGAGTAAATTAAAAATGATGCTGACAGTGATGTCGTAAGAACTGCTATTGAAAACAAAAGGATGCTAACAGTAACGTAGTGATAGTTGCTAATAAACTCAAAGTGATGCTGACAGTCATGTAGAAAGTGTTTCGAACAACCTCAAAATGATGCTGACAGTCATGTAGTAAGAGTTGCTACGAACCTCTAAATAATGCAACATTAATGTAGTAAGAGTTGCTACGAAACTCCAAGAACTGCGACAGTGATGTCAGAAGAATTGCTAATGAACTCAAAATGATGCTAACAGTTATGTAGTGATAGTTGCTAATAATCTCAGTGATGCTTACAGTAATGTAGTAAGTTTTTCGAACAACTTAAAAGTGATGCTGAAAGTCATGTAGTAAGAGTTGCTAATGAACTCAATTTAATGCTACAGTGATGTCAGAAGAATTGCTCATGATCTCAAAATGATGCGACAGTGATGTAGTACGAATTGCTAATGAACTCAAAATGATGCTAACAGTAATGGAGTGAAAGTTTCGAATAACCTCAAAGTGATGCTGACAATCATGTAGTAAGAGTTGCTACTAACCTCATTTTAATGCTACAGTGATGTCGTAAGTATTGCTAATAAACTCAAAATTATGCTAACAGTCATGTAGTGCTAGTTGCTAATAAACTCAAAGTGATGCTGACAGTAATGTAGTAAGAGTTGCTACGAACCTTAAAATAATGCAACAGTAAAGTAGGAAGAGTTGCAACGAACCTCAAAATAATTCGACAGTGATGTCAGAAGAATTGCTAATGAACTCAAAATGATGCGAACAGTAATGTAGTGATAGTTGCGAATAAACTCAAAGTGATGCTGACAGTCATGTAGTAAGTGTTTCGAACAACCTCAAAATGATGCTGACAATCATGTAGTAAGAGTTGCTACTAACCTCATTTTAATGCTACAGTGATGTCGTAAGTATTGCTAATAAACTCAAAATTATGCTAACAGTCATGTCGTGCTAGTTGCTAATAAACTCAAAGTGATGCTGACAGTAATGTAGTAAGAGTTTCTACGAACCTCTAAATGATGCGACAGTGATGTCAGAAGAATTGCTAAAGATCTCAAAATGATGCGACAGTGATTAAGTAAGAATTGCTAATGAACCCAAAATGATGCTTAAAGTAATGGAGTGAATGTTTCGAATAACCTCAAAGTGATGCTGAAAGTCATGTCGTAAGAGTTGCTACGAACCTCAAATAAAATGCGACAGTGATGTCGGAAGAATAGCTTATGATCTCAAAATGATCCGACAGTGATGTAGTAAGAATTGTTAATGAACTCAAAATGATGCTAACAGTAATAGAGTGAAAGTTTCGGATAACCTCAAAGTAATGCTGACAATCATGTAGCAAGAGTTGCTACTAACCTCAATTTAATGCTACAGTGATGTCGTAAGTGTTGCTAATAAACTCAAAATGATGCTAACAGTAATGTAGTGATAGTTGCTAATAAACTCAAAGTGATGCTGACAGTCATGTAGTAAGAGTTGCTACGAACCTTAAAATAATGCAACAGTTATGTCAAAAGAATTGTTAATGATCTCAAACTGATGGGACAGTGATGTCGTAAGAATTGCTAATGGACTCAAAATGATGCTAAAAGTAATGTAGTGATATTTGCCAATAAACTCAAAGTGATGCTAACAGTAATGTAGTTAGAGTTGCTACCAACCTTTAAATAATGCAACAGTAATGTAGGAAGTGTTTCGAACAACCTCAAAGTGATGCTGACAGTCATGTAGTAAGAATTGCTACGAACCTCAAAATAATGCGACAGTGATGTCAGAAGGATTGCTCATGATCTCAAAATAATGCAACAGTGATGTCAGAAGGATTGCTCATGATCTCAAAATGATGCGACGGTGATGTAGGAAGAATTGCTCATGAATTCAAAATGATGCTAACAGTAATGGAGTGAAAGTTTCGAATAACCTCAAAGTAATGCTGACAGTCATGTCGTAAGAGTTGCTACGAACCTTAAAATAATGCAACAGTAAAGTAGGAAGAGTTGCAACGAACCTCAAAATAATTCGACAGTGATGTCAGAAGAATTGCTAATGAACTCAAAATGATGCGAACAGTAATGTAGTGATAATTGCGAATAAACTCAAAGTGATGCTGACAGTCATGTAGTAAGTGTTTCGAACAACCTCAAAATGATGCTGACAGTCATGTTGTAAGAGTTGCTACGAACCTTTAAATAATGCAACAGTAATGTAGTAAGAGTTGCTACGAACCTCAAAGTAATGCGACAGTGATGTCAGAAGAATTGCTAATGATCTCAAAATGATGCGACAGTGATGTAGGAAGAATTGCTCATGAATTCAAAATGATGCTAACAGTAATGGAGTGAAAGTTTCGAATAACCTCAAAGTGATGCTGACAGTCATGTAGTAAGAGTTGCTACGAAACTCCAAGAACTGCGACAGTGATGTCAGAAGAATTGCTAATGAACTCAAAATGATGCTAACAGTTATGTCGTGATAGTTGCTAATAATCTCAGTGATGCTTCCAGTAATGTAGTAAGTGTTTCGAACAACTTAAAAGTGATGCTGACAGTCATGTAGTAAGAGTTGCTAATGAACTCAATTAAATGCTACAGTGATGTCAGAAGAATTGCTCATGATCTCAAAATGATGCGACAATGATGTAGTAAAAATTGCTAATGAACTCAAAATGATGCTAACAGTAATGGAGAGAACGTTTCGAATAACCTCAAAGTGATGGTGACAATCATGTAGTAAGAGTTGGTACTAACCTCATTTTAATGCTACAGTGATGTCGTAAGTATTGCTAATAAACTCAAAATTATGCTAACAGTCATGTAGTGCTAGTTGCTAGTAAACTCAAAGTGATGCTGACAGTCATGTAGTAAGAGTTGCTACAAACCTCAAAATAATGCGACAGTCATGTAGTAAAAGTTGCTAAGAACCTCAAAATATTTCAACAGTGATGTCGGAAGAATTGCTGATGAACTCAAAATGATGCTAACAGTAATGTAGTGATAGTTGCTAATAAACTCAAAGTGATGCTGACAGTCATGTAGTAAGAGTTGCTACGAACCTTAAAATAATGCAACAGTTATGTCAAAAGAATTGTTAATGATCTCAAACTGATGAGACAGTGATGTCGTAAGAATTGCGAATGGACTCAAAATGATGCTAAAAGTAATGTAGTGATATTTGCCAATAAACTCAAAGTGATGCTAACAGTAATGTAGTTAGAGTTGCTACCAACCTTTAAATAATGCAACAGTAATGTAGGAAGTGTTTCGAACAACCTCAAAGTGATTCTGACAGTCATGTAGTAAGAATTGCTACGAACCTCAAAATAATGAGACAGTGATGTCAGAAGGATTGCTCATGATCTCAAAATAATGCAACAGTGATGTCAGAAGGATTGCTCATGATCTCAAAATGATGCGACAGTGATGTAGGAAGAATTGCTCATGAATTCAAAATGATGCTAACAGTCATGTAGTGCTAGTTGCTAATAAACTCAAAGTGATGCTGACAGTAATGTAGTAAGAGTTGCAACGAACCTCAAAATGATGCGACAGTGATTAAGTAAGAATTGCTAATGAACTCAAAATGATGCTAAAAGTAATGGAGTGAATGTTTCGAATAACCTCAAAGTGATGCTGAAAGTCATGTCGTAAGAGTTGCTACGAACCTCAAATAAAATGCGACAGTGATGTAGGAAGAATAGCTTATGATTTCAAAATGATCCGACAGTGATGTAGTAAGAATTGTTCATGAACTCAAAATGATGCTAACAGTAATAGAGTGAAAGTTTCGGATAACCTCAAAGTAATGCTGACAATCATGTAGTAAGAGTTGCTCCTAACCTCAATTTAATGCTACAGTGATGTCGTAAGTATTGCTAATAAACTCAAAATGATGCTAACAGTAATGTAGTGATAGTTGCTAATAAACTCAAAGTGATGCTGACAGTCATGTATTAAGAGTTTCTACGAACCTCTAAACAATGCAAGAATAATGTAGTAAGAGTTGATACGAAACTCAAAATAATGCGACAGTGATGTCGGAAAAATTGCTAATGAACTCAAAATGATGCTAACGGTAATGTAGTGATAGTTCCTAATAAACTCAGTGATGCTTACAGTAATGTAGTAAGTGTTTCGAACAACTTCAAAGTGATGCTGACAGTCATGTAGTAAGAGTTGCTAATGAACTCAATTTAATGCTACAGTGATGTCGTAAGAATTGCTAATGATCTCAAAATGATGCGAAAATGATGTAGTAAAAATTGCTAATGAACTCAAAATGATGCTAACAGTAATGGAGAGAACGTTTCGAATAACCTCAAAGTGATGCTGACAATCATGCAGTGAGAGTTGCTACTAACTTCAATTTAATGCTACAGTGATGTCGTAAGTATTGCTAATAAACTCAAAATTATGCTAACAGTAATGTAGTGATAGTTGCGAATAAACTCAAAGTGATGCTGACAGTCATGTAGTAAGTGTTTCGAACAACCTCAAAGTGATGCTGACAGTCATGTAGTAAGAGTTGCTATTAACCTCAAAATGATGCTAACAGCCATGTAGTGATAGTTGCTAATAAACTCAAAGTGATGCTGAAAGTAATGTAGTAAGTGTTTCGAACAACCTCAAAGTGAATATGACCGTCATGTAGTAAGAGTTGCAACGAACCTTAAAATAATTCGACAGTGATGTCAGAAGAATTGCTAATGAACTCAAAATGATGCTAACAGTAATGTAGTGAAAGTTGCTAATAAACTCAAAGTGATGCTGACAGTAATGTAGTAAGAGTTGTTACGAACCTCAAAATAATTCGACAGTGATGTCAGAAGAATTGCTAATGAACTCAAAATGATGCTAACGGTAATGTAGTGATAGTTCCTAATAAACTCAGTGATGCTTACAGTAATGTAGTAAGTGTTTCGAACAACTTCAAAGTGATGCTGACAGTCATGTAGTAAGAGTTGCTAATGAACTCAATTTAATGCTACAGTGATGTCGTAAGAATTGCTAATGATCTCAAAATGATGCGAAAATGATGTAGTAAAAATTGCTAATGAACTCAAAATGATGCTAACAGTAATGGAGAGAACGTTTCGAATAACCTCAAAGTGATGCTGACAATCATGCAGTGAGAGTTGCTACTAACTTCAATTTAATGCTACAGTGATGTCGTAAGTATTGCTAATAAACTCAAAATTATGCTAACAGTAATGTAGTGATAGTTGCGAATAAACTCAAAGTGATGCTGACAGTCATGTAGTAAGTGTTTCGAACAACCTCAAAGTGATGCTGACAGTCATGTAGTAAGAGTTGCTATTAACCTCAAAATGATGCTAACAGCCATGTAGTGATAGTTGCTAATAAACTCAAAGTGATGCTGAAAGTAATGTAGTAAGTGTTTCGAACAACCTCAAAGTGAATATGACCGTCATGTAGTAAGAGTTGCAACGAACCTTAAAATAATTCGACAGTGATGTCAGAAGAATTGCTAATGAACTCAAAATGATGCTAACAGTAATGTAGTGAAAGTTGCTAATAAACTCAAAGTGATGCTGACAGTAATGTAGTAAGAGTTGTTACGAACCTCAAAATAATTCGACAGTGATGTCAGAAGAATTGCTAATGAACTCAAAATGATGCTAACAGTAATGTAGTGATAGTTGCGAATAAACTCAAAGTGATGCTGACAGTAATGTAGGAAGTGTTTCGAACAACCTCAAAATGATGCTGACAGTCAAGTAAGAGTTGATACTAACCTAAAAATAATGCAACATTAATGTAGTAAGAGTTGCTACGAAACTCCAAGAACTGCGACAGTGATGTCAGAAGAATTGCTAATGAACTCAAAATGATGCTAACAGTAATGGAGTGAAAGTTTCGAATGACCTCAAAGTGATTATGACAGTCATGTAGTAAGGGTTGGTACGAACCTTAAAATAATGCAACAGTAAAGTTGTAAGAGTTGCAACGAACCTCAAAATAATTCGACAGTGATGTCAGAAGAATTGCAAATGAACTCAAAATGATGCTAACAGTAATGTAGTGATAGTTGCTATAAACTCAGTGATGCTTACAGTCATGTAGTAAGAGTTGCTACGAACCTTTAAATAATGCAACAGTAATGTAGTAAGAGTTGCTAAGAACCACAAAAAAATGCGACAGTGATGTCTTAAGAATTGCTCATGATCTTAAAATGATGCGACAGTGATGTAGTACGAATTGCTAATGAACTCAAAATGATGCTAACAGTAATGGAGTGAAAGTTTCGAATAACCTCAAAGTGATGCTGACAATCATGTAGTAAGAGTTGCGACTAACCTCAATTTAATGCGACAGTGATGTCGGAAGAATTGCTAATGAACTCAAAATGATTGTAACGGTAATTTAGTGCTAGTTGCGAATAAACTCAGTGATGCTTACAGTAATGTAGTAAGTGTTTCGAACAACTTCAGAGTGATGCTGACAGTCATGTAGTAAGAGTTGCTAATGAACTCAATTTAATGCTACAGTGATATCGTAAGAATTGCTAATGATCTCAAAATGATGCGACAATGATGTAGTAAGAATTGCTAATGAACTCAAAATGATGCTAAAAGTAATGGAGTGAATGTTTCGAATAACCTCAAAGTGATGCTGAAAGTCATGTCGTAAGAGTTGCTACGAACCTCAAATAAAATGCGACAGTGATGTCGGAAGAATAGCTTATGATCTCAAAATGATCCGACAGTGTTGTAGTAAGAATTGTTAATGAACTCAAAATGATGCTAACAGTAATAGAGTGAAAGTTTCAGATAACCTCAAAGTAATGCTGACAATCATGTAGTAAGAGTTGCTACTAACCTCAATTTAATGCTACAGTGATGTTGTACGTGTTGCTAATAAACTCAAAATGATGCTAACAGTAATGTAGTGATAGTTGCTAATAAACTCAAAGTGATGCTGACAGTCATGTAGTAAGAGTTGCTACGAACCTTAAAGTAATGCAACAGTTCTGTCAAAAGAATTGTTAATGATCTCAAACTGATGGGACAGTGATGTCGTAAGAATTGCTAATGGACTCAAAATGATGCTCAAAGTAATGTAGTGATATTTGCCAATAAACTCAAAGTGATGCTAACAGTAATGTAGTTAGAGTTGCTTCCAACCTTTAAATAATGCAACAGTAATGTAGGAAGTGTTTCGAACAACCTCAAAGTGATGCTGACAGTCATGTAGTAAGAATTGCTACGAACCTCAAAATAATGCGACAGTGATGTCAGAAGGATTGCTCATGATCTCAAAATAATGCAACAGTGATGTCAGAAGGATTGCTCATGATCTCAAAATGATGTGACAGTGATGTAGGAAGAATTGCTCATGAATTCAAAATGATGCTAACAGTAATGTAGTGATAGTTGCTAATAAACTCAAAGTAATGCTGACAGTCATGTCGTAAGAGTTGCTACGAACCTTTAAATAATGCAACAGTAATGTAGTAAGAGTTGCTACGAACCTCAAAATAATGCAACAGTGATGTCAGAAGAATTGCTGATGATCTCAAAATGATGCGACAGTGATGTAGGAAGAATTGCTCATGAATTCAAAATGATGCTAACACTAATGGAGTGAAAGTTTCGAATAACCTCAAAGTGATGCTGACAGTCATGTGGTTTGAGTTGCGAGTAAATTAAAAATGATGCTGACAGTGATGTCGTAAGAACTGCTATTGAAAACAAAACGATGCTAACAGTAACGTAGTGATAGTTGCTAATAAACTTAGTGATGCTGACAGTAATGTAGTAAGTGTTTCGAAAACCTCAAAGTGATTATGACAGTCATGTAGTAAGGGTTGCTACGAACCTTAAAATAATGCAACAGTAAAGTAGGAAGAGTTGCAACGAACCTCAAAATAATTCAACAGTGATGTCAGAAGAATTGCTAATGAACTCAAAATGATGCTAACAGTATTGTAGTGATAGTTTCGAATAAACTCAAAGTGATGCTGACAGTCATGTAGTAAGTGTTTCGAACAACCTCAAAATGATGCTGACAGTCAAGTAAGAGTTGATACTAACCTAAAAACAATGCAACATTAATGTAGTAAGAGTTGCTACGAAACTCCGAGAACTGCGACAGTGATGTCAGAAGAATTGCTAATGAACTCAAAATGATGCTAACAGTTATGTAGTGATAGTTGCTAATAATCTCAGTGATGCTTACAGTAATGTAGTAAGTGTTTCGAACAACTTAAAAGTGATGCTGACAGTCATGTAGTAAGAGTTGCTAATGAACTCAATTTAATGCTACAGTGATGTCAGAAGAATTGCTCATGATCTCAAAATGATGCGACAGTGATGTAGGAAGAATTGCTCATGAATTCAAAATGATGCTAACAGTAATGTAGTGATAGTTGCTAATAAACTCAATGTAATGCTGACAGTCATGTCGTAAGAGTTGCTACGAACCTTTAAATAATGCAACAGTAATGTAGTAAGAGTTGCTACGAGCCTTTAAATAATGCAACAGTAATGTAGTAAGAGTTGCTACGAACCTCAAAATAATGCGACAGTGATGTCAGAAGAATTGCTAATGATCTCAAAATGATGCGACAGTGATGTAGGAAGAATTGCTCATGAATTCAAAATAATGTTAACAGTAATGGAGTGAAACTTTCGAATAACCTCAAAGTGATGCTGACAGTCATGTGGTTTGAGTTGCGAGTAAATTAAAAATGATGCTGACAGTGATGTCGTAAGAACTGCTATTGAAAACAAAACGATGCTAACAGTAACGTAGTGATAGTTGCTAATAAACTTAGTGATGCTGACAGTAATGTAGTAAGTGTTTCGAACAACCTCAAAGTGATTATGACAGTCATGTAGTAAGGGTTGCTACGAACCTTAAAAAAATGCAACAGTAAAGTAGTAAGAGTTGCAACGAACCTCAAAATAATTCAACAGTGATGTCAGAAGAACTGCTAATGAACTCAAAATGATTCTAAAAGTAATGTAGTGATAGTTGCTATACACTCAGTGATGCTTACAGTCATGTAGTAAGAGTTGCTACGAACCTTTAAATAATTCAACAGTAATGTAGTAAGAGTTGCTAAGAACCACAAATAAAATGCGACAGTGATGTCGGAAGAATAGCTAATGATCTCAAAATGATCCGACAGTGATGTAGTAAGAATTGCTAATGAACTCAAAATGATGCTAACAGTAATAGAGTGAAAGTTTCGGATAACCTCAAAGTAATGCTGACAATCATGTAGTAAGAGTTGCTACTAACCTCAATTTAATGCTACAGTGATGTCGTAAGTGTTGCTAATAAACTCAAAATGATGCTAACAGTAATGTAGTGATAGTTGCTAATAAACTCAAAGTGATGCTGACAGTCATGTAGTAAGAGTTGCTACGAACCTTAAAGTAATGCAACAGTTATGTCAAAAGAATTGTTAATGATCTCAAATTGATGGGACAGTGATGTCGTAAGAATTGCTAATGGACTCAAAATGATGCTCAAAGTAATGTAGTGATATTTGCCAATAAACTCAAAGTGATGCTAACAGTAATGTAGTTAGAGTTGCGACCAACCTTTAAATAATGCAACAGTAATGTAGGAAGTGTTTCGAACAACCTCAAAGTGATGCTGACAGTCATGTAGTAAGAATTGCTACGAACCTCAAAATAATGCGACAGTGATGTCAGAAGGATTGCTCATGATCTCAAAATAATGCAACAGTGATGTCAGAAGGATTGCTCATGATCTCAAAATGATGTGACAGTGATGTAGGAAGAATTGCTCATGAATTCAAAATGATGCTAACAGTAATGTAGTGATAGTTGCTAATAAACTCAAAGTAATGCTGACAGTCATGTAGTAAGAGTTGCTACGAACCTTTAAATAATGCAACAGTAATGTAGTAAGATTTGCTACGAACCTCAAAATAATGCAACAGTGATGTCAGAAGAATTGCTAATGATCTCAAAATGATTCGACAGTGATGTAGGAAGAATTGCTCATGAATTCAAAATGATGCTAACAGTAATGGAGTGAAAGTTTCGAATAACCTCAAAGTGATGCTGACAGTCATGTGGTTTGAGTTGCGAGTAAATTAAAAATGATGCTGACAGTGATGTCGTAAGAACTGCTATTGAAAACAAAACGATGCTAACAGTAACGTAGTGATAGTTGCTAATAAACTTAGTGATGCTGACAGTAATGTAGTAAGTGTTTCGAACAACCTCAAAGTGATTATGACAGTCATGTAGTAAGGGTTGCTACGAACCTTAAAATAATGCAACAGTAAAGTAGGAAGAGTTGCAACGAACCTCAAAATAATTCAACAGTGATGTCAGAAGAATTGCAAATGAACTCAAAATGATGCTAACAGTATTGTAGTGATAGTTGCGAATAAACTCAAAGTGATGCTGACAGTCATGTAGTAAGTGTTTCGAACAACCTCAAAATGATGCTGACAGTCAAGTAAGACTTGATACTAACCTAAAAATAATGCAACATTAATGTAGTAAGATTTGCTACGAAACTCCAAGAATTGCGACAGTGATGTCAGAAGAATTGCTAATGAACTCAAAATGATGCTAACAGTTATGTAGTGATAGTTGCTAATAATCTCAGTGATGCTTACAGTCATGTAGTAAGTGTTTCGAACAACTTAAAAGTGATGCTGACAGTCATGTAGTAAGAGTTGCTAATGAACTCATTTTAATGCTACAGTGATGTCAGAAGAATTGCTCATGATCTCAAAATGATGCGACAATGATGTAGTAAAAATTGCTAATGAACTCAAAATGATGCTAACAGTAATGGAGAGAACGGTTCGAATAACCTCAAAGTGATGCTGACAATCATGTAGTAAGAGTTGCTACTAACCTCATTTTAATGCTACAGTGATGTCGTAAGTATTGCGAATAAACTAAAAATTATGCTAACAGTCATGTAGTGCTAGTTGCTAATAAACTCAAAGTGATGCTGACAGTCATGTAGTAAGAGTTGCTACGAACCTCAAAATAATGCGACAGTCATGTAGTAAAAGTTGCAAAGAACCTCAAAATATTGCGACAGTGATGTCGGAAGAATTGCTGATGAACTCAAAATGATGCTAACAGTAATGTAGTGATAGTTGCTAATAAACTCAAAGTGATGCTGACAGTCATGTAGTAAGAGTTGCTACGAACCTTAAAGTAATGCAACAGTTCTGTCAAAAGAATTGTTAATGATCTCAAACTGATGGGACAGTGATGTCGTAAGAATTGCAAATGGACTCAAAATGATGCTAAAAGTAATGTAGTGATATTTGCCAATAAACTCAAAGTGATGCTAACAGTAATGTAGTTCGAGTTGCTACCAACCTATAAATAATGCAACAGTAATGTAGGAAGTGTTTCGAACAACCTCAAAGTGATGCTGACAGTCATGTAGTAAGAATTGCTACGAACCTCAAAATAATGCGACAGTGATGTCAGAAGGATTGCTCATGATCTCAAAATGATGCGACAGTGATGTAGGAAGAATTGCTCATGAATTCAAAATGATGCTAACAGTAATGTAGTGATAGTTGCTAATAAACTCAAAGTAATGCTGACAGTCATGTCGTAAGAGTTGCTACGAACCTTTAAATAATGCAACAGTAATGTAGTAAGAGTTGCTACGAACCTCAAAATAATGCGACAGTGATGTCAGAAGAATTGCTAATGATATCAAAATGATGCGACAGTGATGTAGGAAGAATTGCTCATGAATTCAAAATGATGCTAACAGTAATGGAGTGAAAGTTTCGAATAACCTCAAAGTGATGCTGACAGTCATGTGGTTTGAGTTGCGAGTAAATTAAAAATGATGCTTACAGTGATGTCGTAAGAACTGCTATTGAAAACAAAACGATGCTAACAGTAACGTAGTGATAGTTGCTAATAAACTTAGTGATGCTGACAGTAATGTAGTAAATGTTTCGAACAACCTCAAAGTGATTATGACAGTCATGTAGTAAGGGTTGCTACGAACCTTAAAATAATGCAACAGTAAAGTAGGAAGAGTTGCAACGAACCTCAAAATAATTCAACAGTGATGTCAGAAGAATTGCTAATGAACTCAAAATGATGCTAACAGTTATGTAGTGATAGTTGCTAATAATCTCAGTGATGCTTACAGTAATGTAGTAATTGTTTCGAACAACTTAAAAGTGATGCTGACAGTCATGTAGTAAGAGTTGCTAATGAACTCAATTTAATGCTACAGTGATGTCAGAAGAATTGCTCATGATTTCAAAATGATGCGACAGTGATGTAGTACGAATTGCTAATGAACTCAAAATGATGGTAACTGTAATGGAGTGAACGTTACGAATAACCTCAAAGTGATGCTGACAATCATGTAGTAAGAGTTGCTACTAACCTCAATTTAATGCTACAGTGATGTCGTAAGTATTGCTAATAAACTCAAAATGATGCTAACAGTAATGTAGTGATAGTTGCTAATAAACTCAAAGTGATGCTGACAGTCATGTAGTAAGAGTTGCTAGGAACCTCTAAATAATGCAAGAATGATGTAGTCAGAGTTGATACGAAACTCAAAATAATGCGACAGTGATGTCGGAAGAATTGCTAATGAACTCAAAATGATGCTAACGGTAATGTAGTGATAGTTCCTAATAAACTCAGTGATGCTTACAGTAATGTAGTAAGTGTTTCGAACAACTTCAAAGTGATGCTGACAGTCATGTAGTAAGAGTTGCTAATGAAATCAATTTAATGCTACAGTGATGTCGTAAGAATTGCTAATGATCTCAAAATGATGCGACAATGATGTAGTAAAAATTGCTAATGAACTCAAAATGATGCTAACAGTAATGGAGAGAACGTTTCGAATAACCTCAAAGTGATGCTGACAATCATGTAGTAAGAGTTGCGACTAACTTCAATTTAATGCTACAGTGATGTCGTAAGTATTGCTAATAAACTCAAAATGATGCTAACAGTCATGTAGTGATAGTTGCTAATAAACTCAAAGTGATGCTTAAAGTAATGTAGTAAGTGTTTCGAACAACCTCAAAGTGATTATGACAGTCATGTCGTAAGAGTTGCAACGAACCTCAAAATAATTCGACAGTGATGTCAGAAGAATTGCTAATGAACTCAAAATGATGCTAACAGTAATGTAGTGAAAGTTGCTAATAAACTCAAAGTGATGCTGACAGTCATGTCGTAAGAGTTGCTACGAACCTTAAAATAATGCAACAGTAAAGTAGGAAGAGTTGCAACGAACCTCAAAATAATTCAACAGTGATGTCAGAAGAATTGCTGATGAACTCAAAATGATGCTAACAGTATTGTAGTGATAGTTGCGAATAAACTCAAAGTGATGCTGACAGTCATGTTGTAAGTGTTTCGAACAACCTCAAAATGATGCTGACAGTCAAGTAAGAGTTGATACTAACCTAAAAATAATGCAACATTCATGTAGTAAGAGTTGCTACGAAACTCCGAGAACTGCGACAGTGATGTCAGAAGAATTGCTAATGAACTCAAAATGATGCTAACAGTTATGTAGTGATAGTTGCTAATAATCTCAGTGATGCTTACAGTAATGTAGTAAGTGTTTCGAACAACTTAAAAGTGATGCTGACAGTCATGTAGTAAGAGTTGCTAATGAACTCAATTTAATGCTACAGTGATGTCAGAAGAATTGCTCATGATCTCAAAATGATGCGACAGTGATGTAGGAAGAATTGCTCATGAATTCAAAATGATGCTAACAGTAATGTAGTGATAGTTGCTAATAAACTCAATGTAATGCTGACAGTCATGTCGTAAGAGTTGCTACGAACCTCTCAATAATGCAAGAATAATGTAGTAAGAGTTGATCCGAAACTCAAAATAATGCGACAGTGATGTCGGAAGAATTGCTAATGAACTCAAAATGATTGTAATGGTAATTTAGTGCGAGTTGCGAATAAACTCAGTGATGCTTACAGTAATGTAGTAAGTGTTTCGAACAACTTCAGAGTGATGCTGACAGTCATGTAGTAAGAGTTGCTAATGAACTCAATTTAATGCTACAGTGATGTCGTAAGAATTGCTAATGATCTCAAAATGATGCGACAATGATGTAGTAATAATTGCTAATGAACTCAAAATGATGCTAACAGTAATGGAGAGAACGTTTCGAATAACCTCAAAGTGATGCTGACAATCATGTAGTAAGAGTTGCTACTAAACTCAATTTAATGCTACAGTGATGTCGTAAGTATTGCGAATAAACTCAAAATGATGCTAACAGTAATGTCGTGATAGTTGCTCCGAAACTCAAAGTGATGCTGACAGTCATGTAGTAAGAGTTGCTCCGAACCTCTAAATGATGCGACAGTGATGTCAGAAGAATTGCTAAAGATCTCAAAATGATGCGACAGTGATTAAGTAAGAATTGCTAATGAACTCAAAATGATGCTAAAAGTAATGGAGTGAATGTTTCGAATAACCTCAAAGTGATGCTGAAAGTCATGTCGTAAGAGTTGCTACGAACCTCAAATAAAATGCGACAGTGATGTCGGAAGAATAGCTTATGATCTCAAAATGATCCGACAGTGATGTAGTAAGAATTGTTAATGAACTCAAAATGATGCTAACAGTAATAGAGTGAAAGTTTCGGATAACCTCAAAGTAATGCTGACAATCATGTAGCAAGAGTTGCTACTAACCTCAATTTAATGCTACAGCGATGTCGTAAGTGTTGCTAATAAACTCAAAATGATGCTAACAGTAATGTAGTGATAGTTGCTAATAAACTCAAAGTGATGCTGACAGTCATGTAGTAAGAGTTGCTACGAACCTTAAAATACTGCAACAGTTATGTCAAAAGAATTGTTAATGATCTCAAACTGATGGGACAGTAATGTCGTAAGAATTGCTAATGGACTCAAAATGATGCTAAAAGTAATGTAGTGATATTTGCCAATAAACTCAAAGTGATGCTAACAGTAATGTAGTTCGAGTTGCTACCAACCTTTAAATAATGCAACAGTAATGTAGGAAGTGTTTCGAACAACCTCAAAGTGATGCTGACAGTCATGTAGTAAGAATTGCTACGAACCTCAAAATAATGCGACAGTGATGTCAGAAGGATTGCTCATGATCTCAAAATAATGCAACAGTGATGTCAGAAGAATTGCTCATGATCTCAAAATGATGCGACAGTGATGTAGGAAGAACTGCTCATGAATTCAAAATGATGCTAACAGTAATGTAGTGATAGTTGCTAATAAACTCAAAGTAATGCTGACAGTCATGTCGTGAGAGTTGCTACGAACCTTTAAATAATGCAACAGTAATGTAGTAAGAGTTGCTACGAACCTCAAAATAATGCGACAGTGATGTCAGAAGAATTGCTAATGATCTCAAAATGATGCGACAGTGATGTAGGAAGAATTGCTCATGAATTCAAAATGATGCTAACAGTAATGGAGTGAAAGTTTCGAATAACCTCAAAGTGATGCTGACAGTCATGTGGTTTGAGTTGCGAGTAAATTAAAAATGATGCTGACAGTGATGTCGTAAGAACTGCTCTTGAAAACAAAACGATGCTAACAGTAACGTAGTGATAGTTGCTAATAAACCCAAAGTGATGCTGACAGTCATGTAGTAAGTGTTTCGAAAAACCTCAAAATGATGCTGACAGTCATTTAGTAAGAGTTGCTACGAACCTCTAAATAATGCAACATTAATGTAGTAAGAGTTGCTACGAAACTCCGAGAACTGCGACAGTGATGTCAGAAGAACTGCTAATGAACTCAAAATGATGCTAACAGTAATGTAGTGATAGTTGCTAATAATCTCAGTGATGCTTACAGTAATGTAGTAAGTGTTTCGAACAACTTAAAAGTGATGCTGACAGTCATGTAGTAAGAGTTGCTAATGAACTCAATTTAATGCTACAGTGATGTCAGAAGAATTGCTCATGATCTCAAAATGATGCGACAGTGATGTAGTACGAATTGCTAATGAACTCAAAATGATGCTAACAGTAATGGAGTGAAAGTTTCGAATAACCTCAAAGTGATCATGTAGTAAGAGTTGCTACTCACCTCATTTTAATGCTACAGTGACGTCGTAAGTATTGCTAATAAACTCAAAATTATGCTGACAGTCACGTAGTGCTAGTTGCTAAGAAACTCAACGTGATGCTGACAGTAATGTAGTAAGAGTTGCTACGAACCTCTAAATGATGCGACAGTGATGTCAGAAGAATTGCTAAAGATCTCAAAATGATGCGACAGTGATTAAGTAAGAATTGCTAATGAACTCAAAATGATGCTTAAAGTAATGGAGTGAATGTTTCGAATAACCTCAAAGTGATGCTGAAAGTCATGTCTTAAGTGTTGCTACGAACCTCAAATAAAATGCGACAGTGATGTCGGAAGAATAGCTTATGATCTCAAAATGATCCGACAGTGATGTAGTAAGAATTGTTAATGAACTCAAAATGATGCGAACAGTAATAGAGTGAAAGTTTCGGATAACCTCAAAGTAATGCTGACAATCATGTAGCAAGAGTTGCTACTAACCTCAATTTAATGCTACAGTGATGTCGTAAGTGTTGCTAATAAACTCAAAATGATGCTAACAGTAATGTAGTGATAGTTGCTAATAAACTCAAAGTGATGCTTACAGTCATGTAGTAAGAGTTGCTACGAACCTTAAAATAATACAACAGTTATGTCAAAAGAATTGTTCATGATCTCAAACTGATGGGTCAGTGATGTCGTAAGAATTGCTAATGGACTCAAAATGATGCTAAAAGTAATGTAGTGATATTTGCCAATAAACTCAAAGTGATGCTAACAGTAATGTAGTTCGAGTTGCTACCAACCTTTAAATAATGCAACAGTAATGTAGGAAGTGTTTCGAACAACCTCAAAGTGATGCTGACAGTCATGTAGTAAGAATTGCTACGAACCTCAAAATAATGCGACAGTGATGTCAGAAGGATTGCTCATGATCTCAAAATAATGCAACAGTGATGTCAGAAGGATTGCTCATGATCTCAAAATGATGCGACGGTGATGTCGGAAGAATTGCTCATGAATTCAAAATGATGCTAACAGTAATGGAGTGAAAGTTTCGAATAACCTCAAAGTGATGCTGACAGTCATGTGGTTTGAGTTGCGAGTAAATTAAAAATGATGCTGACAGTGATGTCGTAAGAACTGCTATTGAAAACAAAACGATGCTAACAGTAACGTAGTGATAGTTGCTAATAAACTTAGTGATGCTGACAGTAATGTAGTAAGTGTTTCGAACAACCTCAAAGTGATTATGACAGTCATGTAGTAAGGGTTGCTACGAACCTTAAAATAATGCAACAGTAAAGTAGTAAGAGTTTCAACGAACCTCAAAATAATTCAACAGTGATGTCAGAAGAACTGCTAATGAACTCAAAATGATGCTAACAGTAATGTAGTGATAGTTGCTAATAAACTCAAAGTAATGCTGACAGTCATGTAGTAAGAGTTGCTACGAACCTTTAAATAATGCAACAGTAATGTAGTAAGAGTTGCTTCGAACCTCAAAATAATGCGACAGTGATGTCAGAAGAATTGCTAATGATCTCAAAATGATGCGACAGTGATGTAGGAAGAATTGCTCATGAATTCAAAATGATGCTAACAGTAATGGAGTGAAAGTTTCGAATAACCTCAAAGTGATGCTGACAGTCATGTGGTTTGAGTTGCGAGTAAATTAAAAATGATGCTGACAGTGATGTCGTAAGAACTGCTATTGAAAACAAAACGATGCTAACAGTAACGTAGTGATAGTTGCTAATAAACTCAAAGTGATGCTGACAGTCATGTAGTAAGTGTTTCGAACAACCTCAAAATGATGCTGACAGTCATTTAGTAAGAGTTGCTACGAACCTCTAAATAATGCAACATTAATGTAGTAAGAGTTGCTACGAAACTCCGAGAACTGCGACAGTGATGTCAGATGAATTGCTAATGAACTCAAAATGATGCTAACAGTTATGTAGTGATAGTTGCTAATAAACTCAAAGTAATGCCGACAGTCATGTCGTAAGAGTTGCTACGAACCTTAAAATAATGCAACAGTAAAGTAGGAAGAGTTGCAACGAACCTCAAAATAATTCGACAGTGATGTCAGAAGAATTGCTAATGAACTCAAAATGATGCGAACAGTAATGTAGTGATAGTTGCGAATAAACTCAAAGTGATGCTGACAGTCATGTAGTAAGTGTTTCGAACAACCTCAAAATGATGCTGACAGTCAAGTAAGAGTTGATACTAACCTAAAAATAATGCAACATTAATGTAGTTAGAGTTGCTACGAAACTCCAAGAACTGCGACAGTGATGTCAGAAGAATTGCTAATGAACTCAAAATGATGCTAACAGTTATGTAGTGATAGTTGCTAATAATCTCAGTGATGCTTACAGTAATGTAGTAAGTTTTTCGAACAACTTAAAAGTGATGCTGACATTCATGTAGTAAGAGTTGCTAATGAACTCAATTTAATGCTACAGTGATGTCAGAAGAATTGCTCATGATCTCAAAATGATGCGACAGTGATGTAGGAAGAATTGCTCATGAATTCAAAATGATGCTAACAGTAATGTAGTGATAGCTGCTAATAAACTCAAAGTAATGCTGACAGTCATGTCGTAAGAGTTGCTACGAACCTTTAAATAATGCAACAGTAATGTAGTAAGAGTTGCTACGAACCTCAAAATAATGCGACAGTGATGTCAGAAGAATTGCTAATGATCTCAAAATGATGCGACAGTGATGTAGGAAGAATTGCTCATGAATTCAAAATGATGCTAACAGTAATGGAGTGAAAGTTTCGAATAACCTCAAAGTGATGCTGACAGTCATGTGGTTTGAGTTGCGAGTAAATTAAAAATGATGCTGACAGTGATGTCGTAAGAACTGCTATTGAAAACAAAACGATGCTAACAGTAACGTAGTGATAGTTGCTAATAAACTCAAAGTGATGCTGACAGTCATGTAGTAAGTGTTTCGAACAACCTCAAAATGATGCTGACAGTCATGTAGAAAGAGTTGCTACGAACCTCTAAATAATGCAACATTAATGTAGTAAGAGTTGCTACGAAACTCCGAGAACTGCGACAGTGATGTCAGAAGAATTGCTAATGATATCAAAATGATGCGACAGTGATGTAGGAAGAATTGCTCATGAATTCAAAATGATGCTAACAGTAATGGAGTGAAAGTTTCGAATAACCTCAAAGTGATGCTGACAGTCATGTGGTTTGAGTTGCGAGTAAATTAAAAATGATGCTGACAGTGATGTCGTAAGAACTGCTATTGAAAACAAAACCATGCTAACAGTAACGTAGTGATAGTTGCTAATAAACTCAAAGTGATGCTGACAGTCATGTAGTAAGTGTTTCGAACAACCTCAAAATGATGCTGACAGTCATGTTGAAAGAGTTGCTACGAACCTCTAAATAATGCAACATTAATGTAGTAAGAGTTGCTACGAAACTCCGAGAACTGCGACAGTGATGTCAGAAGAATTGCTAATGATATCAAAATGATGCGACAGTGATGTAGGAAGAATTGCTCATGAATTCAAAATGATGCTAACAGTAATGGAGTGAAAGTTTCGAATAACCTCAAAGTGATGCTGACAGTCATGTGGTTTGAGTTGCGAGTAAATTAAAAATGATGCTGACAGTGATGTCGTAAGAACTGCTATTGAAAACAAAACGATGCTAACAGTAACGTAGTGATAGTTGCTCATAAACTTAGTGATGCTGACAGTAATGTAGTAAGTGTTTCGAACAACCTCAAAGTGATTATGACAGTCATGTAGCAAGGGTTGCTACGAACCTTAAAATAATGCAACAGTAAAGTAGGAAGAGTTGCAACGAACCTCAAAATAATTCAACAGTGATGTCAGAAGAATTGCTAATGAACTCAAAATGATGCTAACAGTATTGTAGTGATAGTTGCGAATAAACTCAAAGTGATGCTGACAGTCATGTAGTAAGTGTTTCGAACAACCTCAAAATGATGCTGACAGTCAAGTAAGAGTTGATACTAACCTAAAAATAATGCAACATTAATGTAGTAAGATTTGCTACGAAACTCCAAGGACTGCGACAGTGATGTCAGAAGAATTGCTAATGAACTCAAAATGATGCTAACAGTTATGTAGTGCTAGTTGCTAATAATCTCAGTGATACTTACAGTAATGTAGTAAGTGTTTCGAACAACTTAAAAGTGATGCTGACAGTCATGTAGTAAGAGTTGCTAATGAACTCAATTTAATGCTACAGTGATGTCAGAAGAATTGCTCATGATCTCAAAATGATGCGACAGTGATGTAGGAAGAATTGCTAATGATCTCAAAATGATGCGACAGTGATGTAGGAAGAATTGCTCATGAATTCAAAATGATGCTAGCAGTAATGGAGTGAAAGTTTCGAATAACCTCAAAGTGATGCTGACAGTCATGTGGTTTGAGTTGCGAGTAAATTAAAAATGATGCTGACAGTGATGTCGTAAGAACTGCTATTGAAAACAAAACGATGCTAACAGTAACGTAGTGATAGTTGCTAATAAACTCAAAGTGATGCTGACAGTCATGTAGTAAGTGTTTCGAACAACCTCAAAATGATGCTGACAGTCATGTAGTAAGAGTTGCTACAAACCTCTAAATAATGCAACATTAATGTAGTAAGAGTTGCTACGAAACTCCGAGAACTGCGACAGTGATGTCAGAAGAATTGCTAATGAACTCAAAATGATGCTAACAGTTATGTAGTGATAGTTGCAAATAATCTCAGTGAGGCTTACAGTAATGTAGTAAGTGTTTCGAACAACTTAAAAGTGATGCTGACAGTCATGTAGTAAGAGTTGCTAATGAACTCAATTTAATGCTACAGTGATGTCAGAAGAATTGCTCATGATCTCAAAATGATGCGACAGTGATGTAGTACGAATTGCTAATGAACTCAAAATGATGCTAACAGTAATGGAGTGAAAGTTTCGAATAACCTCAAAGTGATGCTGACAATCATGTAGTAAGAGTTGCTACTAACCTCATTTTAATGCTACAGTGATGTCGTAAGTATTGCTAATAAACTCAAAATTATGCTAACAGTCATGTAGTGCTAGTTGCTAATAAACTCAAAGTGATGCTGACAGTAATGTAGTAAGAGTTGCTACGAACCTCTAAATGATGCGACAGTGATGTCAGAAGAATTGCTAAAGATCTCAAAATGATGCGACAGTGATTAAGTAAGAATTGCAAATGAACTCAAAATGATGCTTAAAGTAATGGAGTGAATGTTTCGAATAACCTCAAAGTGATGCTGAAAGTCATGTCGTAAGAGTTGCTACGAACCTCAAATAAAATGCGACAGTGATGTCGGAAGAATAGCTTCTGATCTCAAAATGATCCGACAGTGATGTAGTAAGAATTGTTAATGAACTCAAAATGATGCTAACAGTAATAGAGTGAAAGTTTCGGATAACCTCAAGTAATGCTGACAATCATGTAGCAAGAGTTGCTACTAACCTCAATTTAATGCTACAGTGATGTCGTAAGTGTTGCTAATAAACTCAAAATGATGCTAACAGTAATGTAGTGATAGTTGCTAATAAACTCAAAGTGATGCTGACAGTCATGTAGTAAGAGTTGCTAAGAACCTTAAAATAATGCAACAGTTATGTCAAAAGAATTGTTAATGATCTCAAACTGATGGGACAGTGCTGTCGTAAGAATTGCTAATGGACTCAAAATGATGCTAAAAGTAATGTAGTGATATTTGCCAATAAACTCAAAGTGATGCTAACAGTAATGTAGTTCGGGTTGCTACCAACCTTTAAATAATGCAACAGTAATGTAGGAAGTGTTTCGAACAACCTCAAAGTGATGCTGACAGTCATGTAGTAAGAATTGCTACGACCCTCAAAATAATGCGACAGTGATGTCAGAAGGATTGCTCATGATCTCAAAATAATGCAACAGTGATGTCAGAAGGATTGCTCATGATCTCAAAATGATGCGACAGTGATGTAGGAAGAATTGCTCATGAATTCAAAATGATGCTAACAGTGATGTAGTGATAGTTGCTAATAAACTCAAAGTAATGCTGACAGTCATGTCGTAAGAGTTGCTACGAACCTTTAAATAATGCAACAGTAATGTAGTAAGAGTTGCTACGAACCTCAAAATAATGCGACAGTGATGTCAGAAGAATTGCTAATGATCTCAAAATGATGCGACAGTGATGTAGGAAGAATTGCTCATGAATTCAAAATGATGCCAAAAGTAATGGAGTGAAAGTTTCGAATAACCTCAAAGTGATGCTGACAGTCATGTGGTTTGAGTTGCGAGTAAATTAAAAATGATGCTGACAGTGATGTCGTAAGAACTGCTATTGAAAACAAAACGATGCTAACAGTAACGTAGTGATAGTTGCTAATAAACTTAGTGATGCTGACAGTAATGTAGTAAGTGTTTCGAACAACCTCAAAGTGATTATGACAGTCATGTAGTAAGGGTTGCTACGAACCTTAAAATAATGCAACAGTAAAGTAGGAAGAGTTGCAACGAACCTCAAAATAATTCAACAGTGATGTCAGAAGAATTGCTAATGAACTCAAAATGATGCTAACAGTATTGTAGTGATAGTTGCGAATAAACTCAAAGTGATGCTGACAGTCATGTAGTAAGTGTTTCGAACAACCTCAAAATGATGCTGACAGTCAAGTAAGAGTTGATACTAACCTAAAAATAATGCAACATTAATGTAGTAAGAGTTGCTACGAAACTCCGAGCACTGCGACAGTGATGTCAGAAGAATTGCTAATGTACTCAAAATGATGCTAACAGTTATGTAGTGATAGTTGCTAATAATCTCAGTGATGCTTACAGTAATGTAGTAAGTGTTTCGAACAACTTAAAAGTGATGCTGACAGTCATGTAGTAAGAGTTGCTAATGAACTCAATTTAATGCTACAGTGATGTCAGAAGAATTGCTCATGATCTCAAAATGATGCGACAGTGATGTAGGAAGAATTGCTCATGAATTCAAAATGATGCTAACAGTAATGGAGTGAAAGTTTCGAATAACCTCAAAGAGATGCTGACAGTCATGTGGTTTGAGTTGCGAGTAAATTAAAAATGATGCTGACAGTGATGTCGTAAGAACTGCTATTGAAAACAAAACGATGCTAACAGTAACGTAGTGATAGTTGCTAATAAACTTAGTGATGCTGACAGTAATGTAGTAAGTGTTTCGAACAACCTCAAAGTGATTATGACAGTCATGTAGTAAGGGTTGCTACGAACCTTAAAATAATGCAACAGTAAAGTAGGAAGAGTTGCAACGAACCTCAAAATAATTCAACAGTGATGTCAGAAGAATTGCTAATGAACTCAAAATGATGCTAACAGTATTGTAGTGATAGTTGCGAATAAACTCAAGTGATGCTGACAGTCATGTAGTAAGTGTTTCGAACAACCTCAAAATGATGCTGACAGTCAAGTAAGAGTTGATACTAACCTAAAAATAATGCAACATTAATGTAGTAAGATTTGCTACGAAACTCCAAGGACTGCGACAGTGATGTCAGAAGAATTGCTAATGAACTCAAAATGATGCTAACAGTTATGTAGTGATAGTTGCTGATAATCTCAGTGATGCTTACAGTAATGTAGTAAGTGTTTCGAACAACTTAAAAGTGATGCTGACAGTCATGTAGTAAGAGTTGCTCATGAACTCAATTTAATGCTACAGTGATGTCAGAAGAATTGCTCATGATCTCAAAATGATGCGACAATGATGTAGTAAAAATTGCTAATGAACTCAAAATGATGCTAACAGTAATGGAGAGAACGTTTCGAATAACCTCAAAGTGATGCTGACAATCATGTAGTAAGAGTTGCTACTAACCTCATTTTAATGCTACAGTGATGTCGTAAGTATTGCTAATAAACTCAAAATTATGCTAACAGTCATGTAGTGCTAGTTGCTAATAAACTCAAAGTGATGCTGACAGTCATGTAGTAAGAGTTGCTACGAACCTCAAAATAATGCGACAGTCATGTAGTAAAAGTTGCTAAAAACCTCAAAATATTGCGACAGTGATGTCGGAAGAATTGCTGATGAACTCAAAATGATGCTAACAGTAATGTAGTGATAGTTGCTAATCAACTCAGTGATGCTTACAGTAATGGAGTGATAGTTGCTAATAACCTCAAAGTGATGCTTACAGTCATGTAGTAAGTGTTTCGAACAACCTCAAAATGATGCTGACAGACAAGTAAGAGTTGATACTAACCTAAAAATAATGCAACATTAATGGAGTAAGAGTTGCTACGAAACTCCAAGAACTGCGACAGTGATGTCAGAAGAATTGCTCATGAATTCAAAATGATGCTAACAGTCATGTAGTGCTAGTTGCTAATAATCTCAGTGATGCTTACAGTAATGTAGTAAGAGTTGCTACGAACCTCTAAATGATGCGACAGTGATGTCAGAAGAATTGCTAAAGATCTCAAAATAATGCGACAGTGATTAAGTAAGAATTGCTAATGAACTCAAAATGATGCTTAAAGTAATGGAGTGAATGTTTCGAATAACCTCAAAGTGATGCTGAAAGTCATGTCGTAAGAGTTGCTACGAACCTCAAATAAAATGCGACAGTGATGTCGGAAGAATAGCTTATGATCTCAAAATGATCCGACAGTGATGTAGTAAGAATTGTTAATGAACTCAAAATGATGCTAACAGTAATGGAGAGAACGTTTCGAATAACCTCAAAGTAATGCTGACAATCATGTAGCAAGAGTTGCTACTAACCTCAATTTAATGCTACAGTGATGTCGTAAGTATTGCTAATAAACTCAAAATTATGCTAACAGTCATGTAGTGCTAGTTGCTAATAAACTCAAAGTGATGCTGACAGTCATGTAGTAAGAGTTGCTACGAACCTCAAAATAATGCGACAGTCATGTAGTAAAAGTTGCTAAAAACCTCAAAATATTGCGACAGTGATGTCGGAAGAATTGCTGATGAACTCAAAATGATGCTAACAGTAATGTAGTGATAGTTGCTAATCAACTCAGTGATGCTTACAGTAATGTAGTGATAGTTGCTAATAACCTCAAAGTGATGCTTACAGTCATGTAGTAAGTGTTTCGAACAACCTCAAAATGATGCTGACAGACAAGTAAGAGTTGATACTAACCTAAAAATAATGCAACATTAATGGAGTAAGAGTTGCTACGAAACTCCAAGAACTGCGACAGTGATGTCAGAAGAATTGCTCATGAATTCAAAATGATGCTAACAGTCATGTAGTGCTAGTTGCTAATAATCTCAAAGTGATGCTGACAGTCATGTAGTAAGAGTTGCTACGAACCTTAAAATAATGCAACAGTTATGTCAAAAGAATTGTTAATGATCTCAAACTGATGGGACAGTGATGTCGTAAGAATTGCTAATGGACTCAAAATGATGCTAAAAGTAATGTAGTGATATTTGCCAATAAACTCAAAGTGATGCTAACAGTAATGTAGTTCGAGTTGCTACCAACCTTTAAATAATGCAACAGTAATGTAGGAAGTGTTTCGAACAACCTCAAAGTGATGCTGACAGTCATGTAGTAAGAATTGCTACGAACCTCAAAATAATGCAACAGTGATGTCAGAAGGATTGCTCATGATCTCAAAATGATGCGACAGTGATGTAGGAAGAATTGCTCATGATCTCAAAATGATGCGACACTGATGTAGGAAGAATTGCTCATGAATTCAAAATGATGCTAACAGTGATGTAGTGATAGTTGCTAATAAACTCAAAGTAATGCTGACAGTCATGTCGTAAGAGTTGCTACGAACCTTTAAATAATGCAACAGTAATGTCGTAAGAGTTGCTACGAACCTCAAAATAATGCGACAGTGATGTCAGAAGAATTGCTAATGATCTCAAAATGATGCGACAGTGATGTAGGAAGAATTGCTCATGAATTCAAAATGATGCTAACAGTAATGTAGTGATAGTTGCTAATAAACTCATAGTAATGCTGACAGTCATGTCGTAAGAGTTGCTACGAACCTTTAAATAATGCAACAGTTATGTAGTAAGAGTTGCGACGAACCTCAAAATAATGCGACAGTGATGTCAGAAGAATTGCTAATGATCTCAAAATGATGCTAACAGTATTGTAGTGATAGTTGCGAATAAACTCAAAGTGATGCTGACAGTCATGTAGTAAGTGTTTCGAACAACCTCAAAATGATGCTGACAGTCAAGTAAGAGTTGATACTAACCTAAAAATAATGCAACATTAATGTAGTAAGAGTTGCTACGAAACTCCGAGAACTGCGACAGTGATGTCAGAAGAATTGCTAATGAACTCAAAATGATGCTAACAGTTATGTAGTGATAGTTGCTAATCATCTCAGTGATGCTTACAGTAATGTAGTAAGTGTTTCGAACAACTTAAAAGTGATGCTGACAGTCATGTAGTAAGAGTTGCTAATGAACTCAATTTAATGCTACAGTGATGTCAGAAGAATTGCTCATGATCTCAAAATGATGCGACAGTGATGTAGGAAGAATTGCTCATGAATTCAAAATGATGCTAACAGTAATGGAGTGAAAGTTTCGAATAACCTCAAAGTGATGCTGACAGTCATGTGGTTTGAGTTGCGAGTAAATTAAAAATGATGCTGACAGTGATGTCGTAAGAACTGCTATTGAAAACAAAACGATGCTAACAGTAACGTAGTGATAGTTGCTAATAAACTTAGTGATGCTGACAGTAATGTAGTAAGTGTTTCGAACAACCTCAAAGTGATTCTGACAGTCATGTAGTAAGAGTTGCTACGAACCTCAAAATAATGCGACAGTCATGTAGTAAAAGTTGCTAAAAACCTCAAAATATTGCGACAGTGATGTCGGAAGAATTGCTGATGAACTCAAAATGATGCTAACAGTAATGTAGTGATAGTTGCTAATCAACTCAGTGATGCTTACAGTAATGTAGTGATAGTTGCTAATAACCTCAAAGTGATGCTTACAGTCATGTAGTAAGTGTTTCGAACAACCTCAAAATGATGCTGACAGACAAGTAAGAGTTGATACTAACCTAAAAATAATGCAACATTAATGGAGTAAGAGTTGCTACGAAACTCCAAGAACTGCGACAGTGATGTCAGAAGAATTGCTCATGAATTCAAAATGATGCTAACAGTCATGTAGTGCTAGTTGCTAATAATCTCAGTGATGCTTACAGTAATGCAGTAAGAGTTGCTACGAACCTCTAAATGATGCGACAGTGATGTCAGAAGAATTGCTAAAGATCTCAAAATAATGCGACAGTGATTAAGTAAGAATTGCTAATGAACTCAAAATGATGCTTAAAGTAATGGAGTGAATGTTTCGAATAACCTCAAAGTGATGCTGAAAGTCATGTCGTAAGAGTTGCTACGAACCTCAAATAAAATGCGACAGTGATGTCGGAAGAATAGCTTATGATCTCAAAATGATCCGACAGTGATGTAGTAAGAATTGTTAATGAACTCAAAATGATGCTAACAGTAATAGAGTGAAAGTTTCGGATAACCTCAAAGTAATGCTGACAATCATGTAGCAAGAGTTGCTACTAACCTCAATTTAATGCTACAGTGATGTCGTAAGTGTTGCTAATAAACTCAAAATGATGCTAACAGTAATGTAGTGATAGTTGCTAATAAACTCAAAGTGATGCTGACAGTCATGTAGTAAGAGTTGCTACGAACCTTAAAATAATGCAACAGTTATGTCAAAAGAATTGTTAATGATCTCAAACTGATGGGACAGTGATGTCGTAAGAATTGCTAATGGACTCAAAATGAGGCTAAAAGTAATGTAGTGATATTTGCCAATAAACTCAAAGTGATGCCAACAGTAATGTAGTTAGAGTTGCTACCAACCTTTAAATAATGCAACAGTAATGTAGGAAGTGTTTCGAACAACCTCAAAGTGATGCTGACAGTCATGTAGTAAGAATTGCTACGAACCTCAAAATAATGCGACAGTGATGTCAGAAGGATTGCTCATGATCTCAAAATGATGCGACAGTGATGTAGGAAGAATTGCTCATGAATTCAAAATGATGCTAACAGTAATGTAGTGATAGTTGCTAATAAACTCAAAGTAATGCTGACAGTCATGTCGTAAGAGTTGCTACGAACCTTTAAATAATGCAACAGTAATGTAGTAAGAGTTGCTACGAACCTCAAAATAATGTGACAGTGATGTCAGAAGAATTGCTAATGATCTCAAAATGATGCGACAGTGATGGAGGAAGAATTGCTCATGAATTCAAAATGATGCTAAAAGTAATGGAGTGAAAGTTTCGAATAACCTCAAAGTGATGCTGACAGTCATGTGTTTTGAGTTGCGAGTAAATTAAAAATGATGCTGACAGTGATGTCGTAAGAACTGCTATTGAAAACAAAACGATGCAAACAGTAATGTAGTGATAGTTGCTAATAAACTTAGTGATGCTGACAGTAATGTAGTAAGTGTTTCGAACAACCTCAAAGTGATTATGACAGTCATGTAGTAAGGGTTGCTACGAACCTTAAAATAATGCAACAGTAAAGTAGGAAGAGTTGCAACAAACCTCAAAATAATTCAACAGTGATGTCAGAAGAATTGCTAATGAACTCAAAATGATGCTAACAGTATTGTAGTGATAGTTGCGAATAAACTCAAAGTGATGCTGACAGTCATGTAGTAAGTGTTTCGAACAACCTCAAAATGATGCTGACAGTCAAGTAAGAGTTGATACTAACCTAAAAATAATGCAACATTAATGTAGTAAGAGTTGCTACGAAACTCCGAGAACTGCGACAGTGATGTCAGAAGAATTGCTAATGAACTCAAAATGATGCTAACAGTTATGTAGTGATAGTTGCTAATAATCTCAGTGATGCTTACAGTAATGTAGTAAGTGTTTCGAACAACTTAAAAGTGATGCTGACAGTCATGTAGTAAGAGTTGCTAATGAACTCAATTTAATGCTACAGTGATGTCAGAAGAATTGCTCATTATCTCAAAATGATGCGACAGTGATGTAGGAAGAATTGCTCATGAATTCAAAATGATGCTAACAGTAATGGAGTGAAAGTTTCGAATAACCTCAAAGTGATGCTGACAGTCATGTGGTTTGAGTTGCGAGTAAATTAAAAATGATGCTGACAGTGATGTCGTAAGAACTGCTATTGAAAACAAAACGATGCTAACAGTAACGTAGTGATAGTTGCTAATAAACTTAGTGATGCTGACAGTAATGTAGTAAGTGTTTCGAACAACCTCAAAGTGATTATGACAGTCATGTAGTAAGGGTTGCTACGAACCTTAAAATAATGCAACAGTAAAGTAGGAAGAGTTGCAACGAACCTCAAAATAATTCAACAGTGATGTCAGAAGAATTGCTAATGAACTCAAAATGATGCTAACAGTATTGTAGTGATAGTTGCGAATAAACTCAAAGTGATGCTGACAGTCATGTAGTAAGTTTTTCGAACAACCTCAAAATGATGCTGACAGTCAAGTAAGAGTTGATACTAACCTAAAAATAATGCAACATTAATGTAGTAAGATTTGCTACGAAACTCCAAGGACTGCGACAGTGATGTCAGAAGAATTGCTAATGAACTCAAAATGATGCTAACAGTTATGTAGTGATAGTTGCTAATAATCTCAGTGATGCTTACAGTAATGTAGTAAGTGTTTCGAACAACTTAAAAGTGATGCTGACAGTCATGTAGTAAGAGTTGCTAATGAACTCAATTTAATGCTACAGTGATGTCAGAAGAATTGCTCATGATCTCAAAATGATGCGACAATGATGTAGTAAAAATTGCTAATGAACTCAAAATGATGCTAACAGTAATGGAGAGAACGTTTCGAATAACCTCAAAGTGATGCTGACAATCATGTAGTAAGAGTTGCTACTAACCTCATTTTAATGCCACAGTGATGTCGTAAGTAATGCTAATAAACTCAAAATTATGCTAACAGTCATGTAGTGCTAGTTGCTAATAAACTCAAAGTGATGCTGACAGTCATGTAGTCAGAGTTGCTACGAACCTCAAAATAATGCGACAGTCATGTAGTAAAAGTTGCTAAAAACCTCAAAATATTGCGACAGTGATGTCGGAAGAATTGCTGATGAACTCAAAATGATGCTAACAGTAATGTAGTGATAGTTGCTAATCAACTCAGTGATGCTTACAGTAATGTAGTGATAGTTGCTAATAACCTCAAAGTGATGCTTACAGTCATGTAGTAAGTGTTTCGAACAACCTCAAAATGATGCTGACAGACAAGTAAGAGTTGATACTAACCTAAAAATAATGCAACATTAATGGAGTAAGAGTTGCTACGAAACTCCAAGAACTGCGACAGTGATGTCAGAAGAATTGCTCATGAATTCAAAATGATGCTAACAGACATGTAGTGCTAGTTGCTAATAATCTCAGTGATGCTTACAGTAATGTAGTAAGAGTTGCTACGAACCTCTAAATGATGCGACAGTGATGTCAGAAGAATTGCTAAAGATCTCAAAATAATGCGACAGTGATTAAGTAAGAATTGCTAATGAACTCAAAATGATGCTTAAAGTAATGGAGTGAATGTTTCGAATAACCTCAAAGTGATGCTGAAAGTCATGTCGTAAGAGTTGCTACGAACCTCAAATAAAATGCGACAGTGATGTCGGAAGAATAGCTTATGATCTCAAAATGATCCGACAGTGATGTAGTAAGAATTGTTAATGAACTCAAAATGATGCTAACAGTAATAGAGTGAAAGTTTCGGATAACCTCAAAGTAATGCTGACAATCATGAAGCAAGAGTTGCTACTAACCTCAATTTAATGCTACAGTGATGTCGTAAGTGTTGCTAATAAACTCAAAATGATGCTAACAGTAATGTAGTGATAGTTGCTAATAAACTCAAAGTGATGCTGACAGTCATGTAGTAAGAGTTGCTACGAACCTTAAAATAATGCAACAGTTATGTCAAAAGAATTGTTAATGATCTCAAACTGATGGGACAGTGATGTCGTAAGAATTGCTAATGGACTCAAAATGAGGCTAAAAGTAATGTAGTGATATTTGCCAATAAACTCAAAGTGATGCTAACAGTAATGTAGTTCGAGTTGCTACCAACCTTTAAATAATGCAACAGTAATGTAGGAAGTGTTTCGAACAACCTCAAAGTGATGCTGACAGTCATGTAGTAAGAATTGCGACGAACCTCAAAATAATGCGACAGTGATGTCAGAAGGATTGCTCATGATCTCAAAATAATGCAACAGTGATGTCAGAAGGATTGCTCATGATCTCAAAATGATGCGACAGTGATGTAGGAAGAATTGATCATGAATTCAAAATGATGCTAACAGTAATGTAGTGATAGTTGCTAATAAACTCAAAGTAATGCTGACAGTCATGTCGTCAGAGTTGCTACGAACCTTAAAATAATGCAACAGTAAAGTAGTAAGAGTTGCAACGAACCTCAAAATAATTCGACAGTGATGTCAGAAGAATTGCTAATGAACTCAAAATGATGCGAACAGTAATGTAGTGATAGTTGCGAATAAACTCAAAGTGATGCTGACAGTCATGTAGTAAGTGTTTCGAACAACCTCAAAATGATGCTGACAGTCAAGTAAGAGTTGATACTAACCTAAAAATAATGCAACATTAATGTAGTAAGAGTTGCTACGAAACTCCGAGAACTGCGACAGTGATGTCAGAAGAATTGCTAATGAACTCAAAATGATGCTAACAGTTATGTAGTGATAGTTGCTAATAATCTCAGTGATGCTTACAGTAATGTAGTAAGTGTTTCGAACAACTTAAAAGTGATGCTGACAGTCATGTAGTAAGAGATGCTAATGAACTCAATTTAATGCTACAGTGATGTCAGAAGAATTGCTCATGATCTCAAAATGATGCGACAATGATGTAGTAAAAATTGCTAATGAACTCAAAATGATGCTAACAGTAATGGAGAGAACGTTTCGAATAACCTCAAAGTGATGCTGACAATCATGTAGTAAGAGTTGCTACTAACCTCATTTTAATGCTACAGTGATGTCGTAAGTATTGCTAATAAACTCAAAATTATTCTAACAGTCATGTAGTGCTAGTTGCTAATAAACTCAAAGTGATGCTGACAGTCATGTAGTAAGAGTTGCTACGAACCTCAAAATAATGCGACAGTCATGTAGTAAAAGTTGCTAAAAACCTCAAAATATTGCGACAGTGATGTCGGAAGAATTGCTGATGAACTCAAAATGATGCTAACAGTAATGTAGTGATAGTTGCTAATCACCTCAGTGATGCTTACAGTAATGTAGTGATAGTTGCTAATAACCTCAAAGTGATGCTTACAGTCATGTAGTAAGTGTTTCGAACAACCTCAAAATGATGCTGACAGACAAGTAAGAGTTGATACTAACCTAAAAATAATGCAACATTAATGGAGTAAGAGTTGCTACGAAACTCCAAGGACTGCGACAGTGATGTCAGAAGAATTGCTCATGAATTCAAAATGATGCTAACAGTCATGTAGTGCTAGTTGCTAATAATCTCAGTGATGCTTACAGTAATGTAGTAAGAGTTGCTACGAACCTCTAAATGATGCGACAGTGATGTCAGAAGAATTGCTAAAGATCTCAAAATAATGCGACAGTGATTAAGTAAGAATTGCTAATGAACTCAAAATGATGCTTAAAGTAATGGAGTGAATGTTTCGAATAACCTCAAAGTGATGCTGAAAGTCATGTCGTAAGAGTTGCTACGAACCTCAAATAAAATGCGACAGTGATGTCGGAAGAATAGCTTATGATCTCAAAATGATCCGACAGTGATGTAGTAAGAATTGTTAATGAACTCAAAATGATGCTAACAGTAATAGAGTGAAAGTTTCGGATAACCTCAAAGTAATGCTGACAATCATGTAGCAAGAGTTGCTACTAACCTCAATTTAATGCTACAGTGATGTCGTAAGTGTTGCTAATAAACTCAAAATGATGCTAACAGTAATGTAGTGATAGTTGCTAATAAACTCAAAGTGATGCTGACAGTCATGTAGTAAGAGTTGCTACGAACCTTAAAATAATGCAACAGTTATGTCAAAAGAATTGTTAATGATCTCAAACTGATGGGACAGTGATGTCGTAAGAATTGCTAATGGACTCAAAATGAGGCTAAAAGTAATGTAGTGATATTTGCCAATAAACTCAAAGTGATGCTAACAGTAATGTAGTTCGAGTTGCTACCAACCTTTAAATAATGCAACAGTAATGTAGGAAGTGTTTCGAACAACCTCAAAGTGATGCTGACAGTCATGTAGTAAGAATTGCTACGAACCTCAAAATAACCGACAGTGATGTCAGAAGGATTGCTCATGATCTCAAAATAATGCAACAGTGATGTCAGAAGGATTGCTCATGATCTCAAAATGATGCGACAGTGATGTAGGAAGAATTGCTCATGAATTCAAAATGATGCTAACAGTAATGTAGTGATAGTTGCTAATAAACTCAAAGTAATGCTGACAGTCATGTCGTAAGAGTTGCTACGAACCTTTAAATAATGCAACAGTAATGTAGTAAGAGTTGCTACGAACCTCAAAATAATGCGACAGTGATGTCAGAAGAATTGCTAATGATCTCAAAATGATGCGACAGTGATGTAGGAAGAATTGCTCATGAATTCAAAATGATGCTAAAAGTAATGGAGTGAAAGTTTCGAATAACCTCAAAGTGATGCTGACAGTCATGTGGTTTGAGTTGCGAGTAAATTAAAAATGATGCTGACAGTGATGTCGTAAGAACTGCTATTGAAAACAAAACGATGCTAACAGTAACGTAGTGATAGTTGCTAATAAACTTAGTGATGCTGACAGTAATGTAGTAAGTGTTTCGAACAACCTCAAAGTGATTATGACAGTCATGTAGTAAGGGTTGCTACGAACCTTAAAATAATGCAACAGTAAAGTAGGAAGAGTTGCAACGAACCTCAAAATAATTCAACAGTGATGTCAGAAGAATTGCTAATGAACTCAAAATGATGCTAACAGTATTGTAGTGATAGTTGCGAATAAACTCAAAGTGATGCTGACAGTCATGTAGTAAGTGTTTCGAACAACCTCAAAATGATGCTGACAGTCAAGTAAGAGTTGATACTAACCTAAAAATAATGCAACATTAATGTAGTAAGAGTTGCTACGAAACTCCAAGGACTGCGACAGTGATGTCAGAAGAATTGCTAATGAACTCAAAATGATGCTAACAGTTATGTAGTGATAGTTGCTAATAATCTCAGTGATGCTTACAGTAATGTAGTAAGTGTTTCGAACAACTTAAAAGTGATGCTGACAGTCATGTAGTAAGAGTTGCTAATGAACTCAATTTAATGCTACAGTGATGTCAGAAGAATTGCTCATGATCTCAAAATGATGAGACAATGATGTAGTAAAAATTGCTAATGAACTCAAAATGATGCTAACAGTAATGGAGAGAACGTTTCGAATAACCTCAAAGTGATGCTGACAATCATGTAGTAAGAGTTGCTACTAACCTCATTTTAATGCCACAGTGATGTCGTAAGTAATGCTAATAAACTCAAAATTATGCTAACAGTCATGTAGTGCTAGTTGCTAATAAACTCAAAGTGATGCTGACAGTCATGTAGTCAGAGTTGCTACGAACCTCAAAATAATGCGACAGTCATGTAGTAAAAGTTGCTAAAAACCTCAAAATATTGCGACAGTGATGTCGGAAGAATTGCTGATGAACTCAAAATGATGCTAACAGTAATGTAGTGATAGTTGCTAATCAACTCAGTGATGCTTACAGTAATGTAGTGATAGTTGCTAATAACCTCAAAGTGATGCTTACAGTCATGTAGTAAGTGTTTCGAACAACCTCAAAATGATGCTGACAGACAAGTAAGAGTTGATACTAACCTAAAAATAATGCAACATTAATGGAGTAAGAGTTGCTACGAAACTCCAAGAACTGCGACAGTGATGTCAGAAGAATTGCTCATGAATTCAAAATGATGCTAACAGACATGTAGTGCTAGTTGCTAATAATCTCAGTGATGCTTACAGTAATGTAGTAAGAGTTGCTACGAACCTCTAAATGATGCGACAGTGATGTCAGAAGAATTGCTAAAGATCTCAAAATAATGCGACAGTGATTAAGTAAGAATTGCTAATGAACTCAAAATGATGCTTAAAGTAATGGAGTGAATGTTTCGAATAACCTCAAAGTGATGCTGAAAGTCATGTCGTAAGAGTTGCTACGAACCTCAAATAAAATGCGACAGTGATGTCGGAAGAATAGCTTATGATCTCAAAATGATCCGACAGTGATGTAGTAAGAATTGTTAATGAACTCAAAATGATGCTAACAGTAATAGAGTGAAAGTTTCGGATAACCTCAAAGTAATGCTGACAATCATGAAGCAAGAGTTGCTACTAACCTCAATTTAATGCTACAGTGATGTCGTAAGTGTTGCTAATAAACTCAAAATGATGCTAACAGTAATGTAGTGATAGTTGCTAATAAACTCAAAGTGATGCTGACAGTCATGTAGTAAGAGTTGCTACGAACCTTAAAATAATGCAACAGTTATGTCAAAAGAATTGTTAATGATCTCAAACTGATGGGACAGTGATGTCGTAAGAATTGCTAATGGACTCAAAATGAGGCTAAAAGTAATGTAGTGATATTTGCCAATAAACTCAAAGTGATGCTAACAGTAATGTAGTTCGAGTTGCTACCAACCTTTAAATAATGCAACAGTAATGTAGGAAGTGTTTCGAACAACCTCAAAGTGATGCTGACAGTCATGTAGTAAGAATTGCGACGAACCTCAAAATAATGCGACAGTGATGTCAGAAGGATTGCTCATGATCTCAAAATAATGCAACAGTGATGTCAGAAGGATTGCTCATGATCTCAAAATGATGCGACAGTGATGTAGGAAGAATTGATCATGAATTCAAAATGATGCTAACAGTAATGTAGTGATAGTTGCTAATAAACTCAAAGTAATGCTGACAGTCATGTCGTCAGAGTTGCTACGAACCTTAAAATAATGCAACAGTAAAGTAGTAAGAGTTGCAACGAACCTCAAAATAATTCGACAGTGATGTCAGAAGAATTGCTAATGAACTCAAAATGATGCTAACAGTATTGTAGTGATAGTTGCGAATAAACTCAAAGTGATGCTGACAGTCATGTAGTAAGTGTTTCGAACAACCTCAAAATGATGCTGACAGTCAAGTAAGAGTTGATACTAACCTAAAAATAATGCAACATTAATGTAGTAAGAGTTGCTACGAAACTCCGAGAACTGCGACAGTGATGTCAGAAGAATTGCTAATGAACTCAAAATGATGCTAACAGTTATGTAGTGATAGTTGCTAATAATCTCAGTGATGCTTACAGTAATGTAGTAAGTGTTTCGAACAACTTAAAAGTGATGCTGACAGTCATGTAGTAAGAGATGCTAATGAACTCAATTTAATGCTACAGTGATGTCAGAAGAATTGCTCATGATCTCAAAATGATGCGACAATGATGTAGTAAAAATTGCTAATGAACTCAAAATGATGCTAACAGTAATGGAGAGAACGTTTCGAATAACCTCAAAGTGATGCTGACAATCATGTAGTAAGAGTTGCTACTAACCTCATTTTAATGCTACAGTGATGTCGTAAGTATTGCTAATAAACTCAAAATTATTCTAACAGTCATGTAGTGCTAGTTGCTAATAAACTCAAAGTGATGCTGACAGTCATGTAGTAAGAGTTGCTACGAACCTCAAAATAATGCGACAGTCATGTAGTAAAAGTTGCTAAAAACCTCAAAATATTGCGACAGTGATGTCGGAAGAATTGCTGATGAACTCAAAATGATGCTAACAGTAATGTAGTGATAGTTGCTAATCACCTCAGTGATGCTTACAGTAATGTAGTGATAGTTGCTAATAACCTCAAAGTGATGCTTACAGTCATGTAGTAAGTGTTTCGAACAACCTCAAAATGATGCTGACAGACAAGTAAGAGTTGATACTAACCTAAAAATAATGCAACATTAATGGAGTAAGAGTTGCTACGAAACTCCAAGGACTGCGACAGTGATGTCAGAAGAATTGCTCATGAATTCAAAATGATGCTAACAGTCATGTAGTGCTAGTTGCTAATAATCTCAGTGATGCTTACAGTAATGTAGTAAGAGTTGCTACGAACCTCTAAATGATGCGACAGTGATGTCAGAAGAATTGCTAAAGATCTCAAAATAATGCGACAGTGATTAAGTAAGAATTGCTAATGAACTCAAAATGATGCTTAAAGTAATGGAGTGAATGTTTCGAATAACCTCAAAGTGATGCTGAAAGTCATGTCGTAAGAGTTGCTACGAACCTCAAATAAAATGCGACAGTGATGTCGGAAGAATAGCTTATGATCTCAAAATGATCCGACAGTGATGTAGTAAGAATTGTTAATGAACTCAAAATGATGCTAACAGTAATAGAGTGAAAGTTTTGGATAACCTCAAAGTAATGCTGACAATCATGTAGCAAGAGTTGCTACTAACCTCAATTTAATGCTACAGTGATGTCGTAAGTGTTGCTAATAAACTCAAAATGATGCTAACAGTAATGTAGTGATAGTTGCTAATAAACTCAAAGTGATGCTGACAGTCATGTAGTAAGAGTTGCTACGAACCTTAAAATAATGCAACAGTTATGTCAAAAGAATTGTTAATGATCTCAAACTGATGGGACAGTGATGTCGTAAGAATTGCTAATGGACTCAAAATGAGGCTAAAAGTAATGTAGTGATATTTGCCAATAAACTCAAAGTGATGCTAACAGTAATGTAGTTCGAGTTGCTACCAACCTTTAAATAATGCAACAGTAATGTAGGAAGTGTTTCGAACAACCTCAAAGTGATGCTGACAGTCATGTAGTAAGAATTGCTACGAACCTCAAAATAACCGACAGTGATGTCAGAAGGATTGCTCATGATCTCAAAATAATGCAACAGTGATGTCAGAAGGATTGCTCATGATCTCAAAATGATGCGACAGTGATGTAGGAAGAATTGCTCATGAATTCAAAATGATGCTAACAGTAATGTAGTGATAGTTGCTAATAAACTCAAAGTAATGCTGACAGTCATGTCGTAAGAGTTGCTACGAACCTTTAAATAATGCAACAGTAATGTAGTAAGAGTTGCTACGAACCTCAAAATAATGCGACAGTGATGTCAGAAGAATTGCTAATGATCTCAAAATGATGCGACAGTGATGTAGGAAGAATTGCTCATGAATTCAAAATGATGCTAAAAGTAATGGAGTGAAAGTTTCGAATAACCTCAAAGTGATGCTGACAGTCATGTGGTTTGAGTTGCGAGTAAATTAAAAATGATGCTGACAGTGATGTCGTAAGAACTGCTATTGAAAACAAAACGATGCTAACAGTAACGTAGTGATAGTTGCTAATAAACTTAGTGATGCTGACAGTAATGTAGTCAGTGTTTCGAACAACCTCAAAGTGATTATGACAGTCATGTAGTAAGGGTTGCTACGAACCTTAAAATAATGCAACAGTAAAGTAGGAAGAGTTGCAACGAACCTCAAAATAATTCAACAGTGATGTCAGAAGAATTGCTAATGAACTCAAAATGATGCTAACAGTATTGTAGTGATAGTTGCGAATAAACTCAAAGTGATGCTGACAGTCATGTAGTAAGTGTTTCGAACAACCTCAAAATGATGCTGACAGTCAAGTAAGAGTTGATACTAACCTAAAAATAATGCAACATTAATGTAGTAAGAGTTGCTACGAAACTCCGAGAACTGCGACAGTGATGTCAGAAGAATTGCTAATGAACTCAAAATGATGCTAACAGTTATGTAGTGATAGTTGCTAATAATCTCAGTGATGCTTACAGTAATGTAGTAAGTGTTTCAAACAACTTAAAAGTGATGCTGACAGTCATGTAGTAAGAGTTGCTAATGAACTCAATTTAATGCTACAGTGATGTCAGAAGAATTGCTAATGATCTCAAAATGATGCGACAGTGATGTCGGAAGAATTGCTCATGAATTCAAAATGATGCTAACAGTAATGGAGTGAAAGTTTCGAATAACCTCAAAGTGATGCTGACAGTCATGATGTTTGAGTTGCGAGTAACTTAAAAATGATGCTGACAGTGATGTCGTAAGAACTGCTATTGAAAACAAAACGATGCTAACAGTAACGTAGTGATAGTTGCTAATAAACTTAGTGATGCTGACAGTAATGTAGTAAGTGTTTCAAACAACCTCAAAGTGTTTATGACAGTCATGTAGTAAGGGTTGCTACGAACCTTAAAATAATGCAACAGTAAAGTAGGAAGAGTTTCAACGAACCTCAAAATAATTCAACAGTGATGTCAGAAGAATTGCTAATGAACTCAAAATGATGCTAACAGTACTGTAGTGATAGTTGCGAATAAACTCAAAGTGATGCTGACAGTCATGTAGTAAGTGTTTCGAACAACCTCAAAATGATGCTGACAGTCAAGTAAGAGTTGATACTAACCTAAAAATAATGCAACATTAATGTAGTAAGATTTGCTACGAAACTCCAAGGACTGCGACAGTGATGTCAGAAGAATTGCTAATGAACTCAAAATGATGCTAACAGTTATGTAGTGATAGTTGCTCATAATCTCAGTGATGCTTACAGTAATGTAGTAAGTGTTTCGAACAACTTAAAAGTGATGCTGACAGTCATGTAGTAAGAGTTGCTAATGAACTCAATTTAATGCTACAGTGATGTCAGAAGAATTGCTCATGATCTCAAAATGATGCGACAATGATGTAGTAAAAATTGCTAATGAACTCAAAATGATGCTAACAGTAATGGAGAGAACGTTTCGAATAACCTCAAAGTGATGCTGACAATCATGTAGTAAGAGTTGCTACTAACCTCATTTTAATGCTACAGTGATGTCGTAAGTATTGCTAATAAACTCAAAATTAGGCTAACAGTCATGTAGTGCTAGTTGCTAATAAACTCAAAGTGATGCTGACAGTCATGTAGTAAGAGTTGCTACGAACCTCAAAATAATGCGACAGTCATGTAGTAAAAGTTGCTAAAACCCTCAAAATATTGCGACAGTGATGTCGGAAGAATTGCTGATGAACTCAAAATGATGCTAACAGTAATGTAGTGATAGTTGCTAATCAACTCAGTGATGCTTACAGTAATGTAGTGATAGTTGCTAATAACCTCAAAGTGATGCTTACAGTCATGTAGTAAGTGTTTCGAACAACCTCAAAATGATGCTGACAGACAAGTAAGAGTTGATACTAACCTAAAAATAATGCAACATTAATGGAGTAAGAGTTGCTACGAAACTCCAAGAACTGCGACAGTGATGTCAGAAGAATTGCTCATGAATTCAAAATGATGCTAACAGTCATGTAGTGCTAGTTGCTAATAATCTCAGTGATGCTTACAGTAATGTAGTAAGAGTTGCTACGAACCTCTAAATGATGCGACAGTGATGTCAGAAGAATTGCTAAAGATCTCAAAATAATGCGACAGTGATTAAGTAAGAATTGCTAATGAACTCAAAATGATGCTTAAAGTAATGGAGTGAATGTTTCGAATAACCTCAAAGTGATGCTGAAAGTCATGTCGTAAGAGTTGCTACGAACCTCAAATAAAATGCGACAGTGATGTCGGAAGAATAGCTTATGATCTCAAAATGATCCGACAGTGATGTAGTAAGAATTGTTAATGAACTCAAAATGATGCTAACAGTAATAGAGTGAAAGTTTCGGATAACCTCAAAGTAATGCTGACAATCATGTAGCAAGAGTTGCTACTAACCTCAATTTAATGCTACAGTGATGTCGTAAGTGTTGCTAATAAACTCAAAATGATGCTAACAGTAATGTAGTGATAGTTGCTAATAAACTCAAAGTGATGCTGACAGTCATGTAGTAAGAATTGCTACGAACCTCAAAATAATGCAACAGTGATGTCAGAAGGATTGCTCATGATCTCAAAATGATGCGACAGTGATGTAGGAAGAATTGCTCATGAATTCAAAATGATGCTAACAGTAATGTAGTGATAGTTGCTAATAAACTCAAAGTAATGCTGACAGTCATGTAGTAAGAGTTGCTACGAACCTTAAAATAATGCAACAGTTATGTCAAAAGAATTGTTAATGATCTCAAACTGATGGGACAGTGATGTCGTAAGAATTGCTAATGGACTCAAAATGATGCTAAAAGTAATGTAGTGATATTTGCCAATAAACTCAAAGTGATGCTAACAGTAATGTAGTTCGAGTTGCTACCAACCTTTAAATAATGCAACAGTAATGTAGGAAGTGTTTCGAACAACCTCAAAGTGATGCTGACAGTCATGTAGTAAGAATTGCTACGAACCTCAAAATAATGCAACAGTGATGTCAGAAGGATTGCTCATGATCTCAAAATGATGCGACAGTGATGTAGGAAGAATTGCTCATGAATTCAAAATGATGCTAACAGTAATGTAGTGATAGTTGCTAATAAACTCAAAGTAATGCTGACAGTCATGTCGTAAGAGTTGCTACGAACCTTTAAATAATGCAACAGTCATGTCGTAAGTGTTGCTAATAAACTCAAAATGATGCTAACAGTAATGTAGTGATAGTTGCTAATAAACTCAAAGTGATGCTGACAGTCATGTAGTAAGAGTTGCTACGAACCTTAAAATAATGCAACAGTTCTGTCAAAAGAATTGTTCATGATCTCAAACTGATGGGACAGTGATGTCGTAAGAATTGCTAATGGACTCAAAATGATGCTAAAAGTAATGTCGTGATATTTGCCAATAAACTCAAAGTGATGCTAAAAGTAATGTAGTTCCAGTTGCTACCAACCTTTAAATAATGCAACAGTAATGTAGGAAGTGTTTCGAACAACCTCAAAGTGATGCTGACAGTCATGTAGTAAGAATTGCTACGAACCTCAAAATAATGCGACAGTGATGTCAGAAGGATTGCTCATGATCTCAAAATAATGCAACAGTGATGTCAGAAGGATTGCTCATGATCTCAAAATGATGCGACAGTGATGTAGGAAGAATTGCTCATGAATTCAAAATGATGCTAACAGTCATGTAGTGCTAGTTGCTAATAAACTCAAAGTAATGCTGACAGTCATGTCGTAAGAGTTGCTACGAACCTTAAAATAATGCAACAGTAAAGTAGTAAGAGTTGCAACGAACCTCAAAATAATTCGACAGTGATGTCAGAAGAATTGCTAATGAACTCAAAATGATGCGAACAGTAATGTAGTGATAGTTGCGAATAAACTCAAAGTGATGCTGACAGTCATGTAGTAAGTGTTTCGAACAACCTCAAAATGATGCTGACAGTCAAGTAAGAGTTGATACTAACCTAAAAATAATGCAACATTAATGTAGTAAGAGTTGCTACGAAACTCCGAGAACTGCGACAGTGATGTCAGAAGAATTGCTAATGAACTCAAAATGATGCTAACAGTATTGTAGTGATAGTTGCGAATAAACTCAAAGTGATGCTGACAGTCATGTAGTAAGTGTTTCGAACAACCTCAAAATGATGCTGACAGTCAAGTAAGAGTTGATACTAACCTAAAAATAATGCAACATTAATGTAGTAAGAGTTGCTACGAAACTCCGAGAACTGCGACAGTGATGTCAGAAGAATTGCTAATGAACTCAAAATGATGCTAACAGTTATGTAGTGATAGTTGCTAATAATCTCAGTGATGCTTACAGTAATGTAGTAAGTGTTTCGAACAACTTAAAAGTGATGCTGACAGTCATGTAGTAAGAGTTGCTAATGAACTCAATTTAATGCTACAGTGATGTCAGAAGAATTGCTAATGATCTCAAAATGATGCGACAGTGATGTAGGAAGAATTGCTCATGAATTCAAAATGATGCTAACAGTAATGGAGTGAAAGTTTCGAATAACCTCAAAGTGATGCTGACAGTCATGTGGTTTGAGTTGCGAGTAAATTAAAAATGATGCTGACAGTGATGTCATAAGACCTGCTATTGAAAACAAAACGATGCTAACAGTAACGTAGTGATAGTTGCTAATAAACTTAGTGATGCTGACAGTAATGTAGTAAGTGTTTCGAACAACCTCAAAGTGTTTGTGACAGTCATGTAGTAAGGGTTGCTACGAACCTTAAAATAATGCAACAGTAAAGTAGGAAGAGTTTCAACGAACCTCAAAATAATTCAACAGTGATGTCAGAAGAATTGCTAATGAACTCAAAATGATGCTAACAGTATTGTAGTGATAGTTGCGAATAAACTCAAAGTGATGCTGACAGTCATGTAGTAAGTGTTTCGAACAACCTCAAAATGATGCTGACAGTCAAGTAAGAGTTGATACTAACCTAAAAATAATGCAACATTAATGTAGTAAGAGTTGCTACGAAACTCCGAGAACTGCGACAGTGATGTCAGAAGAATTGCTAATGAACTCAAAATGATGCTAACAGTTATGTAGTGATAGTTGCTAATAATCTCAGTGATGCTTACAGTAATGTAGTAAGTGTTTCGAACAACTTAAAAGTGATGCTGACAGTCATGTAGTAAGAGTTGCTAATGAACTCAATTTAATGCTACAGTGATGTCAGAAGAATTGCTAATGATCTCAAAATGATGCGACAGTGATGTAGGAAGAATTGCTCATGAATTCAAAATGATGCTAACAGTAATGGAGTGAAAGTTTCGAATAACCTCAAAGTGATGCTGACAGTCATGTGGTTTGAGTTGCGAGTAAATTAAAAATGATGCTGACAGTGATGTCATAAGACCTGCTATTGAAAACAAAACGATGCTAACAGTAACGTAGTGATAGTTGCTAATAAACTTAGTGATGCTGACAGTAATGTAGTAAGTGTTTCGAACAACCTCAAAGTGTTTGTGACAGTCATGTAGTAAGGGTTGCTACGAACCTTAAAATAATGCAACAGTAAAGTAGGAAGAGTTTCAACGAACCTCAAAATAATTCAACAGTGATGTCAGAAGAATTGCTAATGAACTCAAAATGATGCTAACAGTATTGTAGTGATAGTTGCGAATAAACTCAAAGTGATGCTGACAGTCATGTAGTAAGTGTTTCGAACAACCTCAAAATGATGCTGACAGTCAAGTAAGAGTTGATACTAACCTAAAAATAATGCAACATTAATGTAGTAAGAGTTGCTACGAAACTCCGAGAACTGCGACAGTGATGTCAGAAGAATTGCTAATGAACTCAAAATGATGCTAACAGTTATGTAGTGATAGTTGCTAATAATCTCAGTGATGCTTACAGTAATGTAGTAAGTGTTTCGAACAACTTAAAAGTGATGCTGACAGTCATGTAGTAAGAGTTGCTAATGAACTCAATTTAATGCTACAGTGATGTCAGAAGAATTGCTCATGATCTCAAAATGATGCGACAGTGATGTAGGAAGAATTGCTCATGAATTCAAAATGATGCTAACAGTAATGGAGTGAAAGTTTCGAATAACCTCAAAGTGATGCTGACAGTCATGTGGTTTGAGTTGCGAGTAAATTAAAAATGATGCTGACAGTGATGTCGTAAGAACTGCTATTGAAAACAAAACGATGCTAACAGTAACGTAGTGATAGTTGCTAATAAACTTAGTGATGCTGACAGTAATGTAGTAAGTGTTTCGAACAACCTCAAAGTGATTATGACAGTCATGTAGTAAGGGTAGCTACGAACCTTAAAATAATGCAACAGTAAAGTAGGAAGAGTTGCAACGAACCTCAAAATAATTCAACAGTGATGTCAGAAGAATTGCAAATGAACTCAAAATGATGCTAACAGTTATGTAGTGATAGTTGCTAATAATCTCAGTGATGCTTACAGTAATGTAGTAAGTGTTTCGAACAACTTAAAAGTGATGCTGACAGTCATGTAGTAAGAGTTGCTAATGAACTCAATTTAATGCTACAGTGATGTCAGAAGAATTGCTCATGATCTCAAAATGATGCGACAATGATGTAGTAAAAATTGCTAATGAACTCAAAATGATGCTAACAGTAATGGAGAGAACGTTTCGAATAACCTCAAAGTGATGCTGACAATCATGTAGTAAGAGTTGCTACTAACCTCATTTTAATGCTACAGTGATGTCGTAAGTATTGCTAATAAACTCAAAATTATGCTAACAGTCATGTAGTGCTAGTTGCTAATAAACTCAAAGTGATGCTGACAGTCATGTAGTAAGAGTTGCTACGAACCTCAAAATAATGCGACAGTCATGTAGTAAAAGTTGCTAAAACCCTCAAAATATTGCGACAGTGATGTCGGAAGAATTGCTGATGAACTCAAAATGATGCTAACAGTAATGTAGTGATAGTTGCTAATCAACTCAGTGATGCTTACAGTAATGTAGTGATAGTTGCTAATAACCTCAAAGTGATGCTTACAGTCATGTAGTAAGTGTTTCGAACAACCTCAAAATGATGCTGACAGACAAGTAAGAGTTGATACAAACCTAAAAATAATGCAACATTAATGGAGTAAGAGTTGCTACGAAACTCCAAGAACTGCGACAGTGATGTCAGAAGAATTGCTCATGAATTCAAAATGATGCTAACAGTCATGTAGTGCTAGTTGCTAATAATCTCAGTGATGCTTACAGTAATGTAGTAAGAGTTGCTACGAACCTCTAAATGATGCGACAGTGATGTCAGAAGAATTGCTAAAGATCTCAAAATAATGCGACAGTGATTAAGTAAGAATTGCTAATGAACTCAAAATGATGCTTAAAGTAATGGAGTGAATGTTTCCAATAACCTCAAAGTGATGCTGAAAGTCATGTCGTAAGAGTTGCTACGAACCTCAAATAAAATGCGACAGTGATGTCGGAAGAATAGCTTATGATCTCAAAATGATCCGACAGTGATGTAGTAAGAATTGTTAATGAACTCAAAATGATGCTAACAGTAATAGAGTGAAAGTTTCGGATAACCTCCAAGTAATGCTGACAATCATGTAGCAAGAGTTGCTACTAACCTCAATTTAATGCTACAGTGATGTCGTAAGTGTTGCTAATAAACTCAAAATGATGCTAACAGTAATGTAGTGATAGTTGCTAATAAACTCAAAGTGATGCTGACAGTCATGTAGTAAGAGTTGCTACGAACCTTAAAATAATGCAACAGTTATGTCAAAAGAATTGTTAATGATCTCAAACTGATGGGACAGTGATGTCGTAAGAATTGCTAATGGACTCAAAATGAGGCTAAAAGTAATGTAGTGATATTTGCCAATAAACTCAAAGTGATGCTAACAGTAATGTAGTTCGAGTTGCTACCAACCTTTAAATAATGCAACAGTAATGTAGGAAGTGTTTCGAACAACCTCAAAGTGATGCTGACAGTCATGTAGTAAGAATTGCTACGAACCTCAAAATAATGCGACAGTGATGTCAGAAGGATTGCTCATGATCTCAAAATAATGCAACAGTGATGTCAGAAGGATTGCTCATGATCTCAAAATGATGCGACAGTGATGTAGGAAGAATTGCTCATGAATTCAAAATGATGCTAACAGTCATGTAGTGATAGTTGCTAATAAACTCAAAGTAATGCTGACAGTCATGTCGTAAGAGTTGCTACGAACCTTAAAATAAAGCAACAGTAAAGTAGGAAGAGTTGCAACGAACCTCAAAATAATTCGACAGTGATGTCAGAAGAATTGCTAATGAACTCAAAATGATGCGAACAGTAATGTAGTGATAGTTGCGAATAAACTCAAAGTGATGCTGACAGTCATGTAGTCAGTGTTTCGAACAACCTCAAAATGATGCTGACAGTCAAGTAAGAGTTGATACTAACCTAAAAATAATGCAACATTAATGTAGTAAGAGTTGCTACGAAACTCCAAGAACTGCGACAGTGATGTCAGAAGAATTGCTAATGAACTCAAAATGATGCTAACAGTTATGTAGTCATAGTTGCTAATAATCTCAGTGATGCTTACAGTAATGTAGTAAGTGTTTCGAACAACTTAAAAGTGATGCTGACAGTCATGTAGTAAGAGTTGCTAATGAACTCAATTTAATGCTACAGTGATGTCAGAAGAATTGCTCATGATCTCAAAATGATGCGACAGTGATGTAGGAAGAATTGCTCATGAATTCAAAATGATGCTAACAGTAATGTAGTGATAGTTGCTAATAAACTCAAAGTAATGCTGACAGTCATGTCGTAAGAGTTGCTACGAACCTTTAAATAATGCAACAGTAATGTAGTAAGAGTTGCTACGAACCTCAAAATAATGCGACAGTGATGTCAGAAGAATTGCTAATGATCTCAAAATGATGCGACAGTGATGTAGGAAGAATTTCTCATGAATTCAAAATGATGCTAACAGTAATGGAGTGAAAGTTTCGAATAACCTCAAAGTGATGCTGACAGTCATGTGGTTTGAGTTGCGAGTAAATTAAAAATGATGCTGACCGTGATGTCGTAAGAACTGCTATTGAAAACAAAACGATGCTAACAGTAACGTAGTGATAGTTGCTAATAAACTTAGTGATGCTGACAGTAATGTAGTAAGTGTTTCGAACAACCTCAAAGTGATTATGACAGTCATGTAGTAAGGGTAGCTACGAACCTTAAAATAATGCAACAGTAAAGTAGGAAGAGTTGCAACGAACCTCAAAATAATTCAACAGTGATGTCAGAAGAATTGCTAATGAACTCAAAATGATGCTAACAGTATTGTAGTGATAGTTGCGAATAAACTCAAAGTGATGCTGACAGTCATGTAGTAAGTGTTTCGAACAACCTCAAAATGATGCTGACAGTCAAGTAAGAGTTGATACTAACCTAAAAATAATGCAACATTAATGTAGTAAGAGTTGCTACGAAACTCCAAGGACTGCGACAGTGATGTCAGAAGAATTGCTAATGAACTCAAAATGATGCTAACAGTTATGTAGTGATAGTTGCTAATAATCTCAGTGATGCTTACAGTAATGTAGTAAGTGTTTCGAACAACTTAAAAGTGATGCTGACAGTCATGTAGTAAGAGTTGCTAATGAACTCAATTTAATGCTACAGTGATGTCAGAAGAATTGCTCATGATCTCAAAATGATGCGACAATGATGTAGTAAAAATTGCTAATGAACTCAAAATGATGCTAACAGTAATGGAGAGAACGTTTCGAATAACCTCAAAGTGATGCTGACAATCATGTAGTAAGAGTTGCTACTAACCTCATTTTAATGCTACAGTGATGTCGTAAGTATTGCTAATAAACTCAAAATTATGCTAACAGTCATGTAGTGCTAGTTGCTAATAAACTCAAAGTGATGCTGACAGTCATGTAGTAAGAGTTGCTACGAACCTCAAAATAATGCGACAGTCATGTAGTAAAAGTTGCTAAAACCCTCAAAATATTGCGACAGTGATGTCGGAAGAATTGCTGATGAACTCAAAATGATGCTAACAGTAATGTAGTGATAGTTGCTAATCAACTCAGTGATGCTTACAGTAATGTAGTGATAGTTGCTAATAACCTCAAAGTGATGCTTACAGTCATGTAGTAAGTGTTTCGAACAACCTCAAAATGATGCTGACAGACAAGTAAGAGTTGATACAAACCTAAAAATAATGCAACATTAATGGAGTAAGAGTTGCTACGAAACTCCAAGAACTGCGACAGTGATGTCAGAAGAATTGCTCATGAATTCAAAATGATGCTAACAGTCATGTAGTGCTAGTTGCTAATAATCTCAGTGATGCTTACAGTAATGTAGTAAGAGTTGCTACGAACCTCTAAATGATGCGACAGTGATGTCAGAAGAATTGCTAAAGATCTCAAAATAATGCGACAGTGATTAAGTAAGAATTGCTAATGAACTCAAAATGATGCTTAAAGTAATGGAGTGAATGTTTCCAATAACCTCAAAGTGATGCTGAAAGTCATGTCGTAAGAGTTGCTACGAACCTCAAATAAAATGCGACAGTGATGTCGGAAGAATAGCTTATGATCTCAAAATGATCCGACAGTGATGTAGTAAGAATTGTTAATGAACTCAAAATGATGCTAACAGTAATAGAGTGAAAGTTTCGGATAACCTCCAAGTAATGCTGACAATCATGTAGCAAGAGTTGCTACTAACCTCAATTTAATGCTACAGTGATGTCGTAAGTGTTGCTAATAAACTCAAAATGATGCTAACAGTAATGTAGTGATAGTTGCTAATAAACTCAAAGTGATGCTGACAGTCATGTAGTAAGAGTTGCTACGAACCTTAAAATAATGCAACAGTTATGTCAAAAGAATTGTTAATGATCTCAAACTGATGGGACAGTGATGTCGTAAGAATTGCTAATGGACTCAAAATGAGGCTAAAAGTAATGTAGTGATATTTGCCAATAAACTCAAAGTGATGCTAACAGTAATGTAGTTCGAGTTGCTACCAACCTTTAAATAATGCAACAGTAATGTAGGAAGTGTTTCGAACAACCTCAAAGTGATGCTGACAGTCATGTAGTAAGAATTGCTACGAACCTCAAAATAATGCGACAGTGATGTCAGAAGGATTGCTCATGATCTCAAAATAATGCAACAGTGATGTCAGAAGGATTGCTCATGATCTCAAAATGATGCGACAGTGATGTAGGAAGAATTGCTCATGAATTCAAAATGATGCTAACAGTCATGTAGTGATAGTTGCTAATAAACTCAAAGTAATGCTGACAGTCATGTCGTAAGAGTTGCTACGAACCTTAAAATAAAGCAACAGTAAAGTAGGAAGAGTTGCAACGAACCTCAAAATAATTCGACAGTGATGTCAGAAGAATTGCTAATGAACTCAAAATGATGCGAACAGTAATGTAGTGATAGTTGCGAATAAACTCAAAGTGATGCTGACAGTCATGTAGTCAGTGTTTCGAACAACCTCAAAATGATGCTGACAGTCAAGTAAGAGTTGATACTAACCTAAAAATAATGCAACATTAATGTAGTAAGAGTTGCTACGAAACTCCAAGAACTGCGACAGTGATGTCAGAAGAATTGCTAATGAACTCAAAATGATGCTAACAGTTATGTAGTCATAGTTGCTAATAATCTCAGTGATGCTTACAGTAATGTAGTAAGTGTTTCGAACAACTTAAAAGTGATGCTGACAGTCATGTAGTAAGAGTTGCTAATGAACTCAATTTAATGCTACAGTGATGTCAGAAGAATTGCTCATGATCTCAAAATGATGCGACAGTGATGTAGGAAGAATTGCTCATGAATTCAAAATGATGCTAACAGTAATGTAGTGATAGTTGCTAATAAACTCAAAGTAATGCTGACAGTCATGTCGTAAGAGTTGCTACGAACCTTTAAATAATGCAACAGTAATGTAGTAAGAGTTGCTACGAACCTCAAAATAATGCGACAGTGATGTCAGAAGAATTGCTAATGATCTCAAAATGATGCGACAGTGATGTAGGAAGAATTTCTCATGAATTCAAAATGATGCTAACAGTAATGGAGTGAAAGTTTCGAATAACCTCAAAGTGATGCTGACAGTCATGTGGTTTGAGTTGCGAGTAAATTAAAAATGATGCTGACAGTGATGTCGTAAGAACTGCTATTGAAAACAAAATGATGCTAACAGTAACGTAGTGATAGTTGCGAATAAACTCAAAGTGATGCTGACAGTCATGTAGTAAGTGTTTCGAACAACCTCAAAATGATGCTGACAGTCATGTAGTAAGAGTTGCTACGAACCTCTAAATAATGCAACATTAATGTAGTAAGAGTTCCTACGAAACTCAGAGAACTGCGACAGTGATGTCAGAAGAATTGCTAATGAACTCAAAATGATGCTAACAGTTATGTAGTGATAGTTGCTAATAATCTCAGTGATGCTTACAGTAATGTAGTAAGTGTTTCGAACAACTTAAAAGTGATGCTGACAGTCATGTAGTAAGAGTTGCTAATGAACTCAATTTAATGCTACAGTGATGTCAGAAGAATTGCTCATGATCTCAAAATGATGCGACAGTGATGTAGTACGAATTGCTAATGAACTCAAAATGATGCTAACAGTAATGGAGTGAAAGTTTCGAATAACCTCAAAGTGATGCTGACAATCATGTAGTAAGAGTTGCTACTAACCTCATTTTAATGCTACAGTGATGTCGTAAGTTTTGCTAATAAACTCAAAATTATGCTAACAGTCATGTAGTGCTAGTTGCTAATAAACTCAAAGTGATGCTGACAGTAATGTAGTAAGAGTTGCTACGAACCTCGAGATGATGCGACAGTGATGTCAGAAGAATTGCTAAAGATCTCAAAATGATGCGACAGTGATTAAGTAAGAATTGCTAATGAACTCAAAATGATGCTTAAAGTAATGGAGTGAATGTTTCGAATAACCTCAAAGTGATGCTGAAAGTCATGTCGTAAGAGTTGCTACGAACCTCAAATAAAATGCGACAGTGATGTCGGAAGAATAGCTTATGATCTCAAAATGATCCGATAGTGATGTAGTAAGAATTGTTAATGAACTCAAAATGATGCTAACAGTAATGTAGTGATAGTTGCTAATAAACTCAAAGTAATGCTGACAGTCATGTCGTAAGAGTTGCTACGAACCTTTAAATAATGCAACAGTAATGTAGTAAGAGTTGCTACGAATCTCAAAATAATGCGACAGTGATGTCAGAAGAATTGCTAATGATCTCAAAATGATGCGACAGTGATGTAGGAAGAATTGCTCATGAATTCAAAATGATGCTAAAAGTAATGGAGTGAAAGTTTCGAATAACCTCAAAGTGATGCTGACAGTCATGTGGTTTGAGTTGCGAGTAAATTAAAAATGATGCTGACAGTGATGTCGTAAGAACTGCTATTGAAAACAAAACGATGCTAACAGTAACGTAGTGATAGTTGCTAATAAACTTAGTGATGCTGACAGTAATGTAGTAAGTGTTTCGAACAACCTCAAAGTGATTATGACAGTCATGTAGTAAGGGTCTCTACGAACCTTAAAATAATGCAACAGTAAAGTAGGAAGAGTTGCAACGAACCTCAAAATAATTCAACAGTGATGTCAGAAGAATTGCTAATAAACTCAAAATGATGCTAACAGTATTGTAGTGATAGTTGCGAATAAACTCAAAGTGATGCTGACAGTCATGTAGTAAGTGTTTCGAACAACCTGAAAATGATGCTGACAGTCAAGTAAGAGTTGATACTAACCTAAAAATAATGCAACATTAATGTAGTAAGAGTTGCTACGAAACTCCGAGAACTGCGACAGTGATGTCAGAAGAATTGCTAATGAACTCAAAATGATGCTAACAGTTATGTAGTGATAGTTGCTAATAATCTCAGTGATGCTTACAGTAATGTAGTAAGTGTTTCGAACAACTTAAAAGTGATGCTGACAGTCATGTAGTAAGAGTTGCTTATGAACTCAATTTAATGCTACAGTGATGTCAGAAGAATTGCTCATGATCTCAAAATGATGCGACAGTGATGTAGGAAGAATTGCTCATGAATTCAAAATGATGCTAACAGTAATGGAGTGAAAGTTTCGAATAACCTCAAAGTGATGCTGACAGTCATGTGGTTTGAGTTGCGAGTAAATAAAAAATGATGCTGACAGTGATGTCGTTAGAACTGCTATTGAAAACAAAACGATGCTAACAGTAACGTAGTGATAGTTGCTAATAAACTTAGTGATGCTGACAGTAATGTAGTAAGTGTTTCGAACAACCTCAAAGTGATTATGACAGTCATGTAGTAAGGGTTGCTACGAACCTTAAAATAATGCAACAGTTATGTCAAAAGAATTGTTAATGATCTCAAACTGATGGGACAGTGATGTCGTAAGAATTGCTAATGGACTCAAAATGAGGCTAAAAGTAATGTAGTGATATTTGCCAATAAACTCAAAGTGATGCTAACAGTAATGTAGTTCGAGTTGCTACCAACCTTTAAATAATGCAACAGTAATGTAGGAAGTGTTTCGAACAACCTCAAAGTGATGCTGACAGTCATGTAGTAAGAATTGCTACGAACCTCAAAATAATGCGACAGTGATGTCAGAAGGATTGCTCATGATCTCAAAATAATGCAACAGTGATGTCAGAAGGATTGCTCATGATCTCAAAATGATGCGACAGTGATGTAGGAAGAATTGCTCATGAATTCAAAATGATGCTAACAGTCATGTAGTGATAGTTGCTAATAAACTCAAAGTAATGCTGACAGTCATGTCGTAAGAGTTGCTACGAACCTTAAAATAAAGCAACAGTAAAGTAGGAAGAGTTGCAAGGAACCTCAAAATAATTCGACAGTGATGTCAGAAGAATTGCTAATGAACTCAAAATGATGCGAACAGTAATGTAGTGATAGTTGCGAATAAACTCAAAGTGATGCTGACAGTCATGAGGTAAGTGTTTCGAACAACCTCAAAATGATGCTGACAGTCAAGTAAGAGTTGATACTAACCTAAAAATAATGCAACATTAATGTAGTAAGATTTGCTACGAAACTCCAAGGACTGCGACAGTGATGTCAGAAGAATTGCTAATGAACTCAAAATGATGCTAACAGTTATGTAGTGATAGTTGCTAATAATCTCAGTGATGCTTACAGTAATGTAGTAAGTGTTTCGAACAACTTAAAAGTGATGCTTACAGTCATGTAGTAAGAGTTGCTAATGAACTCAATTTAATGCTACAGTGATGTCAGAAGAATTGCTCATGATCTCAAAATGATGCGACAATGATGTAGTAAAAATTGCTAATGAACTCAAAATGATGCTAACAGTAATGGAGAGAACGTTTCGAATAACCTCAAAGTGATGCTGACAATCATGTAGTAAGAGTTGCTACTAACCTCATTTTAATGCTACAGTGATGTCGTAAGTATTGCTAATCAACTCAAAATTATGCTAACAGTCATGTAGTGCTAGTTGCTAATAAACTCAAAGTGATGCTGACAGTCATGTAGTAAGAGTTGCTACGAACCTCAAAATAATGCGACAGTCATGTAGTAAAAGTTGCTAAAAACCTCAAAATATTGCGACAGTGATGTCGGAAGAATTGCTGATGAACTCAAAATGATGCTAACAGTAATGTAGTGATAGTTGCTAATCAACTCAGTGATGCTTACAGTAATGTAGTGATAGTTGCTAATAACCTCAAAGTGATGCTTACAGTGATGTAGTAAGTGTTTCGAACAACCTCAAAATGATGCTGACAGACAAGTAAGAGTTGATACTAACCTAAAAATAATGCAACATTAATGGAGTAAGAGTTGCTACGAAACTCCAAGAACTGCGACAGTGATGTCAGAAGAATTGCTCATGAATTCAAAATGATGCTAACAGTCATGTAGTGCTAGTTGCTAATAATCTCAGTGATGCTTACAGTAATGTAGTAAGAGTTGCTACGAACCTCTAAATGATGCGACAGTGATGTCAGAAGAATTGCTAAAGATCTCAAAATAATGCGACAGTGATTAAGTAAGAATTGCTAATGAACTCAAAATGATGCTTAAAGTAATGGAGTGAATGTTTCCAATAACCTCAAAGTGATGCTGAAAGTCATGTCGTAAGAGTTGCTACGAACCTCAAATAAAATGCGACAGTGATGTCGGAAGAATAGCTTATGATCTCAAAATGATCCGACAGTGATGTAGTAAGAATTGTTAATGAACTCAAAATGATGCTAACAGTAATAGAGTGAAAGTTTCGGATAACCTCAAAGTAATGCTGACAATCATGTAGCAAGAGTTGCTACTAACCTCAATTTAATGCTACAGTGATGTCGTAAGTGTTGCTAATAAACTCAAAATGATGCTAACAGTAATGTAGTGATAGTTGCTAATAAACTCAAAGTGATGCTGACAGTCATGTAGTAAGAGTTGCTACGAACCTTAAAATAATGCAACAGTTATGTCAAAAGAATTGTTAATGATCTCAAACTGATGGGACAGTGATGTCGTAAGAATTGCTAATGGACTCAAAATGAGGCTAAAAGTAATGTAGTGATATTTGCCAATAAACTCAAAGTGATGCTAACAGTAATGTTGTTCGAGTTGCTACCAACCTTTAAATAATGCAACAGTAATGTAGGAAGTGTTTCGAACAACCTCAAAGTGATGCTGACAGTCATGTAGTAAGAATTGCTACGAACCTCAAAATAATGCGACAGTGATGTCAGAAGGATTGCTAATGATCTCAAAATAATTCAACAGTGATGTCAGAAGGATTGCTCATGATCTCAAAATGATGTGACAGTGATGTAGGAAGAATTGCTCATGAATTCAAAATGATGCTAACAGTAATGTAGTGATAGTTGCTAATAAACTCAAAGTAATGCTGACAGTCATGTCGTAAGAGTTGCTACGAACCTTTAAATAATGCAACAGTAATGTAGTAAGAGTTGCTACGAACCTCAAAATAATGCGACAGTGATGTCAGAAGAATTGCTAATGATCTCAAAATGATGCGACAGTGATGTAGGAAGAATTGCTCATGAATTCAAAATGATGCTAACAGTAATGGAGTGAAAGTTTCGAATAACCTCAAAGTGATGCTGACAGTCATGTGGTTTGAGTTGCGAGTAAATTAAAAATGATGCTGACAGTGATGTCGTAAGAACTGCTATTGAAAACAAAACGATGCTAACAGTAACGTAGTGATAGTTGCTAATAAACTTAGTGATGCTGACAGTAATGTAGTAAGTGTTTCGAACAACATCAAAGTGATTATGACAGTCATGTAGTAAGGGTTGCTACGAACCTTAAAATAATGCAACAGTAAAGTAGGTAGAGTTGCAACGAACCTCAAAATAATTCAACAGTGATGTCAGAAGAATTGCTAATGAACTCAAAATGATGCTAACAGTTTTGTAGTGATAGTTGCGAATAAACTCAAAGTGATGCTGACAGTCATGTAGTAAGTGTTTCGAACAACCTCAAAATGATGCTGACAGTCAAGTAAGAGTTTATACTAACCTAAAAATAATGCAACATTAATGTAGCAAGATTTGCTACGAAACTCCAAGGACTGCGACAGTGATGTCAGAAGAATTGCTAATGAACTCAAAATGATGCTAACAGTTATGTAGTGATAGTTGCTAATAATCTCAGTGATGCTTACAGTAATGTAGTAAGTGTTTCGAACAACTTAAAAGTGATGCTGACAGTCATGTAGTAAGAGTTGCTAATGAACTCAATTTAATGCTACAGTGATGTCAGAAGAATTGCTCATGATCTCAAAATGATGCGACAATGATGTAGTAAAAATTGCTAATGAACTCAAAATGATGCTAACAGTAATGGAGAGAACGTTTCGAATAACCTCAAAGTGATGCTGACAATCATGTAGTAAGAGTTGCTACTAACCTCATTTTAATGCTACAGTGATGTCGTAAGTATTGCTAATAAACTCAAAATTATGCTAACAGTCATGTAGTGCTAGTTGCTAATAAACTCAAAGCGATGCTGACAGTCATGTAGTAAGAGTTGATACGAACCTCAAAATAATGCGACAGTCATGTAGTAAAAGTTGCTAAAACCCTCAAAATATTGCGACAGTGATGTCGGAAGAATTGCTGATGAACTCAAAATGATGCTAACAGTAATGTAGTGATAGTTGCTAATCAACTCAGTGATGCTTACAGTAATGTAGTGATAGTTGCTAATAACCTCAAAGTGATGCTTACAGTCATGTAGTAAGTGTTTCGAACAACCTCAAAATGATGCTGACAGACAAGTAAGAGTTGATACAAACCTAAAAATAATGCAACATTAATGGAGTAAGAGTTGCTACGAAACTCAAAGAACTGCGACAGTGATGTCAGAAGAATTGCTCATGAATTCAAAATGATGCTAACAGTCATGTAGTGCTAGTTGCTAATAATCTCAGTGATGCTTACAGTAATGTAGTAAGAGTTGCTACGAACCTCTAAATGATGCGACAGTGATGTCAGAAGAATTGCTAAAGATCTCAAAATAATGCGACAGTGATTAAGTAAGACTTGCTAATGAACTCAAAATGATGCTTAAAGTAATGGAGTGAATGTTTCCAATAACCTCAAAGTGATGCTGAAAGTCATGTCGTAAGAGTTGCTACGAACCTCAAATAAAATGCGACAGTGATGTCGGAAGAATAGCTTATGATCTCAAAATGATCCGACAGTGATGTAGTAAGAATTGTTAATGAACTCAAAATGATGCTAACAGTAATAGAGTGAAAGTTTCGGATAACCTCAAAGTAATGCTGACAATCATGTAGCAAGAGTTGCTACTAACCTCAATTTAATGCTACAGTGATGTCGTAAGTGTTGCTAATAAACTCAAAATGATGCTAACAGTAATGTAGTGATAGTTGCTAATAAACTCAAAGTGATGCTGACAGTCATGTAGTAAGAGTTGCTACGAACCTTAAAATAATGCAACAGTTATGTCAAAAGAATTGTTAATGATCTCAAACTGATGGGACAGTGATGTCGTAAGAATTGCTAATGGACTCAAAATGAGGCTAAAAGTAATGTAGTGATATTTGCCAATAAACTCAAAGTGATGCTAACAGTAATGTAGTTCGAGTTGCTACCAACCTTTAAATAATGCAACAGTAATGTAGGAAGTGTTTCGAACAACCTCAAAGTGATGCTGACAGTCATGTAGTAAGAATTGCTACGAACCTCAAAATAATGCGACAGTGATGTCAGAAGGATTGCTCATGATCTCAAAATAATGCAACAGTGATGTCAGAAGGATTGCTCATGATCTCAAAATGATGCGACAGTGATGTAGGAAGAATTGCTCATGAATTCAAAATGATGCTAACAGTCATGTAGTGATAGTTGCTAATAAACTCAAAGTAATGCTGACAGTCATGTCGTAAGAGTTGCTACGAACCTTAAAATAATGCAACAGTAAAGTAGGAAGAGTTGCAACGAACCTCAAAATAATTCGACAGTGATGTCAGAAGAATTGCTAATGAACTCAAAATGATGCGAACAGTAATGTAGTGATAGTTGCGAATAAACTCAAAGTGATGCTGACAGTCATGTAGTCAGTGTTTCGAACAACCTCAAAATGATGCTGACAGTCAAGTAAGAGTTGATACTAACCTAAAAATAATGCAACATTAATGTAGTAAGAGTTGCTACGAAACTCCAAGAACTGCGACAGTGATGTCAGAAGAATTGCTAATGAACTCAAAATGATGCTAACAGTTATGTAGTGATAGTTGCTAATAATCTCAGTGATGCTTACAGTAATGTAGTAAGTGTTTCGAACAACTTAAAAGTGATGCTGACAGTCATGTAGTAAGAGTTGCTAATGAACTCAATTTAATGCTACAGTGATGTCAGAAGAATTGCTTATGATCTCAAAATGATGCGACAGTGATGTAGGAAGAATTGCTCATGAATTCAAAATGATGCTAACAGTAATGTAGTGATAGTTGCTAATAAACTCAAAGTAATGCTGACAGTCATGTCGTAAGAGTTGCTACGAACCTTTAAATAATGCAACAGTAATGTAGTAAGAGTTGCTACGAACCTCAAAATAATGCGACAGTGATGTCAGAAGAATTGCTCATGATCTCAAAATGATGCGACAGTGATGTAGGAAGAATTGCTCATGAATTCAAAATGATGCTAACAGTAATGGAGTGAAAGTTTCGAATAACCTCAAAGTGATGCTGACAGTCATGTGGTTTGAGTTGCGAGTAAATTAAAAATGATGCTGACAGTGATGTCGTAAGAACTGCTATTGAAAACAAAATGATGCTAACAGTAACGTAGTGATAGTTGCGAATAAACTCAAAGTGATGCTGACAGTCATGTAGTAAGTGTTTCGAACAACCTCAAAATGATGCTGACAGTCATGTAGTAAGAGTTGCTACGAACCTCTAAATAATGCAACATTAATGTAGTAAGAGTTCCTACGAAACTCCGAGAACTGCGACAGTGATGTCAGAAGAATTGCTAATGAACTCAAAATGATGCGAACAGTTATGTAGTGATAGTTGCTAATAATCTCAGTGATGCTTACAGTAATGTAGTAAGTGTTTCGAACAACTTAAAAGTGATGCTGACACTCATGTAGTAAGAGTTGCTAATGAACTCAATTTAATGCTACAGTGATGTCAGAAGAATTGCTCATGATCTCAAAATGATGCGACAATGATGTAGTAAAAATTGCTAATGAACTCAAAATGATGCTAACAGTAATGGAGAGAACGTTTCGAATAACCTCAAAGTGATGCTGACAATCATGTCGTAAGAGTTGCTACTAACCTCATTTTAATGCTACAGTGATGTCATAAGTATTGCTAATAAACTCAAAATTATGCTAACAGTCATGTAGTGCTAGTTGCTAATAAACTCAAAGTGATGCTGACAGTCATGTAGTAAGAGTTGCTACGAACCTCAAAATAATGCGACAGTCATGTAATAAAAGTTGCTAAAACCCTCAAAATATTGCGACAGTGATGTCGGAAGAATTGCTGATGAACTCAAAATGATGCTAACAGTAATGTAGTGATAGTTGCTAATCAACTCAGTGATGCTTACAGTAATGTAGTTATAGTTGCTAATAACCTCAAAGTGATGCTTACAGTCATGTAGTAAGTGTTTCGAACAACCTCAAAATGATGCTGACAGACAAGTAAGAGTTGATACTAACCTAAAAATAATGCAACATTAATGTAGTAAGAGTTGCTACGAAACTCCAAGAACTGCGACAGTGATGTCAGAAGAATTGCTCAAGAATTCAAAATGATGCTAACAGTCATGTAGTGCTAGTTGCTAATAATCTCAGTGATGCTTACAGTAATGTAGTAAGTGTTTCGAACAACTTAAAAGTGATGCTGACAGTCATGTAGTAAGAGTTGCTAATGAACTCAATTTAATGCTACAGTGATGTCAGAAGAATTGCTCATGATCTCAAAATGATGCGACAGTGATGTAGGAAGAATTGCTCATGAATTCAAAATGATGCTAACAGTAATGTAGTGATAGTTGCTAATAAACTCAAAGTAATGCTGACAGTCATGTCGTAAGAGTTGCTACGAACCTTTAAATAATGCAACAGTAATGTAGTAAGAGTTGCTACGAACCTCAAAATGATGCGACAGTGATGTAGGAAGAATTGCTCATGAATTCAAAATGATGCTAACAGTAATGGAGTGAAAGTTTCGAATAACCTCAAAGTGATGCTGACAGTCATGTGGTTTGAGTTGCGAGTAAATTAAAAATGATGCTGACAGTGATGTCGTAAGAACTGCTATTGAAAACAAAACGATGCTAACAGTAACGTAGTGAAAGTTTCGAATAACCTCAAAGTGATGCTGACAGTCATGTGGTTTGAGTTGCGAGTAAATTAAAAATGATGCTGACAGTGATGTCGTAAGAACTGCTATTGAAAACAAAACGATGCTAACAGTAACGTAGTGATAGTTGCTAATAAACTTAGTGATGCTGACAGTAATGTAGTAAGTGTTTCGAACAACCTCAAAGTGATTATGACAGTCATGTAGTAAGGGTTGCTACGAACCTTAAAATAATGCAACAGTTATGTCAAAAGAATTGTGAATGATCTCAAACTGATGGGACAGTGATGTCGTAAGAATTGCTAATGGACTCAAAATGATGCTAAAAGTAATGTAGTGATATTTGCCAATAAACTCAAAGTGATGCTAACAGTAATGTAGTTCGAGTTGCTACCAACCTTTAAATAATGCAACAGTAATGTAGGAAGTGTTTCGAACAACCTCAAAGTGATGCTGACAGTCATGTAGTAAGAATTGCTACGAACCTCAAAATAATGCGACAGTGATGTCAGAAGGATTGCTCATGATCTCAAAATAATGCAACAGTGATGTCAGAAGGATTGCTCATGATCTCAAAATGATGCGACGGTGATGTAGGAAGAATTGCTCATGAATTCAAAATGATGCTAACAGTAATGGAGTGAAAGTTTTGAATAACCTCAAAGTGATGCTGACAGTCATGTGGTTTGAGTTGCGAGTAAATTAAAAATGATGCTGACAGTGATGTCGTAAGAACTGCTATTGAAAACAAAACGATGCTAACAGTAACGTAGTGATAGTTGCTAATAAACTTAGTGATGCTGACAGTAATGTAGTAAGTGTTTCGAACAACCTCAAAGTGATTATGACAGTCATGTAGTAAGGGTTGCAACAAACCTAAAAATAATGCGACAGTAATGTAGTAAAAGTTGCTACGAACCTCAAAATATTGCGACAGTGATGTCGGAAGAATTGCTAATGAACTCAAAATGATGCTAACAGTAATGTAGTGATCGTTGCTAATAAACTCAAAGTGATGCTGACAGTAATGCAGTAAGAGTTGCTACGAACCTCAAAATAATGCAAGAATAATGTAGTAATAGTTGATACGAACCTCAAAATAATGCGACAGTGATGTCGGAAGAATTGCTAATTAACTCAAAATGATGCTAACAGTAATAGAGTGAAAGTTTCGGATAACCTCAAAGTAATGTTGACAATCATGTAGCAAGAGTGGCTACTAACCACAATTTAATGCTACAGTGATGTCGTATGTGTTGCTAATAAACTCAAAATGATGCTAACAGTAATGTAGTGATAGTTGCTAATAAACTCAAAGTGATGCTGACAGTCATGTAGTAAGAGTTGCTACGAACCTTAAAATAATGCAACAGTTATGTCAAAAGAATTGTTAATGATCTCAAACTGATGGGAGAGTGATGTCGTAAGAATTGCTAATGGACTCAAAATGATGCTAAAAGTAATGTAGTGATATTTGCCAATAAACTCAAAGTGATGCTAACAGTAATGTAGTTCGAGTTGCTACCAATCTTTAAATAATGCAACAGTAATGTAGGAAGTGTTTCGAACAACCTCAAAGTGATGCTGACAGTCATGTAGTAAGAATTGCTACGAACCTCAAAATAATGCGACAGTGATGTCAGAAGGATTGCTCATGATCTCAAAATAATGCGACAGTGATGTCAGAAGGATTGCTCATGATCTCAAAATGATGCGACAGTGATGTAGGAAGAATTGCTCATGAATTCAAAATGATGCTAACAGTCATGTAGTGCTAGTTGCTAATAAACTCAAAGTAATGCTGACAGTCAAGTCGTAAGAGTTGCTACGAACCTTAAAATAATGCAACAGTAAAGTAGGAAGAGTTGCAACGAACCTCAAAATAATTCGACAGTGATGTCAGAAGAATTGCTAATGAACTCAAAATGATGCGAACAGTATTGTAGTGATAGTTGCGAATAAACTCAAAGTGATGCTGACAGTCATGTAGTAAGTGTTTCGAACAACCTCAAAATGATGCTGACAGTCAAGTAAGAGTTGATACTAACCTAAAAATAATGCAACATTAATGTAGTAAGAGTTGCTACGAAACTCCGAGAACTGCGACAGTGATGTCAGAAGAATTGCTAATGAACTCAAAATGATGCTAACAGTTATGTAGTGCTAGTTGCTAATAATCTCAGTGATGCTTACAGTAATGTAGTAAGTGTTTCGAACAACTTAAAAGTGATGCTGAGAGTCATGTAGTAAGGGTTGCTAATGAACTCAATTTAATGCTACAGTGATGTCAGAAGAATTGCTCATGATCTCAAAATGATGCGACAGTGATGTAGGAAGAATTGCTCATGAATTCAAAATGATGCTAACAGTAATGGAGTGAAAGTTTCGAATAACCTCAAAGTGATGCTGACAGTCATGTGGTTTGAGTTGCGAGTAAATTAAAAATGATGCTGACAGTGATGTCGTAAGAACTGCTATTGAAAACAAAACGATGCTAACAGTAACGTAGTGATAGTTGCTAATAAACTTAGTGATGCTGACAGTAATGTAGTAAGTGTTTCGAACAACCTCAAAGTGATTCTGACAGTCATGTAGTAAGGGTTGCAACGAACCTAAAAATAATGCGACAGTAATGTAGTAAAAGTTGCTACGAACCTCAAAATATTGCGACAGTGATGTCGGAAGAATTGCTAATGAACTCAAAATGATGCTAACAGTAATGTAGTGATCGTTGCTAATAAACTCAAAGTGATGCTGACAGTCATGTAGTAAGAGTTGCTACGAACCTCTAAATAATGCAAGAATAATGTAGTAATAGTTGATACGAACCTCAAAATAATGCGACAGTGATGTCGGAAGAATTGCTAATTAACTCAAAATGATGCTAACAGTAATAGAGTGAAAGTTTCGGATAACCTCAAAGTAATGCTGACAATCATGTAGCAAGAGTGGCTACTAACCTCAATTTAATGCTACAGTGATGTCGTATGTGTTGCTAATAAACTCAAAATGATGCTAACAGTAATGTAGTGATAGTTGCTAATAAATTCAAAGTGATGCTGACAGTCATGTAGTAAGAGTTGCTACGAACCTTAAAATAATGCAACAGTTATGTCAAAAGAATTGTTAATGATCTCAAACTGATGGGACAGTGATGTCGTAAGAATTGCGAATGGACTCAAAATGATGCTAAAAGTAATGTAGTGATATTTGCCAATAAACTCAAAGTGATGCTAACAGTAATGTAGTTCGAGTTGCTACCAATCTTTAAATAATGCAACAGTAATGTAGGAAGTGTTTCGAACAACCTCAAAGTGATGCTGACAGTCATGTAGTAAGAATTGCTACGAACCTCAAAATAATGCGACAGTGATGTCAGAAGGATTGCTCATGATCTCAAAATAATGCAACAGTGATGTCAGAAGGATTGCTCATGATCTCAAAATGATGCGACAGTGATGTAGGAAGAATTGCTCATGAATTCAAAATGATGCTAACAGTCATGTAGTGCTAGTTGCTAATAAACTCAAAGTAATGCTGACAGTCATGTCGTAAGAGTTGCTACGAACCTTAAAATAATGCAACAGTAAAGTAGGAAGAGTTGCAACGAACCTCAAAATAATTCGACAGTGATGTCAGAAGAATTGCTAATGAACTCAAAATGATGCGAACAGTATTGTAGTGATAGTTGCGAATAAACTCAAAGTGATGCTGACAGTCATGTAGTAAGTGTTTCGAACAACCTCAAAATGATGCTGACAGTCAAGTAAGAGTTGATACTAACCTAAAAATAATGCAACATTAATGTAGTAAGAGTTGCTACGAAACTCCGAGAACTGCGACAGTGATGTCAGAAGAATTGCTAATGAACTCAAAATGATGCTAACAGTTATGTAGTGCTAGTTGCTAATAATCTCAGTGATGCTTACAGTAATGTAGTAAGTGTTTCGAACAACTTAAAAGTGATGCTGAGAGTCATGTAGTAAGGGTTGCCAATGAACTCAATTTAATGCTACAGTGATGTCAGAAGAATTGCTCATGATCTCAAAATGATGCGACAGTGATGTAGGAAGAATTGCTCATGAATTCAAAATGATGCTAACAGTAATGGAGTGAAAGTTTTGAATAACCTCAAAGTGATGCTGACAGTCATGTGGTTTGAGTTGCGAGTAAATTAAAAATGATGCTGACAGTGATGTCGTAAGAACTGCTATTGAAAACAAAACGATGCTAACAGTAACGTAGTGATAGTTGCTAATAAACTTAGTGATGCTGACAGTAATGTAGTAAGTGTTTCGAACAACCTCAAAGTGATTATGACAGTCATGTAGTAAGGGTTGCTACGAACCTTAAAATAATGCAACAGTAAAGTAGGAAGAGTTGCAACGAACCTCAAAATAATTCAACAGTGATGTCAGAAGAATTGCTAATGAACTCAAAATGATGCTAACAGTATTGTAGTGATAGTTGCGAATAAACTCAAAGTGATGCTGACAGTCATGTAGTAAGTGTTTCGAACAACCTCAAAATGATGCTGACAGTCAAGTAAGAGTTGATACTAACCTAAAAATAATGCAACATTAATGTAGTAAGATTTGCTACGAAACTCCAAGGACTGCGACAGTGATGTCAGAAGAATTGCTAATGAACTCAAAATGATGCGAACAGTTATGTAGTGATAGTTGCTAATAATCTCAGTGATGCTTACAGTAATGTAGTAAGTGTTTCGAACAACTTAAAAGTGATGCTGACAGTCATGTAGTAAGAGTTGCTAATGAACTCAATTTAATGCTACAGTGATGTCAGAAGAATTGCTCATGATCTCAAAATGATGCGACAGTGATGTAGGAAGAATTGCTCATGAACTCAAAATGATGCTAACAGTAATAGAGTGAAAGTTTCGAATAACCTCAAAGTGATGCTGACAGTCATGTGGTTTGAGTTGCGAGTAAATTAAAAATGATGCTGACAGTGATGTCGTAAGAACTGCTATTGAAAACAAAACGATGCTAACAGTAACGTAGTGATAGTTGCTAATAAACTTAGTGATGCTGACAGTAATGTAGTAAGTGTTTCGAACAACCTCAAAGTGATTATGACAGTCATGTAGTAAGGGTTGCTACGAACCTTAAAATAATGCAACAGTAAAGTAGGAAGAGTTGCAACGAACCTCAAAATAATTCAACAGTGATGTCAGAAGAATTGCTAATGAACTCAAAATGATGCTAACAGTATTGTAGTGATAGTTGCGAATAAACTCAAAGTGATGCTGACAGTCATGTAGTAAGTGTTTCGAACAACCTCAAAATGATGCTGACAGTCAAGTAAGAGTTGATACTAACCTAAAAATAATGCAACATTAATGTAGTAAGAGTTGCTACGAAACTCCGAGAACTGCGACAGTGATGTCAGAAGAATTGCTAATGAACTCAAAATGATGCTAACAGTTATGTAGTGCTAGTTGCTAATAATCTCAGTGATGCTTACAGTAATGTAGTAAGTGTTTCGAACAACTTAAAAGTGATGCTGACAGTCATGTAGTAAGAGTTGCTAATGAACTCAATTTAATGCTACAGTGATGTCAGAAGAATTGCTAATGATCTCAAAATGATGCGACAGTGATGTAGGAAGAATTGCTCATGAATTCAAAATGATGCTAACAGTAATGGAGTGAAAGTCTCGAATAACCTCAAAGTGATGCTGACAGTCATGTGGTTTGAGTTGCGAGTAAATTAAAAATGATGCTGACAGTGATGTCGTAAGAACTGCTATTGAAAACAAAACGATGCTAACAGTAACGTAGTGATAGTTGCTAATAAACTTAGTGATGCTGACAGTAATGTAGTAAGTGTTTCGAACAACCTCAAAGTGATTATGACAGTCATGTAGTAAGGGTTGCTACGAACCTTAAAATAATGCAACAGTAAAGTAGGAAGAGTTGCAACGAACCTCAAAATAATTCAACAGTGATGTCAGAAGAATTGCTAATGAACTCAAAATGATGCTAACAGTATTGTAGTGATAGTTGCGAATAAACTCAAAGTGATGCTGACAGTCATGTAGTAAGTGTTTCGAACAACCTCAAAATGATGCTGACAGTCAAGTAAGAGTTGATACTAACCTAAAAATAATGCAACATTAATGTAGTAAGAGTTGCTACGAAAATCCGAGAACTGCGACAGTGATGTCAGAAGAATTGCTAATGAACTCAAAATGATGCTAACAGTTATGTAGTGCTAGTTGCTAATAATCTCAGTGATGCTTACAGTAATGTAGTAAGTGTTTCGAACAACTTAAAAGTGATGCTGACAGTCATGTAGTAAGAGTTGCAAATGAACTCAATTTAATGCTACAGTGATGTCAGAAGAATTGCTCATGATCTCAAAATGATGCGACAGTGATGTAGGAAGAATTGCTCATGAACTCAAAATGATGCTAACAGTAATGGAGAGAACGTTTCGAATAACCTCAAAGTGATGCTGACAATCATGTAGTAAGAGTTGCTACTAACCTCATTTTAATGCTACAGTGATGTCGTAAGTATTGCTAATAAACTCAAAATTATGCTAACAGTCATGTAGTGCTAGTTGCTAATAAACTCAAAGCGATGCTGACAGTCATGTAGTAAGAGTTGCTACGAACCTCAAAATAATGCGACAGTCATGTAGTAAAAGTTGCTAAAACCCTCAAAATATTGCGACTGTGATGTCGGAAGAATTGCTGATGAACTCAAAATGATGCTAACAGTAATGAAGTGATAGTTGCTAATCAACTCAGTGATGCTTACAGTAATGTAGTGATAGTTGCTAATAACCTCAAAGTGATGCTTACAGTCATGTAGTAAGTGTTTCGAACAACCTCAAAATGATGCTGACAGACAAGTAAGAGTTGATACAAACCTAAAAATAATGCAACATTAATGGAGTAAGAGTTGCTACGAAACTCCAAGAACTGCGACAGTGATGTCAGAAGAATTGCTCATGAATTCAAAATGATGCTAACAGTCATGTAGTGCTAGTTGCTAATAATCTCAGTGATGCTTACAGTAATGTAGTAAGAGTTGCTACGAACCTCTAAATGATGCGACAGTGATGTCAGAAGAATTGCTAAAGATCTCAAAATAATGCGACAGTGATTAAGTAAGAATTGCTAATGAACTCAAAATGATGCTTAAAGTAATGGAGTGAATGTTTCCAATAACCTCAAAGTGATGCTGAAAGTCATGTCGTAAGAGTTGCTACGAACCTCAAATAAAATGCGACAGTGATGTCGGAAGAATAGCTTATGATCTCAAAATGATCCGACAGTGATGTCGTAAGAATTGTTAATGAACTCAAAATGATGCTAACAGTAATAGAGTGAAAGTTTCGGATAACCTCCAAGTAATGCTGACAATCATGTAGCAAGAGTTGCTACTAACCTCAATTTAATGCTACAGTGATGTCGTAAGTGTTGCTAATAAACTCAAAATGATGCTAACAGTAATGTAGTGATAGTTGCTAATAAACTCAAAGTGATGCTGACAGTCATGTAGTAAGAGTTGCTACGAACCTTAAAATAATGCAACAGTTATGTCAAAAGAATTGTTAATGATCTCAAACTGATGGGACAGTGATGTCGTAAGAATTGCTAATGGACTCAAAATGAGGCTAAAAGTAATGTAGTGATATTTGCCAATAAACTCAAAGTGATGCTAACAGTAATGTAGTTCGAGTTGCTACCAACCTTTAAATAATGCAACAGTAATGTAGGAAGTGTTTCGAACAACCTCAAAGTGATGCTGACAGTCATGTAGTAAGAATTGCTACGAACCTCAAAATAATGCGACAGTGATGTCAGAAGGATTGCTCATGATCTCAAAATAATGCAACAGTGATGTCAGAAGGATTGCTCATGATCTCAAAATGATGCGACAGTGATGTAGGAAGAATTGCTCATGAATTCAAAATGATGCTAACAGTCATGTAGTGATAGTTGCTAATAAACTCAAAGTAATGCTGACAGTCATGTCGTAAGAGTTGCTACGAACCTTAAAATAATGCAACAGTAAAGTAGGAAGAGTTGCAACGAACCTCAAAATAATTCGACAGTGATGTCAGAAGAATTGCTAATGAACTCAAAATGATGCGAACAGTAATGTAGTGATAGTTGCGAATAAACTCAAAGTGATGCTGACAGTCATGTAGTCAGTGTTTCGAACAACCTCAAAATGATGCTGACAGTCAAGTAAGAGTTGATACTAACCTAAAAATAATGCAACATTAATGTAGTAAGAGTTGCTACGAAACTCCAAGAACTGCGACAGTGATGTCAGAAGAATTGCTAATGAACTCAAAATGATGCTAACAGTTATGTAGTGATAGTTGCTAATAATCTTAGTGATGCTTACAGTAATGTAGTAAGTGTTTCGAACAACTTAAAAGTGATGCTGACAGTCATGTAGTAAGAGTTGCTAAAGAACTCAATTTAATGCTACAGTGATGTCAGAAGAATTGCTCATGATCTCAAAATGATGCGACAGTGATGTAGGAAGAATTGCTCATGAATTCAAAATGATGCTAACAGTAATGTAGTGATAGTTGCTAATAAACTCAAAGTAATGCTGACAGTCATGTCGTAAGAGTTGCTACGAACCTTTAAATAATGCAACAGTAATGTAGTAAGAGTTGCTACGAACCTCAAAATAATGCGACAGTGATGTCAGAAGAATTGCTAATGATCTCAAAATGATGCGACAGTGATGTAGGAAGAATTGCTCATGAATTCAAAATGATGCTAACAGTAATGGAGTGAAAGTTTCGAATAACCTCAAAGTGATGCTGACAGTCATGTGGTTTGAGTTGCGAGTAAATTAAAAATGATGCTGACAGTGATGTCGTAAGAACTGCTATTGAAAACAAAACGATGCTAACAGTAACGTAGTGATAGTTGCTAATAAACTTAGTGATGCTGACAGTAATGTAGTAAGTGTTTCGAACAACCTCAAAGTGATTATGACAGTCATGTAGTAAGGGTTGCTACGAACCTTAAAATAATGCAACAGTAAAGTAGGAAGAGTTGCAACGAACCTCAAAATAATTCAACAGTGATGTCAGAAGAATTGCTAATGAACTCAAAATGATGCGAACAGTAATGGAGAGAACGTTTCGAATAACCTCAAAGTGATGCTGACAATCATGTCGTAAGAGTTGCTACTAACCTCATTTTAATGCTACAGTGATGTCGTAAGTATTGCTAATAAACTCAAAATTATGCTAACAGTCATGTAGTGCTAGTTGCTAATAAACTCAAAGTGATGCTGACAGTCATGTAGTAAGAGTTGCTACGAACCTCAAAATAATGCGACAGTCATGTAGTAAAAGTTGCTAAAAACCTCAAAATATTGCGACAGTGATGTCGGAAGAATTCCTGATGAACTCAAAATGATGCTAACAGTAATGTAGTGATAGTTGTTAATCAACTCAGTGATGCTTACAGTAATGTAGTGATAGTTGCTAATAACCTCAAAGTGATGCTTACAGTCATGTAGTAAGTGTTTCGAACAACCTCAAAATGATGCTGACAGACAAGTAAGAGTTGATACAAACCTAAAAATAATGCAACATTAATGGAGTAAGAGTTGCTACGAAACTCCAAGAACTGCGACAGTGATGTCAGAAGAATTGCTCATGAATTCAAAATGATGCTAACAGTCATGTAGTGCTAGTTGCTAATAATCTCAGTGATGCTTACAGTAATGTAGTAAGAGTTGCTACGAACCTCTAAATGATGCGACAGTGATGTCAGAAGAATTGCTAAAGATCTCAAAATAATGCGACAGTGATTAAGTAAGAATTGCTAATGAACTCAAAATGATGCTTAAAGTAATGGAGTGAATGTTTCCAATAACCTCAAAGTGATGCTGAAAGTCATGTCGTAAGAGTTGCTACGAACCTCAAATAAAATGCGACAGTGATGTCGGAAGAATAGCTTATGATCTCAAAATGATCCGACAGTGATGTAGTAAGAATTTTTAATGAACTCAAAATGATGCTAACAGTAATAGAGTGAAAGTTTCGGATAACCTCCAAGTAATGCTGACAATCATGTAGCAAGAGTTGCTACTAACCTCAATTTAATGCTACAGTGATGTCGTAAGTGTTGCTAATAAACTCAAAATGATGCTAACAGTTATGTAGTGATAGTTGCTAATAATCTCAGTGATGCTTACAGTAATGTAGTAAGTGTTTCGAACAACTTAAAAGTGATGCTGACAGTCATGTAGTAAGAGTTGCTAATGAACTCAATTTAATGCTACAGTGATGTCAGAAGAATTGCTCATGATCTCAAAATGATGCGACAGTGATGTAGGAAGAATTGCTCATGAATTCAAAAAGATGCTAACAGTAATGTAGTGATAGTTGCTAATAAACTCAAAGTAATGCTGACAGTCATGTCGTAAGAGTTGCTACGAACCTTTAAATAATGCAACAGTAATGTAGTAAGAGTTGCTACGAACCTCAAAATAATGCGACAGTGATGTCAGAAGAATTGCTCATGATCTCAAAATGATGCGACAGTGATGTAGGAAGAATTGCTCATGAATTTAAAATGATGCTAACAGTAATGGAGTGAAAGTTTCGAATAACCTCAAAGTGATGCTGACAGTCATGTGGTTTGAGTTGCGAGTAAATTAAAAATGATGCTGACAGTGATGTCGTAAGAACTGCTATTGAAAACAAAATGATGCTAACAGTTATGTAGTGATAGTTGCGAATAAACTCAAAGTGATGCTGACAGTCATGTAGTAAGTGTTTCGAACAACCTCAAAATGATGCTGACAGTCATGTAGTAAGAGTTGCTACGAACCTCTAAATAATGCAACATTAATGTAGTAAGAGTTCCTACGAAACTCCGAGAACTGCGACAGTGATGTCAGAAGAATTGCTAATGAACTCAAAATGATGCGAACAGTTATGTAGTGATAGTTGCTAATAATCTCAGTGATGCTTACAGTAATGTAGTAAGTGTTTCGAACAACTTAAAAGTGATGCTGACAGTCATGTAGTAAGAGTTGCTAATGAACTCAATTTAATGCTACAGTGATGTCAGAAGAATTGCTCATGATCTCAAAATGATGCGACAATGATGTAGTAAAAATTGCTAATGAACTCAAAATGATGCTAACAGTAATGGAGAGAACGTTTCGAATAACCTCAAAGTGATGCTGACAATCATGTCGTAAGAGTTGCTACTAACCTCATTTTAATGCTACAGTGATGTCGTAAGTATTGCTAATAAACTCAAAATTATGCTAACAGTCATGTAGTGCTAGTTGCTAATAAACTCAAAGTGATGCTGACAGTCATGTAGTAAGAGTTGCTACGAACCTCAAAATAATGCGACAGTCATGTAGTAAAAGTTGCTAAAACCCTCAAAATATTGCGACAGTGATGTCGGAAGAATTGCTGATGAACTCAAAATGATGCTAACAGTAATGTAGTGATAGTTGCTAATCAACTCAGTGATGCTTACAGTAATGTAGTGATAGTTGCTAATAACCTCAAAGTGATGCTTACAGTCATGTAGTAAGTGTTTCGAACAACCTCAAAATGATGCTGACAGACAAGTAAGAGTTGATACTAACCTAAAAATAATGCAACATTAATGGAGTAAGAGTTGCTACGAAACTCCAAGAACTGCGACAGTGATGTCAGAAGAATTGCTCATGAATTCAAAATGATGCTAACAGTCATGTAGTGCTAGTTGCTAATAATCTCAGTGATGCTTACAGTAATGTAGTAAGTGTTTCGAACAACTTAAAAGTGATGCTGAAAGTCATGTAGTAAGAGTTGCTAATGAACTCAATTTAATGCTACAGTGATGTCAGAAGAATTGCTCATGATCTCAAAATGATGCGACAGTGATGTAGGAAGAATTGCTCATGAATTCAAAATGATGCTAACAGTAATGTAGTGATAGTTGCTAATAAACTCAAAGTAATGCTGACAGTCATGTAGTAAGAGTTGCTACGAACCTTTAAATAATGCAACAGTAATGTAGTAAGAGTTGCTTCGAACCTCAAAATAATGCGACAGTGATGTCAGAAGAATTGCTAATGATCTCAAAATGATGCTGACAGTGATGTCGTAAGAACTGCTATTGAAAACAAAACGATGCTAACAGTAACGTAGTGATAGTTGCTAATAAACTTAGTGATGCTGACAGTAATGTAGTAAGTGTTTCGAACAACCTCAAAGTGATTATGACAGTCATGTAGTAAGGGTTGCTACGAACCTTAAAATAATGCAACAGTAAAGTAGGAAGAGTTGCAACGAACCTCAAAATAATTCAACAGTGATGTCAGAAGAATTGCTAATGAACTCAAAATGATGCTAACAGTACTGTAGTGATAGTTGCGAATAAACTCAAAGTGATGCTGACAGTCATGTAGTAAGTGTTTCGAACAACCTCAAAATGAAGCTGACAGTCAAGTAAGAGTTGATACTAACCTAAAAATAATGCAACATTAATGTAGTAAGAGTTGCTACGAAAATCCGAGAACTGCGACAGTGATGTCAGAAGAATTGCTAATGAACTCAAAATGATGCGAACAGTTATGTAGTGCTAGTTGCTAATAATCTCAGTGATGCTTACAGTAATGTAGTAAGTGTTTCGAACAACTTAAAAGTGATGCTGACAGTCATGTAGTAAGAGTTGCTAATGAACTCAATTTAATGCTACAGTGATGTCAGAAGAATTGCTCATGATCTCAAAATGATGCGACAGTGATGTAGGAAGAATTGCTCATGAACTCAAAATGATGCTAACAGTAATAGAGTGAAAGTTTCGAATAACCTCAAAGTGATGCTGACAGTCATGTGGTTTGAGTTGCGAGTAAATTAAAAATGATGCTGACAGTGATGTCGTAAGAACTGCTATTGAAAACAAAACGATGCTAACAGTAACGTAGTGATATATGCTAATAAACTTAGTGATGCTGACAGTAATGTAGTAAGTGTTTCTAACAACCTCAAAGTGATTATGACAGTCATGTAGTAAGGGTTGCTACGAACCTTAAAATAATGCAACAGTAAAGTAGGAAGAGTTGCAACGAACCTCAAAATAATTCAACAGTGATGTCAGAAGAATTGCTAATGAACTCAAAATGATGCTAACAGTATTGTAGTGATAGTTGGGAATAAACTCAAAGTGATGCTGACAGTCATGTAGTAAGTGTTTCGAACAACCTCAAAATGATGCTGACAGTCAAGTAAGAGTTGATACTAACCTAAAAATAATGCAACATTAATGTAGTAAGATTTGCTACGAAACTCCAAGGACTGCGACAGTGATGTCAGAAGAATTGCTAATGAACTCAAAATGATGCTAACAGTTATGTAGTGCTAGTTGCTAATAATCTCAGTGATGCTTACAGTAATGTAGTAAGTGTTTCGAACAACTTAAAAGTGATGCTGACAGTCATGTAGTAAGAGTTGCTAATGAACTCAATTTAATGCTACAGTGATGTCAGAAGAATTGCTCATGATCTCAAAATGATGCGACAATGATGTAGTAAAAATTGCTAATGAACTCAAAATGATGCTAACAGTAATGGAGAGAACGTTTCGAATAACCTCAAAGTGATGCTGACAATCATGTCGTAAGAGTTGCTACTAACCTCATTTTAATGCTACAGTGATGTCGTAAGTATTGCTAATAAACTCAAAATTATGCTAACAGTCATGTAGTGCTAGTTGCTAATAAACTCAAAGTGATGCTGACAGTCATGTAGTAAGAGTTGCTACGAACCTCAAAATAATGCGACAGTCATGTAGTAAAAGTTGCTAAAAACCTCAAAATATTGCGACAGTGATGTCGGAAGAATTCCTGATGAACTCAAAATGATGCTAACAGTAATGTAGTGATAGTTGCTAATCAACTCAGTGATGCTTACAGTAATGTAGTGATAGTTGCTAATAACCTCAAAGTGATGCTTACAGTCATGTAGTAAGTGTTTCGAACAACCTCAAAATGATGCTGACAGTCAAGTAAGAGTTGATACTAACCTAAAAATAATGCAACATTAATGTAGTAAGAGTTGCTACGAAACTCCAAGAACTGCGACAGTGATGTCAGAAGAATTGCTCATGAATTCAAAATGATGCTAACAGTCATGTAGTGCTAGTTGCTAATAATCTCAGTGATGCTTACAGTAATGTAGTAAGTGTTTCGAACAACTTAAAAGTGATGCTGACAGTCATGTAGTAAGAGTTGCTAATGAACTCAATTTAATGCTACAGTGATGTCAGAAGAATTGCTCATGATCTCAAAATGATGCGACAGTGATGTAGGAAGAATTGCTCATGAATTCAAAATGATGCTAACAGTAATGTAGTGATAGTTGCTAATAAACTCAAAGTAATGCTGACAGTCATGTCGTAAGAGTTGCTACGAACCTTTAAATAATGCAACAGTAATGTAGTAAGAGTTGCTCCGAACCTCAAAATGATGCGACAGTGATGTAGGAAGAATTGCTCATGAATTCAAAATGATGCTAACAGTAATGGAGTGAAAGTTTCGAATAACCTCAAAGTGATGCTGACAGTCATGTGGTTTGAGTTGCGAGTAAATTAAAAATGATGCTGACAGTGATGTCGTAAGAACTGCTATTGAAAACAAAACGATGCTAACAGTAACGTAGTGATAGTTGCTAATAAACTTAGTGATGCTGACAGTAATGTAGTAAGTGTTTCGAACAACCTCAAAGTGATTATGACAGTCATGTAGTAAGGGTTGCTACGAACCTTAAAATAATGCAACAGTAAAGTAGGAAGAGTTGCAACGAACCTCAAAATAATTCAACAGTGATGTCAGAAGAATTGCTCATGAACTCAAAATGATGCTAACAGTATTGTAGTGATAGTTGCGAATAAACTCAAAGTGATGCTGACAGTCATGTAGTAAGTGTTTCGAACAACCTCAAAATGATGCTGACAGTCAAGTAAGAGTTGATACTAACCTAAAAATAATGCAACATTAATGTAGTAAGAGTTGCTACGAAACTCCGAGAACTGCGACAGTGATGTCAGAAGAATTGCTAATGAACTCAAAATGATGCTAACAGTTATGTAGTGCTAGTTGCTAATAATCTCAGTGATGCTTACAGTAATGTAGTAAGTGTTGCGAACAACTTAAAAGTGATGCTGACAGTCATGTAGTAAGAGTTGCTAATGAACTCAATTTAATGCTACAGTGATGTCAGAAGAATTGCTCATGATCTCAAAATGATGCGACAATGATGTAGTAAAAATTGCTAATGTACTCAAAATGATGCTAACAGTAATGGAGAGAACGTTTCGAATAACCTCAAAGTGATGCTGACAATCATGTCGTAAGAGTTGCGACTAACCTCATTTTAATGCTACAGTGATGTCGTAAGTATTGCTAATAAACTCAAAATTATGCTAACAGTCATGTAGTGCTAGTTGCTAATAAACTCAAAGTGATGCTGACAGTCATGTAGTAAGAGTTGCTACGAACCTCAAAATAATGCGACAGTCATGTAGTAAAAGTTGCTAAAAACCTCAAAATATTGCGACAGTGATGTCGGAAGAATTCCTGATGAACTCAAAATGATGCTAACAGTAATGTAGTGATAGTTGTTAATCAACTCAGTGATGCTTACAGTAATGTAGTGATAGTTGCTAATAACCTCAAAGTGATGCTTACAGTCATGTAGTAAGTGTTTCGAACAACCTCAAAATGATGCTGACAGACAAGTAAGAGTTGATACAAACCTAAAAATAATGCAACATTGGAGTAAGAGTTGCTACGAAACTCCAAGAACTGCGACAGTGATGTCAGAAGAATTGCTCATGAATTCAAAATGATGCTAACAGTCATGTAGTGCTAGTTGCTAATAATCTCAGTGATGCTTACAGTAATGTAGTAAGAGTTGCTACGAACCTCTAAATGATGCGACAGTGATGTCAGAAGAATTGCTAAAGATCTCAAAATAATGCGACAGTGATTAAGTAAGAATTGCTAATGAACTCAAAATGATGCTTAAAGTAATGGAGTGAATGTTTCCAATAACCTCAAAGTGATGCTGAAAGTCATGTCGTAAGAGTTGCTACGAACCTCAAATAAAATGCGACAGTGATGTCGGAAGAATAGCTTATGATCTCAAAATGATCCGACAGTGATGTAGTAAGAATTTTTAATGAACTCAAAATGATGCTAACAGTAATAGAGTGAAAGTTTCGGATAACCTCCAAGTAATGCTGACAATCATGTAGCAAGAGTTGCTACTAACCTCAATTTAATGCTACAGTGATGTCGTAAGTGTTGCTAATAAACTCAAAATGATGCTAACAGTAATGTAGTGATAGTTGCTAATAAACTCAAAGTGATGCTGACAGTCATGTAGTAAGAGTTGCTACGAACCTTAAAATAATGCAACAGTTATGTCAAAAGAATTGTTCTTGATCTCAAACTGATGGGACAGTGATGTCGTAAGAATTGCTAATGGACTCAAAATGAGGCTAAAAGTAATGTCGTGATATTTGCCAATAAACTCAAAGTGATGCTAACAGTAATGTAGTTCGAGTTGCTACCAACCTTTAAATAATGCAACAGTAATGTAGGAAGTGTTTCGAACAACCTCAAAGTGATGCCGACAGTCATGTAGTAAGAATTGCTACGAACCTCAAAATAATGCGACAGTGATGTCAGAAGGATTGCTAATGATCTCAAAATAATTCAACAGTGATGTCAGAAGGATTGCTCATGATCTCAAAATGATGTGACAGTGATGTAGGAAGAATTGCTCATGAATTCAAAATGATGCTAACAGTAATGTAGTGATAGTTGCTAATAAACTCAAAGTAATGCTGACAGTCATGTCGTAAGAGTTGCTACGAACCTTTAAATAATGCAACAGTAATGTAGTAAGAGTTGCTACGAACCTCAAAATAATGCGACAGTGATGTCAGAAGAATTGCTAATGATCTCAAAATGATGCGACAGTGATGTAGGAAGAATTGCTCATGAATTCAAAATGATGCTAACAGTAATGGAGTGAAAGTTTCGAATAACCTCAAAGTGATGCTTACAGTCATGTGGTTTGAGTTGCGAGTAAATTAAAAATGATGCTGACAGTGATGTCGTAAGAACTGCTATTGAAAACAAAACGATGCTAACAGTAACGTAGTGATAGTTGCTAATAAACTTAGTGATGCTGACAGTAATGTAGTAAGTGTTTCGAACAACATCAAAGTGATTATGACAGTCATGTAGTAAGGGTTGCTACGAACCTTAAAATAATGCAACAGTAAAGTAGGAAGAGTTGCAACGAACCTCAAAATAATTCAACAGTGATGTCAGAAGAATTGCTAATGAACTCAAAATGATGCTAACAGTGTTGTAGTGATAGTTGCGAATAAACTCAAAGTGATGCTGACAGTCATGTAGTAAGTGTTTCGAACAACCTCAAAATGATGCTGACAGTCAAGTAAGAGTTGATACTAACCTAAAAATAATGCAACATTAATGTAGTAAGATTTGCTACGAAACTCCAAGGACTGCGACAGTGATGTCAGAAGAATTGCTAATGAACTCAAAATGATGCTAACAGTTATGTAGTGCTAGTTGCTAATAATCTCAGTGATGCTTACAGTAATGTAGTAAGTGTTTCGAACAACTTAAAAGTGATGCTGACAGTCATGTAGTAAGAGTTGCTAATGAACTCATTTTAATGCTACAGTGATGTCAGAAGAATTGCTCATGATCTCAAAATGATGCGACAATGATGTAGTAAAAATTGCTAATGAACTCAAAATGATGCTAACAGTAATGGAGAGAACGTTTCGAATAACCTCAAAGTGATGCTGACAATCATGTAGTAAGAGTTGCTACTAACCTCATTTTAATGCTACAGTGATGTCGTAAGTATTGCTAATAAACTCAAAATTATGCTAACAGTCATGTAGTGCTAGTTGCTAATAAACTCAAAGTGATGCTGACAGTCATGTAGTAAGAGTTGCTACGAACCTCAAAATAATGCGACAGTCATGTAGTAAAAGTTGCTAAAACCCTCAAAATATTGCGACAGTGATGTCGGAAGAATTGCTGATGAACTCAAAATGATGCTAACAGTAATGTAGTGATAGTTGCTAATCAACTCAGTGATGCTTACAGTAATGTAGTGATAGTTGCTAATAACCTCAAAGTGATGCTTACAGTCATGTAGTAAGTGTTTCGAACAACCTCAAAATGATGCTGACAGATAAGTAAGAGTTGAAACAAACCTAAAAATAATGCAACATTAATGGAGTAAGAGTTGCTACGAAACTCCAAGAACTGCGACAGTGATGTCAGAAGAATTGCTCATGAATTCAAAATGATGCTAACAGTCATGTAGTGCTAGTTGCTAATAATCTCAGTGATGCTTACAGTAATGTAGTAAGAGTTGCTACGAACCTCTAAATGATGCGACAGTGATGTCAGAAGAATTGCTAAAGATCTCAAAATAATGCGACAGTGATTAAGTAAGAATTGCTAATGAACTCAAAATGATGCTTAAAGTAATGGAGTGAATGTTTCCAATAACCTCAAAGTGATGCTGAAAGTCATGTCGTAAGAGTTGCTACGAACCTCAAATAAAATGCGACAGTGATGTCGGAAGAATAGCTTATGATCTCAAAATGATCCGACAGTGATGTAGGAAGAATTGTTAATGAACTCAAAATGATGCTAACAGTAATAGAGTGAAAGTTTCGGATAACCTCAAAGTAATGCTGACAATCATGTAGCAAGAGTTGCTACTAACCTCAATTTAATGCTACAGTGATGTCGTAAGTGTTGCTAATAAACTCAAAATGATGCTAACAGTAATGTAGTGATAGTTGCTAATAAACTCAAAGTGATGCTGACAGTCATGTAGTAAGAGTTGCTACGAACCTTAAAATAATGCAACAGTTATGTCAAAAGAATTGTTAATGATCTCAAACTGATGGGACAGTGATGTCGTAAGAATTGCTAATGGACTCAAAATGAGGCTAAAAGTAATGTAGTGATATTTGCCAATAAACTCAAAGTGATGCTAACAGTAATGTAGTTCGAGTTGCTACCAACCTTTAAATAATGCAACAGTAATGTAGGAAGTGTTTCGAACAACCTCAAAGTGATGCTGACAGTCATGTAGTAAGAATTGCTACGAACCTCAAAATAATGCGACAGTGATGTCAGAAGGATTGCTCATGATCTCAAAATAATGCAACAGTGATGTCAGAAGGATTGCTCATGATCTCAAAATGATGCGACAGTGATGTAGGAAGAATTGCTCATGAATTCAAAATGATGCTAACAGTCATGTAGTGATAGTTGCTAATAAACTCAAAGTAATGCTGACAGTCATGTCGTAAGAGTTGCTACGAACCTTAAAATAATGCAACAGTAAAGTAGGAAGAGTTGCAACGAACCTCAAAATAATTCGACAGTGATGTCAGAAGAATTGCTAATGAACTCAAAATGATGCGAACAGTAATGTAGTGATAGTTGCGAATAAACTCAAAGTGATGCTGACAGTCATGTAGTCAGTGTTTCGAACAACCTCAAAATGATGCTGACAGTCAAGTAAGAGTTGATACTAACCTAAAAATAATGCAACATTAATGTAGTAAGAGTTGCTACGAAACTCCAAGAACTGCAACAGTGATGTCAGAAGAATTGCTAATGAACTCAAAATGATGCTAACAGTTATGTAGTGATAGTTGCTAATAATCTCAGTGATGCTTACAGTAATGTAGTAAGTGTTTCGAACAACTTAAAAGTGATGCTGACAGTCATGTAGTAAGAGTTGCTAATGAACTCAATTTAATGCTACAGTGATGTCAGAAGAATTGCTCATGATCTCAAAATGATGCGACAGTGATGTAGGAAGAATTGCTCATGAATTCAAAATGATGCTAACAGTAATGTAGTGATAGTTGCTAATAAACTCAAAGTAATGCTGACAGTCATGTCGTAAGAGTTGCTACGAACCTTTAAATAATGCAACAGTAATGTAGTAAGAGTTGCTACGAACCTCAAAATAATGCGACAGTGATGTCAGAAGAATTGCTCATGATCTCAAAATGATGCGACAGTGATGTAGGAAGAATTGCTCATGAATTTAAAATGATGCTAACAGTAATGGAGTGAAAGTTTCGAATAACCTCAAAGTGATGCTGACAGTCATGTGGTTTGAGTTGCGAGTAAATTAAAAATGATGCTGACAGTGATGTCGTAAGAACTGCTATTGAAAACAAAATGATGCTAACAGTAATGTAGTGATAGTTGCGAATAAACTCAAAGTGATGCTGACAGTCATGTAGTAAGTGTTTCGAACAACCTCAAAATGATGCTGACAGTCATGTAGTAAGAGTTGCTACGAACCTCTAAATAATGCAACATTAATGTAGTAAGAGTTCCTACGAAACTCCGAGAACTGCGACAGTGATGTCAGAAGAATTGCTAATGAACTCAAAATGATGCGAACAGTTATGTAGTGATAGTTGCTAATAATCTCAGTGATGCTTACAGTAATGTAGTAAGTGTTTCGAACAACTTAAAAGTGATGCTGACAGTCATGTAGTAAGAGTTGCTAATGAACTCAATTTAATGCTACAGTGATGTCAGAAGAATTGCTCATGATCTCAAAATGATGCGACAATGATGTAGTAAAAATTGCTAATGAACTCAAAATGATGCTAACAGTAATGGAGAGAACGTTTCGAATAACCTCAAAGTGATGCTGACAATCATGTCGTAAGAGTTGCTACTAACCTCATTTTAATGCTACAGTGATGTCGTAAGTATTGCTAATAAACTCAAAATTATGCTAACAGTCATGTAGTGCTAGTTGCTAATAAACTCAAAGTGATGCTGACAGTCATGTAGTAAGAGTTGCTACGAACCTCAAAATAATGCGACAGTCATGTAGTAAAAGTTGCTAAAACCCTCAAAATATTGCGACAGTGATGTCGGAAGAATTCCTGATGAACTCAAAATGATGCTAACAGTAATGTAGTGATAGTTGCTAATCAACTCAGTGATGCTTACAGTAATGTAGTGATAGTTGCTAATAACCTCAAAGTGATGCTTACAGTCATGTAGTAAGTGTTTCGAACAACCTCAAAATGATGCTGACAGACAAGTAAGAGTTGATACAAACCTAAAAATAATGCAACATTAATGGAGTAAGAGTTGCTACGAAACTCCAAGAACTGCGACAGTGATGTCAGAAGAATTGCTCATGAATTCAAAATGATGCTAACAGTGTTGTAGTGATAGTTGCGAATAAACTCAAAGTGATGCTGACAGTCATGTAGTAAGTGTTTCGAACAACCTCAAAATGATGCTGACAGTCAAGTAAGAGTTGATACTAACCTAAAAATAATGCAACATTAATGTAGTAAGATTTGCTACGAAACTCCAAGGACTGCGACAGTGATGTCAGAAGAATTGCTAATGAACTCAAAATGATGCTAACAGTTATGTAGTGCTAGTTGCTAATAATCTCAGTGATGCTTACAGTAATGTAGTAAGTGTTTCGAACAACTTAAAAGTGATGCTGACAGTCATGTAGTAAGAGTTGCTAATGAACTCAATTTAATGCTACAGTGATGTCAGAAGAATTGCTCATGATCTCAAAATGATGCGACAATGATGTAGTAAAAATTGCTAATGAATTCAAAATGATGCTAACAGTAATGGAGTGAAAGTTTCGAATAACCTCAAAGTGATGCTGACAATCATGTAGTAAGAGTTGCTACTAACCTCATTTTAATGCTACAGTGATGTCGTAAGTATTGCTAATAAACTCAAAATTATGCTAACAGTCATGTAGTGCTAGTTGCTAATAAACTCAAAGTGATGCTGACAGTCATGTAGTAAGAGTTGCTACGAACCTCAAAATAATGCGACAGTCATGTAGTAAAAGTTGCTAAAACCCTCAAAATATTGCGACAGTGATGTCGGAAGAATTGCTGATGAACTCAAAATGATGCTAACAGTAATGTAGTGATAGTTGCTAATCAACTCAGTGATGCTTACAGTAATGTAGTGATAGTTGCTAATAACCTCAAAGTGATGCTTACAGTCATGTAGTAAGTGTTTCGAACAACCTCAAAATGATGCTGACAGACAAGTAAGAGTTGATACAAACCTAAAAATAATGCAACATTAATGGAGTAAGAGTTGCTACGAAACTCCAAGAACTGCGACAGTGATGTCAGAAGAATTGCTCATGAATTCAAAATGATGCTAACAGTCATGTAGTGCTAGTTGCTAATAATCTCAGTGATGCTTACAGTAATGTAGTAAGAGTTGCTACGAACCTCTAAATGATGCGACAGTGATGTCAGAAGAATTGCTAAAGATCTCAAAATAATGCGACAGTGATTAAGTAAGAATTGCTAATGAACTCAAAATGATGCTTAAAGTAATGGAGTGAATGTTTCCAATAACCTCAAAGTGATGCTGAAAGTCATGTCGTAAGAGTTGCTACGAACCTCAAATAAAATGCGACAGTGATGTCGGAAGAATAGCTTATGATCTCAAAATGATCCGACAGTGATGTAGTAAGAATTGTTAATGAACTCAAAATGATGCTAACAGTAATAGAGTGAAAGTTTCGGATAACCTCAAAGTAATGCTGACAATCATGTAGCAAGAGTTGCTACTAACCTCAATTTAATGCTACAGTGATGTCGTAAGTGTTGCTATTAAACTCAAAATGATGCTAACAGTAATGTAGTGATAGTTGCTAATAAACTCAAAGTGATGCTGACAGTCATGTAGTAAGAGTTGCTACGAACCTTAAAATAATGCAACAGTTATGTCAAAAGAATTGTTCATGATCTCAAACTGATGGGACAGTGATGTCGTAAGAATTGCTAATGGACTCAAAATGAGGCTAAAAGTAATGTAGTGATATTTGCCAATAAACTCAAAGTGATGCTAACAGTAATGTAGTTCGAGTTGCTACCAACCTTAAAAAAATGCAACAGTAATGTAGGAAGTGTTTCGAACAACCTCAAAGTGATGCTGACAGTCATGTAGTAAGAATTGCTACGAACCTCAAAATAATGCGACAGTGATGTCAGAAGGATTGCTCATGATCTCAAAATAATGCAACAGTGATGTCAGAAGGATTGCTCATGATCTCAAAATGATGCGACAGTGATGTAGGAAGAATTGCTCATGAATTCAAAATGATGCTAACAGTCATGTAGTGATAGTTGCTAATAAACTCAAAGTAATGCTGACAGTCATGTCGTAAGAGTTGCTACGAACCTTAAAATAATGCAACAGTAAAGTAGGAAGAGTTGCAACGAACCTCAAAATAATTCGACAGTGATGTCAGAAGAATTGCTAATGAACTCAAAATGATGCGAACAGTAATGTAGTGATAGTTGCGAATAAACTCAAAGTGATGCTGACAGTCATGTAGTCAGTGTTTCGAACAACCTCAAAATGATGCTGACAGTCAAGTAAGAGTTGATACTAACCTAAAAATAATGCAACATTAATGTAGTAAGAGTTGCAACGAAACTCCGAGAACTGCGACAGTGATGTCAGAAGAATTGCTAATGAACTCAAAATGATGCTAACAGTTATGTAGTGATAGTTGCTAATAATCTCAGTGATGCTTACAGTAATGTAGTAAGTGTTTCGAACAACTTAAAAGTGATGCTGACAGTCATGTAGTAAGAGTTGCTAATGAACTCAATTTAATGCTACAGTGATGTCAGAAGAATTGCTCATGATCTCAAAATGATGCGACAGTGATGTAGGAAGAATTGCTCATGAACTCAAAATGATGCTAACAGTAATAGAGTGAAAGTTTCGAATAACCTCAAAGTGATGCTGACAGTCATGTGGTTTGAGTTGCGAGTAAATTAAAAATGATGCTGACAGTGATGTCGTAAGAACTGCTATTGAAAACAAAACGATGCTAACAGTAACGTAGTGATAGTTGCTAATAAACTCAGTGATGCTTACAGTAATGTAGTGATAGTTGCTAATAACCTCAAAGTGATGCTTACAGTCATGTAGTAAGTGTTTCGAACAACCTCAAAATGATGCTGACAGTCAAGTAAGAGTTGATACTAACCTAAAAATAATGCAACATTAATGTAGTAAGAGTTGCTACGAAACTCCAAGAACTGCGACAGTGATGTCAGAAGAATTGCTCATGAATTCAAAATGATGCTAACAGTCATGTAGTGCTAGTTGCTAATAATCTCAGTGATGCTTACAGTAATGTAGTAAGTGTTTCGAACAACTTAAAAGTGATGCTGACAGTCATGTAGTAAGAGTTGCTAATGAACTCAATTTAATGCTACAGTGATGTCAGAAGAATTGCTCATGATCTCAAAATGATGCGACAGTGATGTAGGAAGAATTGCTCATGAATTCAAAATGATGCTTACAGTAATGTAGTGATAGTTGCTAATAAACTCAAAGTAATGCTGACAGTCATGTCGTAAGAGTTGCTACGAACCTTTAAATAATGCAACAGTAATGTAGTAAGAGTTGCTCCGAACCTCAAAATGATGCGACAGTGATGTAGGAAGAATTGCTCATGAATTCAAAATGATGCTAACAGTAACGTAGTGATAGTTGCGAATAAACTCAAAGTGATGCTGACAGTCATGTAGTAAGTGTTTCGAACAACCTCAAAATGATGCTGACAGTCAAGTAAGAGTTGATACTAACCTAAAAATAATGCAACATTAATGTAGTAAGAGTTGCTACGAAACTCCGAGAACTGCGACAGTGATGTCAGAAGAATTGCTAATGAACTCAAAATGATGCTAACAGTTATGTAGTGCTAGTTGCTAATAATCTCAGTGATGCTTACAGTAATGTAGTAAGTGTTTCGAACAACTTAAAAGTGATGCTGACAGTCATGTAGTAAGAGTTGGTAATGAACTCAATTTAATGCTACAGTGATGTCAGAAGAATTGCTAATGATCTCAAAATGATGCGACAGTGATGTAGGAAGAATTGCTCATGAATTCAAAATGATGCTAACAGTAATGGAGTGAAAGTCTCGAATAACCTCAAAGTGATACTGACAGTCATGTGGTTTGAGTTGCGAGTAAATTAAAAATGATGCTGACAGTGATGTCGTAAGAACTGCTATTGAAAACAAAACGATGCTAACAGTAACGTAGTGATAGTTGCGAATAAACTCAAAGTGATGCTGACAGTCATGTAGTAAGTGTTTCGAACAACCTCAAAATGATGCTGACAGTCAAGTAAGAGTTGATACTAACCTAAAAATAATGCAACATTAATGTAGTAAGATTTGCTACGAAACTCCAAGGACTGCGACAGTGATGTCAGAAGAATTGCTAATGAACTCAAAATGATGCTAACAGTTATGTAGTGCTAGTTGCTAATAATCTCAGTGATGCTTACAGTAATGTAGTAAGTGTTTCGAACAACTTAAAAGTGATGCTGACAGTCATGTAGTAAGAGTTGCTAATGAACTCAATTTAATGCTACAGTGATGTCAGAAGAATTGCTCATGATCTCAAAATGATGCGACAATGATGTAGTAAAAATTGCTAATGAACTCAAAATGATGCTAACAGTAATGGAGAGAACGTTTCGAATAACCTCAAAGTGATGCTGACAATCATGTCGTAAGAGTTGCTACTAACCTCATTTTAATGCTACAGTGATGTCGTAAGTATTGCTAATAAACTCAAAATTATGCTAACAGTCATGTAGTGCTAGTTGCTAATAAACTCAAAGTGATGCTGACAGTCATGTAGTAAGAGTTGCTACGAACCTCAAAATAATGCGACAGTCATGTAGTAAAAGTTGCTAAAAACCTCAAAATATTGCGACAGTGATGTCGGAAGAATTCCTGATGAACTCAAAATGATGCTAACAGTAATGTAGTGATAGTTGCTAATCAACTCAGTGATGCTTACAGTAATGTAGTGATAGTTGCTAATAACCTCAAAGTGATGCTTACAGTCATGTAGTAAGTGTTTCGAACAACCTCAAAATGATGCTGACAGTCAAGTAAGAGTTGATACTAACCTAAAAATAATGCAACATTAATGTAGTAAGAGTTGCTACGAAACTCCAAGAACTGCGACAGTGATGTCAGAAGAATTGCTCATGAATTCAAAATGATGCTAACAGTCATGTAGTGCTAGTTGCTAATAATCTCAGTGATGCTTACAGTAATGTAGTAAGTGTTTCGAACAACTTAAAAGTGATGCTGACAGTCATGTAGTAAGAGTTGCTAATGAACTCAATTTAATGCTACAGTGATGTCAGAAGAATTGCTCATGATCTCAAAATGATGCGACAGTGATGTAGGAAGAATTGCTCATGAATTCAAAATGATGCTAACAGTAATGTAGTGATAGTTGCTAATAAACTCAAAGTAATGCTGACAGTCATGTCGTAAGAGTTGCTACGAACCTTTAAATAATGCAACAGTAATGTAGTAAGAGTTGCTCCGAACCTCAAAATGATGCGACAGTGATGTAGGAAGAATTGCTCATGAATTCAAAATGATGCTAACAGTAATGGAGTGAAAGTTTCGAATAACCTCAGTGATGCTTACAGTAATGTAGTAAGTGTTGTGAACAACTTAAAAGTGATGCTGACAGTCATGTAGTAAGAGTTGCTAATGAACTCAATTTAATGCTATAGTGATGTCAGAAGAATTGCTCATGATCTCAAAATGATGCGACAATGATGTAGTAAAAATTGCTAATGAACTCAAAATGATGCTAACAGTAATGGAGAGAACGTTTCGAATAACCTCAAAGTGATGCTGACAATCATGTCGTAAGAGTTGCTACTAACCTCATTTTAATGCTACAGTGATGTCGTAAGTATTGCTAATAAACTCAAAATTATGCTAACAGTCATGTAGTGCTAGTTGCTAATAAACTCAAAGTGATGCTGACAGTCATGTAGTAAGAGTTGCTACGAACCTCAAAATAATGCGACAGTCATGTAGTAAAAGTTGCTAAAACCCTCAAAATATTGCGACAGTGATGTCAGAAGAATTGCTAATGAACTCAAAATGATGCTAACAGTATTGTAGTGATAGTTGCGAATAAACTCAAAGTGATGCTGACAGTCATGTAGTAAGTGTTTCGAACAACCTCAAAATGATGCTGACAGTCAAGTAAGAGTTGATACTAACCTAAAAATAATGCAACATTAATGTAGTAAGAGTTGCTACGAAACTCCGAGAACTGCGACAGTGATGTCAGAAGAATTGCTAATGAACTCAAAATGATGCGAACAGTTATGTAGTGCTAGTTGCTAATAATCTCAGTGATGCTTACAGTAATGTAGTAAGTGTTTCGAACAACTTAAAAGTGATGCTGACAGTCATGTAGTAAGAGTTGCTAATGAACTCAATTTAATGCTACAATGATGTCAGAAGAATTGCTAATGATCTCAAAATGATGCGACAGTGATGTAGGAAGAATTGCTCATGAATTCAAAATGATGCTAACAGTAATGGAGTGAAAGTCTCGAATAACCTCAAAGTGATGCTGACAGTCATGTGGTTTGAGTTGCGAGTAAATTAAAAATGATGCTGACAGTGATGTCGTAAGAACTGCTATTGAAAACAAAACGATGCTAACAGTAACGTAGTGATAGTTGCGAATAAACTCAAAGTGATGCTGACAGTCATGTAGTAAGTGTTTCGAACAACCTCAAAATGATGCTGACAGTCAAGTAAGAGTTGATACTAACCTAAAAATAATGCAACATTAATGTAGTCAGAGTTGCTACGAAACTCAGAGAACTGCGACAGTGATGTCAGAAGAATTGCTAATGAACTCAAAATGATGCGAACAGTTATGTAGTGCTAGTTGCTAATAATCTCAGTGATGCTTACAGTAATGTAGTAAGTGTTTCGAACAACTTAAAAGTGATGCTGACAGTCATGTAGTAAGAGTTGGTAATGAACTCAATTTAATGCTACAGTGATGTCAGAAGAATTGCTCATGATCTCAAAATGATGCGACAGTGATTTAGGAAGAATTGCTCATGAATTCAAAATGATGCTAACAGTAATGGAGTGAAAGTCTCGAATAACCTCAAAGTGATGCTGACAGTCATGTGGTTTGAGTTGCGAGTAAATTAAAAATGATGCTGACAGTGATGTCGTAAGAACTGCTATTGAAAACAAAACGATGCTAACAGTAACGTAGTGATAGTTGCGAATAAACTCAAAGTGATGCTGACAGTCATGTAGTAAGTGTTTCGAACAACCTCAAAATGATGCTGACAGTCAAGTAAGAGTTGATACTAACCTAAAAATAATGCAACATTAATGTAGTAAGATTTGCTACGAAACTCCAAGGACTGCGACAGTGATGTCAGAAGAATTGCTAATGAACTCAAAATGATGCTAACAGTTATGTAGTGCTAGTTGCTAATAATCTCAGTGATGCTTACAGTAATGTAGTAAGTGTTTCGAACAACTTAAAAGTGATGCTGACAGTCATGTAGTAAGAGTTGCTAATGAACTCAATTTAATGCTACAGTGATGTCAGAAGAATTGCTCATGATCTCAAAATGATGCGACAATGATGTAGTAAAAATTGCTAATGAACTCAAAATGATGCTAACAGTAATGGAGAGAACGTTTCGAATAACCTCAAAGTGATGCTGACAATCATGTCGTAAGAGTTGCTACTAACCTCATTTTAATGCTACAGTGATGTCGTAAGTATTGCTAATAAACTCAAAATTATGCTAACAGTCATGTAGTGCTAGTTGCTAATAAACTCAAAGTGATGCTGACAGTCATGTAGTAAGAGTTGCTACGAACCTCAAAATAATGCGACAGTCATGTAGTAAAAGTTGCTAAAACCCTCAAAATATTGCGACAGTGATGTCGGAAGAATTGCTGATGAACTCAAAATGATGCTAACAGTAATGTAGTGATAGTTGCTAATCAACTCAGTGATGCTTACAGTAATGTAGTGATAGTTGCTAATAACCTCAAAGTGATGCTTACAGTCATGTAGTAAGTGTTTCGAACAACCTCAAAATGATGCTGACAGTCAAGTAAGAGTTGATACTAACCTAAAAATAATGCAACATTAATGTAGTAAGAGTTGCTACGAAACTCCAAGAACTGCGACAGTGATGTCAGAAGAATTGCTCATGAATTCAAAATGATGCTAACAGTCATGTAGTGCTAGTTGCTAATAATCTCAGTGATGCTTACAGTAATGTAGTAAGTGTTTCGAACAACTTAAAAGTGATGCTGACAGTCATGTAGTAAGAGTTGCTAATGAACTCAATTTAATGCTACAGTGATGTCAGAAGAATTGCTCATGATCTCAAAATGATGCGACAGTGATGTAGGAAGAATTGCTCATGAATTCAAAATGATGCTAACAGTAATGTAGTGATAGTTGCTAATAAACTCAAAGTAATGCTGACAGTCATGTCGTAAGAGTTGCTACGAACCTTTAAATAATGCAACAGTAATGTAGTAAGAGTTGCTCCGAACCTCAAAATGATGCGACAGTGATGTAGGAAGAATTGCTCATGAATTCAAAATGATGCTAACAGTAACGTAGTGATAGTTGCGAATAAACTCAAAGTGATGCTGACAGTCATGTAGTAAGTGTTTCGAACAACCTCAAAATGATGCTGACAGTCAAGTAAGAGTTGATACTAACCTAAAAATAATGCAACATTAATGTAGTAAGAGTTGCTACGAAACTCCGAGAACTGCGACAGTGATGTCAGAAGAATTGCTAATGAACTCAAAATGATGCTAACAGTTATGTAGTGCTAGTTGCTAATAATCTCAGTGATGCTTACAGTAATGTAGTAAGTGTTTCGAACAACTTAAAAGTGATGCTGACAGTCATGTAGTAAGAGTTGGTAATGAACTCAATTTAATGCTACAGTGATGTCAGAAGAATTGCTAATGATCTCAAAATGATGCGACAGTGATGTAGGAAGAATTGCTCATGAATTCAAAATGATGCTAACAGTAATGGAGTGAAAGTCTCGAATAACCTCAAAGTGATGCTGACAGTCATGTGGTTTGAGTTGCGAGTAAATTAAAAATGATGCTGACAGTGATGTCGTAAGAACTGCTATTGAAAACAAAACGATGCTAACAGTAACGTAGTGATAGTTGCGAATAAACTCAAAGTGATGCTGACAGTCATGTAGTAAGTGTTTCGAACAACCTCAAAATGATGCTGACAGTCAAGTAAGAGTTGATACTAACCTAAAAATAATGCAACATTAATGTAGTAAGATTTGCTACGAAACTCCAAGGACTGCGACAGTGATGTCAGAAGAATTGCTAATGAACTCAAAATGATGCTAACAGTTATGTAGTGCTAGTTGCTAATAATCTCAGTGATGCTTACAGTAATGTAGTAAGTGTTTAGAACAATTTAAAAGTGATGCTGACAGTCATGTAGTAAGAGTTGCAAATGAACTCAATTTAATGCTACAGTGATGTCGTAAGTATTGCTAATAAACTCAAAATTATGCTAACAGTCATGTAGTGCTAGTTGCTAATAAACTCAAAGTGATGCTGACAGTCATGTAGTAAGAGTTGCTACGAACCTCAAAATAATGCGACAGTCATGTAGTAAAAGTTGCTAAAACCCTCAAAATATTGCGACAGTGATGTCGGAAGAATTGCTGATGAACTCAAAATAATGCTAACAGTAATGTAGTGATAGTTGCTAATCAACTCAGTGATGCTTACAGTAATGTAGTGATAGTTGCTAATAACCTCAAAGTGATGCTTACAGTCATGTAGTAAGTGTTTCGAACAACCTCAAAATGATGCTGACAGACAAGTAAGAGTTGATACAAACCTAAAAATAATGCAACATTAATGGAGTAAGAGTTGCTACGAAACTCCAAGAACTGCGACAGTGATGTCAGAAGAATTGCTCATGAATTCAAAATGATGCTAACAGTCATGTAGTGCTAGTTGCTAATAATCTCAGTGATGCTTACAGTAATGTAGTAAGAGTTGCTACGAACCTCTAAATGATGCGACAGTGATGTCAGAAGAATTGCTAAAGATCTCAAAATAATGCGACAGTGATTAAGTAAGAATTGCTAATGAACTCAAAATGATGCTTAAAGTAATGGAGTGAATGTTTCCAATAACCTCAAAGTGATGCTGAAAGTCATGTCGTAAGAGTTGCTACGAACCTCAAATAAAATGCGACAGTGATGTCGGAAGAATAGCTTATGATCTCAAAATGATCCGACAGTGATGTAGTAAGAATTTTTAATGAACTCAAAATGATGCTAACAGTAATAGAGTGAAAGTTTCGGATAACCTCAAAGTAATGCTGACAATCATGTAGCAAGAGTTGCTACTAACCTCAATTTAATGCTACAGTGATGTCGTAAGTGTTGCTAATAAACTCAAAATGATGCTAACAGTAATGTAGTGATAGTTGCTAATAAACTCAAAGTGATGCTGACAGTCATGTAGTAAGAGTTGCTACGAACCTTAAAATAATGCAACAGTTATGTCAAAAGAATTGTTCATGATCTCAAACTGATGGGACAGTGATGTCGTAAGAATTGCTAATGGACTCAAAATGAGGCTAAAAGTAATGTAGTGATATTTGCCAATAAACTCAAAGTGATGCTAACAGTAATGTAGTTCGAGTTGCTACCAACCTTAAAAAAATGCAACAGTAATGTAGGAAGTGTTTCGAACAACCTCAAAGTGATGCTGACAGTCATGTAGTAAGAATTGCTACGAACCTCAAAATAATGCGACAGTGATGTCAGAAAGATTGCTCATGATCTCAAAATAATGCAACAGTGATGTCAGAAGGATTGCTCATGATCTCAAAATGATGCGACAGTGATGTAGGAAGAATTGCTCATGAATTCAAAATGATGCTAACAGTCATGTAGTGATAGTTGCTAATAAACTCAAAGTAATGCTGACAGTCATGTCGTAAGAGTTGCTACGAACCTTTAAATAATGCAACAGTAATGTAGTAAGAGTTGCTACGAACCTCAAAATAATGCGACAGTGATGTCAGAAGAATTGCTCATGATCTCAAAATGATGCGACAGTGATGTAGGAAGAATTGCTCATGAATTTAAAATGATGCTAACAGTAATGGAGTGAAAGTTTCGAATAACCTCAAAGTGATGCTGACAGTCATGTGGTTTGAGTTGCGAGTAAATTAAAAATGATGCTGACAGTGATGTCGTAAGAACTGCTATTGAAAACAAAATGATGCTAACAGTAATGTAGTGATAGTTGCGAATAAACTCAAAGTGATGCTGACAGTCATGTAGTAAGTGTTTCGAACAACCTCAAAATGATGCTGACAGTCATGTAGTAAGAGTTGCTACGAACCTCTAAATAATGCAACATTAATGTAGTAAGAGTTCCTACGAAACTCCGAGAACTGCGACAGTGATGTCAGAAGAATTGCTAATGAACTCAAAATGATGCGAACAGTTATGTAGTGATAGTTGCTAATAATCTCAGTGATGCTTACAGTAATGTAGTAAGTGTTTCGAACAACTTAAAAGTGATGCTGACAGTCATGTAGTAAGAGTTGCTAATGAACTCAATTTAATGCTACAGTGATGTCAGAAGAATTGCTCATGATCTCAAAATGATGCGACAATGATGTAGTAAAAATTGCTAATGAACTCAAAATGATGCTAACAGTAATGGAGAGAACGTTTCGAATAACCTCAAAGTGATGCTGACAATCATGTCGTAAGAGTTGCTACTAACCTCATTTTAATGCTACAGTGATGTCGTAAGTATTGCTAATAAACTCAAAATTATGCTAACAGTCATGTAGTGCTAGTTGCTAATAAACTCAAAGTGATGCTGACAGTCATGTAGTAAGAGTTGCTACGAACCTCAAAATAATGCGACAGTCATGTAGTAAAAGTTGCTAAAACCCTCAAAATATTGCGACAGTGATGTCGGAAGAATTGCTGATGAACTCAAAATGATGCTAACAGTAATGTAGTGATAGTTGCTAATCAACTCAGTGATGCTTACAGTAATGTAGTGATAGTTGCTAATAACCTCAAAGTGATGCTTACAGTCATGTAGTAAGTGTTTCGAACAACCTCAAAATGATGCTGACAGACAAGTAAGAGTTGATACTAACCTAAAAATAATGCAACATTAATGGAGTAAGAGTTGCTACGAAACTCCAAGAACTGCGACAGTGATGTCAGAAGAATTGCTCATGAATTCAAAATGATGCTAACAGTCATGTAGTGCTAGTTGCTAATAATCTCAGTGATGCTTACAGTAATGTAGTAAGTGTTTCGAACAACTTAAAAGTGATGCTGACAGTCATGTAGTAAGAGTTGCTAATGAACTCAATTTAATGCTACAGTGATGTCAGAAGAATTGCTCATGATCTCAAAATGATGCGACAGTGATGTAGGAAGAATTGCTCATGAATTCAAAATGATGCTAACAGTAATGTAGTGATAGTTGCTAATAAACTCAAAGTAATGCTGACAGTCATGTAGTAAGAGTTGCTACGAACCTTTAAATAATGCAACAGTAATGTAGTAAGAGTTGCTTCGAACCTCAAAATAATGCGACAGTGATGTCAGAAGAATTGCTAATGATCTCAAAATGATGCGACAGTGATGTAGGAAGAATTGCTCATGAATTCAAAATGATGCTAACAGTAATGGAGTGAAAGTTTCGAATAACCTCAAAGTGATGCTGACAGTCATGTGGTTTGAGTTGCGAGTAAATTAAAAATGATGCTGACAGTGATGTCGTAAGAACTGCTATTGAAAACAAAACGATGCTAACAGTAACGTAGTGATAGTTGCTAATAAACTTAGTGATGCTGACAGTAATGTAGTAAGTGTTTCGAACAACCTCAAAGTGATTATGACAGTCATGTAGTAAGGGTTGCTACGAACCTTAAAATAATGCAACAGTAAAGTAGGAAGAGTTGCAACGAACCTCAAAATAATTCAACAGTGATGTCAGAAGAATTGCTAATGAACTCAAAATGATGCTAACAGTATTGTAGTGATAGTTGCGAATAAACTCAAAGTGATGCTGACAGTCATGTAGTAAGTGTTTCGAACAACCTCAAAATGATGCTGACAGTCAAGTAAGAGTTGATACTAACCTAAAAATAATGCAACATTAATGTAGTAAGAGTTCCTACGAAACTCCGAGAACTGCGACAGTGATGTCAGAAGAATTGCTAATGAACTCAAAATGATGCGAACAGTTATGTAGTGCTAGTTGCTAATAATCTCAGTGATGCTTACAGTAATGTAGTAAGTGTTTCGAACAACTTAAAAGTGATGCTGACAGTCATGTAGTAAGAGTTGCTAATGAACTCAATTTAATGCTACAGTGATGTCAGAAGAATTGCTAATGATCTCAAAATGATGCGACAGTGATGTAGTAAGAATTGCTCATGAATTCAAAATGATGCTAACAGTAATGGAGTGAAAGTCTCAAATAACCTCAAAGTGATGCTGACAGTCATGTGGTTTGAGTTGCGAGTAAATGAAAAATGATGCTGACAGTGATGTCGTAAGAACTGATATTGAAAACAAAACGATGCTAACAGTAACGTAGTGATAGTTGCTAATAAACTTAGTGATGCTGACAGTAATGTAGTAAGTGTTTCGAACAACCTCAAAGTGATTATGACAGTCATGTAGTAAGGGTTGCTACGAACCTTAAAATAATGCAACAGTAAAGTAGGAAGAGTTGCAACGAACCTCAAAATAATTCAACAGTGATGTCAGAAGAATTGCTAATGAACTCAAAATGATGCTAACAGTATTGTAGTGATAGTTGCGAATAAACTCAAAGTGATGCTGACAGTCATGTAGTAAGTGTTTCGAACAACCTCAAAATGATGCTGACAGTCAAGTAAGAGTTGATACTAACCTAAAAATAATGCAACATTAATGTAGTAAGATTTGCTACGAAACTCCAAGGACTGCGACAGTGATGTCAGAAGAATTGCTAATGAACTCAAAATGATGCTAACAGTTATGTAGTGCTAGTTGCTAATAATCTCAGTGATGCTTACAGTAATGTAGTAAGTGTTTCGAACAACTTAAAAGTGATGCTGACAGTCATGTAGTAAGAGTTGCTAATGAACTCAATTTAATGCTACAGTGATGTCAGAAGAATTGCTCATGATCTCAAAATGATGCGACAATGATGTAGTAAAAATTGCTAATGAACTCAAAATGATGCTAACAGTAATGGAGAGAACGTTTCGAATAACCTCAAAGTGATGCTGACAATCATGTCGTAAGAGTTGCTACTAACCTCATTTTAATGCTACAGTGATGTCGTAAGTATTGCTAATAAACTCAAAATTATGCTAACAGTCATGTAGTGCTAGTTGCTAATAAACTCAAAGTGATGCTGACAGTCATGTAGTAAGAGTTGCTACGAACCTCAAAATAATGCGACAGTCATGTAGTAAAAGTTGCTAAAACCCTCAAAATATTGCGACAGTGATGTCGGAAGAATTGCTGATGAACTCAAAATGATGCTAACAGTAATGTAGTGATAGTTGCTAATCAACTCAGTGATGCTTACAGTAATGTAGTGATAGTTGCTAATAACCTCAAAGTGATGCTTACAGTCATGTAGTAAGTGTTTCGAACAACCTCAAAATGATGCTGACAGACAAGTAAGAGTTGATACTAACCTAAAAATAATGCAACATTAATGGAGTAAGAGTTGCTACGAAACTCCAAGAACTGCGACAGTGATGTCAGAAGAATTGCTCATGAATTCAAAATGATGCTAACAGTCATGTAGTGCTAGTTGCTAATAATCTCAGTGATGCTTACAGTAATGTAGTAAGTGTTTCGAACAACTTAAAAGTGATGCTGACAGTCATGTAGTAAGAGTTGCTAATGAACTCAATTTAATGCTACAGTGATGTCAGAAGAATTGCTCATGATCTCAAAATGATGCGACAGTGATGTAGGAAGAATTGCTCATGAATTCAAAATGATGCTAACAGTAATGTAGTGATAGTTGCTAATAAACTCAAAGTAATGCTGACAGTCATGTAGTAAGAGTTGCTACGAACCTTTAAATAATGCAACAGTAATGTAGTAAGAGTTGCTTCGAACCTCAAAATAATGCGACAGTGATGTCAGAAGAATTGCTAATGATCTCAAAATGATGCGACAGTGATGTAGGAAGAATTGCTCATGAATTCAAAATGATGCTAACAGTAATGGAGTGAAAGTTTCGAATAACCTCAAAGTGATGCTGACAGTCATGTGGTTTGAGTTGCGAGTAAATTAAAAATGATGCTGACAGTGATGTCGTAAGAACTGCTATTGAAAACAAAACGATGCTAACAGTAACGTAGTGATAGTTGCTAATAAACTTAGTGATGCTGACAGTAATGTAGTAAGTGTTTCGAACAACCTCAAAGTGATTATGACAGTCATGTAGTAAGGGTTGCTACGAACCTTAAAATAATGCAACAGTAAAGTAGGAAGAGTTGCAACGAACCTCAAAATAATTCAACAGTGATGTCAGAAGAATTGCTAATGAACTCAAAATGATGCTAACAGTATTGTAGTGATAGTTGCTAATAAACTCAAAGTGATGCTGACAGTCATCGTAGTAAGTGTTTCGAACAACCTCAAAATGATGCTGACAGTCAAGTAAGAGTTGATACTAACCTAAAAATAATGCAACATTAATGTAGTAAGAGTTCCTACGAAACTCCGAGAACTGCGACAGTGATGTCAGAAGAATTGCTAATGAACTCAAAATGATGCGAACAGTTATGTAGTGCTAGTTGCTAATAATCTCAGTGATGCTTACAGTAATGTAGTAAGTGTTTCGAACAACTTAAAAGTGATGCTGACAGTCATGTAGTAAGAGTTGCTAATGAACTCAATTTAATGCTACAGTGATGTCAGAAGAATTGCTAATGATCTCAAAATGATGCGACAGTGATGTAGGAAGAATTGCTCATGAATTCAAAATGATGCTAACAGTAATGGAGTGAAAGTCTCGAATAACCTCAAAGTGATGCTGACAGTCATGTGGTTTGAGTTGCGAGTAAATTAAAAATGATGCTGACAGTGATGTCGTAAGAACTGCTATTGAAAACAAAACGATGCTAACAGTAACGTAGTGATAGTTGCGAATAAACTCAAAGTGATGCTGACAGTCATGTAGTAAGTGTTTCGAACAACCTCAAAATGATGCTGACAGTCAAGTAAGAGTTGATACTAACCTAAAAATAATGCAACATTAATGTAGTAAGATTTGCTACGAAACTCCAAGGACTGCGACAGTGATGTCAGAAGAATTGCTAATGAACTCAAAATGATGCTAACAGTTATGTAGTGCTAGTTGCTAATAATCTCAGTGATGCTTACAGTAATGTAGTAAGTGTTTCGAACAACTTAAAAGTGATGCTGACAGTCATGTAGTAAGAGTTGCTAATGAACTCAATTTAATGCTACAGTGATGTCAGAAGAATTGCTCATGATCTCAAAATGATGCGACAATGATGTAGTAAAAATTGCTAATGAACTCAAAATGATGCTAACAGTAATGGAGAGAACGTTTCGAATAACCTCAAAGTGATGCTGACAATCATGTCGTAAGAGTTGCTACTAACCTCATTTTAATGCTACAGTGATGTCGTAAGTATTGCTAATAAACTCAAAATTATGCTAACAGTCATGTAGTGCTAGTTGCTAATAAACTCAAAGTGATGCTGACAGTCATGTAGTAAGAGTTGCTACGAACCTCAAAATAATGCGACAGTCATGTAGTAAAAGTTGCTAAAACCCTCAAAATATTGCGACAGTGATGTCGGAAGAATTGCTGATGAACTCAAAATGATGCTAACAGTAATGTAGTGATAGTTGCTAATCAACTCAGTGATGCTTACAGTAATGTAGTGATAGTTGCTAATAACCTCAAAGTGATGCTTACAGTCATGTAGTAAGTGTTTCGAACAACCTCAAAATGATGCTGACAGTCAAGTAAGAGTTGATACTAACCTAAAAATAATGCAACATTAATGTAGTAAGAGTTGCTACGAAACTCCAAGAACTGCGACAGTGATGTCAGAAGAATTGCTCATGAATTCAAAATGATGCTAACAGTCATGTAGTGCTAGTTGCTAATAATCTCAGTGATGCTTACAGTAATGTAGTAAGTGTTTCGAACAACTTAAAAGTGATGCTGACAGTCATGTAGTAAGAGTTGCTAATGAACTCAATTTAATGCTACAGTGATGTCAGAAGAATTGCTCATGATCTCAAAATGATGCGACAGTGATGTAGGAAGAATTGCTCATGAATTCAAAATGATGCTAACAGTAATGTAGTGATAGTTGCTAATAAACTCAAAGTAATGCTGACAGTCATGTCGTAAGAGTTGCTACGAACCTTTAAATAATGCAACAGTAATGTAGTAAGAGTTGCTCCGAACCTCAAAATGATGCGACAGTGATGTAGGAAGAATTGCTCATGAATTCAAAATGATGCTAACAGTAACGTAGTGATAGTTGCGAATAAACTCAAAGTGATGCTGACAGTCATGTAGTAAGTGTTTCGAACAACCTCAAAATGATGCTGACAGTCAAGTAAGAGTTGATACTAACCTAAAAATAATGCAACATTAATGTAGTAAGAGTTGCTACGAAACTCCGAGAACTGCGACAGTGATGTCAGAAGAATTGCTAATGAACTCAAAATGATGCTAACAGTTATGTAGTGCTAGTTGCTAATAATCTCAGTGATGCTTACAGTAATGTAGTAAGTGTTTCGAACAACTTAAAAGTGATGCTGACAGTCATGTAGTAAGAGTTGGTAATGAACTCAATTTAATGCTACAGTGATGTCAGAAGAATTGCTAATGATCTCAAAATGATGCGACAGTGATGTAGGAAGAATTGCTCATGAATTCAAAATGATGCTAACAGTAATGGAGTGAAAGTCTCGAATAACCTCAAAGTGATGCTGACAGTCATGTGGTTTGAGTTGCGAGTAAATTAAAAATGATGCTGACAGTGATGTCGTAAGAACTGCTATTGAAAACAAAACGATGCTAACAGTAACGTAGTGATCGTTGCGAATAAACTCAAAGTGATGCTGACAGTCATGTAGTAAGTGTTTCGAACAACCTCAAAATGATGCTGACAGTCAAGTAAGAGTTGATACTAACCTAAAAATAATGCAACATTAATGTAGTAAGATTTGCTACGAAACTCCAAGGACTGCGACAGTGATGTCAGAAGAATTGCTAATGAACTCAAAATGATGCTAACAGTTATGTAGTGCTAGTTGCTAATAATCTCAGTGATGCTTACAGTAATGTAGTAAGTGTTTAGAACAATTTAAAAGTGATGCTGACAGTCATGTAGTAAGAGTTGCTAATGAACTCAATTTAATGCTACAGTGATGTCAGAAGAATTGCTCATGATCTCAAAATGATGCGACAATGATGTAGTAAAAATTGCTAATGAACTCAAAATGATGCTAACAGTAATGGAGAGAACGTTTCGAATAACCTCAAAGTGATGCTGACAATCATGTAGTAAGAGTTGCTACTAACCTCATTTTAATGCTACAGTGATGTCGTAAGTATTGCTAATAAACTCAAAATTATGCTAACAGTCATGTAGTGCTAGTTGCTAATAAACTCAAAGTGATGCTGACAGTCATGTAGTAAGAGTTGCTACGAACCTCAAAATAATGCGACAGTCATGTAGTAAAAGTTGCTAAAACCCTCAAAATATTGCGACAGTGATGTCGGAAGAATTGCTGATGAACTCAAAATGATGCTAACAGTAATGTAGTGATAGTTGCTAATCAACTCAGTGATGCTTACAGTAATGTAGTGATAGTTGCTAATAACCTCAAAGTGATGCTTACAGTCATGTAGTAAGTGTTTCGAACAACCTCAAAATGATGCTGACAGACAAGTAAGAGTTGATACAAACCTAAAAATAATGCAACATTAATGGAGTAAGAGTTGCTACGAAACTCCAAGAACTGCGACAGTGATGTCAGAAGAATTGCTCATGAATTCAAAATGATGCTAACAGTCATGTAGTGCTAGTTGCTAATAATCTCAGTGATGCTTACAGTAATGTAGTAAGAGTTGCTACGAACCTCTAAATGATGCGACAGTGATGTCAGAAGAATTGCTAAAGATCTCAAAATAATGCGACAGTGATTAAGTAAGAATTGCTAATGAACTCAAAATGATGCTTAAAGTAATGGAGTGAATGTTTCCAATAACCTCAAAGTGATGCTGAAAGTCATGTCGTAAGAGTTGCTACGAACCTCAAATAAAATGCGACAGTGATGTCGGAAGAATAGCTTATGATCTCAAAATGATCCGACAGTGATGTAGTAAGAATTTTTAATGAACTCAAAATGATGCTAACAGTAATAGAGTGAAAGTTTCGGATAACCTCAAAGTAATGCTGACAATCATGTAGCAAGAGTTGCTACTAACCTCAATTTAATGCTACAGTGATGTCGTAAGTGTTGCTAATAAACTCAAAATGATGCTAACAGTAATGTAGTGATAGTTGCTAATAAACTCAAAGTGATGCTGACAGTCATGTAGTAAGAGTTGCTACGAACCTTAAAATAATGCAACAGTTATGTCAAAAGAATTGTTCATGATCTCAAACTGATGGGACAGTGATGTCGTAAGAATTGCTAATGGACTCAAAATGAGGCTAAAAGTAATGTAGTGATATTTGCCAATAAACTCAAAGTGATGCTAACAGTAATGTAGTTCGAGTTGCTACCAACCTTAAAAAAATGCAACAGTAATGTAGGAAGTGTTTCGAACAACCTCAAAGTGATGCTGACAGTCATGTAGTAAGAATTGCTACGAACCTCAAAATAATGCGACAGTGATGTCAGAAAGATTGCTCATGATCTCAAAATAATGCAACAGTGATGTCAGAAGGATTGCTCATGATCTCAAAATGATGCGACAGTGATGTAGGAAGAATTGCTCATGAATTCAAAATGATGCTAACAGTCATGTAGTGATAGTTGCTAATAAACTCAAAGTAATGCTGACAGTCATGTCGTAAGAGTTGCTACGAACCTTAAAATAATGCAACAGTAAAGTAGGAAGAGTTGCAACGAACCTCAAAATAATTCGACAGTGATGTCAGAAGAATTGCTAATGAACTCAAAATGATGCGAACAGTAATGTAGTGATAGTTGCGAATAAACTCAAAGTGATGCTGACAGTCATGTAGTCAGTGTTTCGAACAACCTCAAAATGATGCTGAGAGTCAAGTAAGAGTTGATACTAACCTAAAAATAATGCAACATTAATGTAGTAAGAGTTGCTACGAAACTCCAAGAACTGCGACAGTGATGTCAGAAGAATTGCTAATGAACTCAAAATGATGCTAACAGTTATGTAGTGCTAGTTGCTAATAATCTCAGTGATGCTTACAGTAATGTAGTAAGTGTTTCGAACAACTTAAAAGTGATGCTGACAGTCATGTAGTAAGAGTTGCTAATGAACTCAATTTAATGCTACAGTGATGTCAGAAGAATTGCTCATGATCTCAAAATGATGCGACAATGATGTAGTAAAAATTGCTAATGAATTCAAAATGATGCTAACAGTAATGGAGAGAACGTTTCGAATAACCTCAAAGTGATGCTGACAATCATGTAGTAAGAGTTGCTACTAACCTCATTTTAATGCTACAGTGATGTCGTAAGTATTGCTAATAAACTCAAAATTATGCTAACAGTCATGTAGTGCTAGTTGCTAATAAACTCAAAGTGATGCTGACAGTCATGTAGTAAGAGTTGCTACGAACCTCAAAATAATGCGACAGTCATGTAGTAAAAGTTGCTAAAACCCTCAAAATATTGCGACAGTGATGTCGGAAGAATTGCTGATGAACTCAAAATGATGCTAACAGTAATGTAGTGATAGTTGCTAATCAACTCAGTGATGCTTACAGTTATGTAGTGATAGTTGCTAATAACCTCAAAGTGATGCTTACAGTCATGTAGTAAGTGTTTCGAACAACCTCAAAATGATGCTGACAGACAAGTAAGAGTTGATACAAACCTAAAAATAATGCAACATTAATGGAGTAAGAGTTGCTACGAAACTCCAAGAACTGCGACAGTGATGTCAGAAGAATTGCTCATGAATTCAAAATGATGCTAACAGTGTTGTAGTGATAGTTGCGAATAAACTCAAAGTGATGCTGACAGTCATGTAGTAAGTGTTTCGAACAACCTCAAAATGATGCTGACAGTCAAGTAAGAGTTGATACTAACCTAAAAATAATGCAACATTAATGTAGTAAGATTTGCTACGAAACTCCAAGGACTGCGACAGTGATGTCAGAAGAATTGCTAATGAACTCAAAATGATGCTAACAGTTATGTAGTGCTAGTTGCTAATAATCTCAGTGATGCTTACAGTAATGTAGTAAGTGTTTCGAACAACTTAAAAGTGATGCTGACAGTCATGTAGTAAGAGTTGCTAATGAACTCAATTTAATGCTACAGTGATGTCAGAAGAATTGCTCATGATCTCAAAATGATGCGACAATGATGTAGTAAAAATTGCTAATGAATTCAAAATGATGCTAACAGTAATGGAGTGAAAGTTTCGAATAACCTCAAAGTGATGCTGACAATCATGTAGTAAGAGTTGCTACTAACCTCATTTTAATGCTACAGTGATGTCGTAAGTATTGCTAATAAACTCAAAATTATGCTAACAGTCATGTAGTGCTAGTTGCTAATAAACTCAAAGTGATGCTGACAGTCATGTAGTAAGAGTTGCTACGAACCTCAAAATAATGCGACAGTCATGTAGTAAAAGTTGCTAAAACCCTCAAAATATTGCGACAGTGATGTCGGAAGAATTGCTGATGAACTCAAAATGATGCTAACAGTAATGTAGTGATAGTTGCTAATCAACTCAGTGATGCTTACAGTAATGTAGTGATAGTTGCTAATAACCTCAAAGTGATGCTTACAGTCATGTAGTAAGTGTTTCGAACAACCTCAAAATGATGCTGACAGACAAGTAAGAGTTGATACAAACCTAAAAATAATGCAACATTAATGGAGTAAGAGTTGCTACGAAACTCCAAGAACTGCGACAGTGATGTCAGAAGAATTGCTCATGAATTCAAAATGATGCTAACAGTCATGTAGTGCTAGTTGCTAATAATCTCAGTGATGCTTACAGTAATGTAGTAAGAGTTGCTACGAACCTCTAAATGATGCGACAGTGATGTCAGAAGAATTGCTAAAGATCTCAAAATAATGCGACAGTGATTAAGTAAGAATTGCTAATGAACTCAAAATGATGCTTAAAGTAATGGAGTGAATGTTTCCAATAACCTCAAAGTGATGCTGAAAGTCATGTCGTAAGAGTTGCTACGAACCTCAAATAAAATGCGACAGTGATGTCGGAAGAATAGCTTATGATCTCAAAATGATCCGACAGTGATGTAGTAAGAATTGTTAATGAACTCAAAATGATGCTAACAGTAATAGAGTGAAAGTTTCGGATAACCTCAAAGTAATGCTGACAATCATGTAGCAAGAGTTGCTACTAACCTCAATTTAATGCTACAGTGATGTCGTAAGTGTTGCTAATAAACTCAAAATGATGCTAACAGTAATGTAGTGATAGTTGCTAATAAACTCAAAGTGATGCTGACAGTCATGTAGTAAGAGTTGCTACGAACCTTAAAATAATGCAACAGTTATGTCAAAAGAATTGTTCATGATCTCAAACTGATGGGACAGTGATGTCGTAAGAATTGCTAATGGACTCAAAATGAGGCTAAAAGTAATGTAGTGATATTTGCCAATAAACTCAAAGTGATGCTAACAGTAATGTAGTTCGAGTTGCTACCAACCTTAAAAAAATGCAACAGTAATGTAGGAAGTGTTTCGAACAACCTCAAAGTGATGCTGACAGTCATGTAGTAAGAATTGCTACGAACCTCAAAATAATGCGACAGTGATGTCAGAAGGATTGCTCATGATCTCAAAATAATGCAACAGTCATGTCAGAAGGATTGCTCATGATCTCAAAATGATGCGACAGTGATGTAGGAAGAATTGCTCATGAATTCAAAATGATGCTAACAGTCATGTAGTGATAGTTGCTAATAAACTCAAAGTAATGCTGACAGTCATGTCGTAAGAGTTGCTACGAACCTTAAAATAATGCAACAGTAAAGTAGGAAGAGTTGCAACGAACCTCAAAATAATTCGACAGTGATGTCAGAAGACTTGCTAATGAACTCAAAATGATGCGAACAGTAATGTAGTGATAGTTGCGAATAAACTCAAAGTGATGCTGACAGTCATGTAGTCAGTGTTTCGAACAACCTCAAAATGATGCTGACAGTCAAGTAAGAGTTGATACTAACCTAAAAATAATGCAACATTAATGTAGTAAGAGTTGCTACGAAACTCCGAGAACTGCGACAGTGATGTCAGAAGAATTGCTAATGAACTCAAAATGATGCAAACAGTTATGTAGTGATAGTTGCTAATAATCTCAGTGATGCTTACAGTAATGTAGTAAGTGTTTCGAACAACTTAAAAGTGATGCTGACAGTCATGTAGTAAGAGTTGCTAATGAACTCAATTTAATGCTACAGTGATGTCAGAAGAATTGCTCATGATCTCAAAATGATGCGACAGTGATGTAGGAAGAATTGCTCATGAATTCAAAATGATGCTAACAGTAATGTAGTGATAGTTGCTAATAAACTCAAAGTAATGCTGACAGTCATGTCGTAAGAGTTGCTACGAACCTTTAAATAATGCAACAGTAATGTAGTAAGAGTTGCTACGAACCTCAAAATAATGCGACAGTGATGTCAGAAGAATTGCTCATGATCTCAAAATGATGCGACAGTGATGTAGGAAGAATTGCTCATGAATTTAAAATGATGCTAACAGTAATGGAGTGAAAGTTTCGAATAACCTCAAAGTGATGCTGACAGTCATGTGGTTTGAGTTGCGAGTAAATTAAAAATGATGCTGACAGTGATGTCGTAAGAACTGCTATTGAAAACAAAATGATGCTAACAGTAATGTAGTGATAGTTGCGAATAAACTCAAAGTGATGCTGACAGTCATGTAGTAAGTGTTTCGAACAACCTCAAAATGATGCTGACAGTCATGTAGTAAGAGTTGCTACGAACCTCTAAATAATGCAACATTAATGTAGTAAGAGTTCCTACGAAACTCCGAGAACTGCGACAGTGATGTCAGAAGAATTGCTAATGAACTCAAAATGATGCGAACAGTTATGTAGTGATAGTTGCTAATAATCTCAGTGATGCTTACAGTAATGTAGTAAGTGTTTCGAACAACTTAAAAGTGATGCTGACAGTCATGTAGTAAGAGTTGCTAATGAACTCAATTTAATGCTACAGTGATGTCAGAAGAATTGCTCATGATCTCAAAATGATGCGACAATGATGTAGTAAAAATTGCTAATGAACTCAAAATGATGCTAACAGTAATGGAGAGAACGTTTCGAATAACCTCAAAGTGATGCTGACAATCATGTCGTAAGAGTTGCTACTAACCTCATTTTAATGCTACAGTGATGTCGTAAGTATTGCTAATAAACTCAAAATTATGCTAACAGTCATGTAGTGCTAGTTGCTAATAAACTCAAAGTGATGCTGACAGTCATGTAGTAAGAGTTGCTACGAACCTCAAAATAATGCGACAGTCATGTAGTAAAAGTTGCTAAAACCCTCAAAATATTGCGACAGTGATGTCGGAAGAATTGCTGATGAACTCAAAATGATGCTAACAGTAATGTAGTGATAGTTGCTAATCAACTCAGTGATGCTTACAGTAATGTAGTGATAGTTGCTAATAACCTCAAAGTGATACTTACAGTCATGTAGTAAGTGTTTCGAACAACCTCAAAATGATGCTGACAGACAAGTAAGAGTTGATACTAACCTAAAAATAATGCAACATTAATGGAGTAAGAGTTGCTACGAAACTCCAAGAACTGCGACAGTGATGTCAGAAGAATTGCTCATGAATTCAAAATGATGCTAACAGTCATGTAGTGCTAGTTGCTAATAATCTCAGTGATGCTTACAGTAATGTAGTAAGTGTTTCGAACAACTTAAAAGTGATGCTGACAGTCATGTAGTAAGAGTTGCTAATGAACTCAATTTAATGCTACAGTGATGTCAGAAGAATTGCTCATGATCTCAAAATGATGCGACAGTGATGTAGGAAGAATTGCTCATGAACTCAAAATGATGCTAACAGTAATAGAGTGAAAGTTTCGAATAACCTCAAAGTGATGCTGACAGTCATGTGGTTTGAGTTGCGAGTAAATTAAAAATGATGCTGACAGTGATGTCGTAAGAACTGCTATTGAAAACAAAACGATGCTAACAGTAACGTAGTGATATATGCTAATAAACTTAGTGATGCTGACAGTAATGTAGTAAGTGTTTCGAACAACCTCAAAGTGATTATGACAGTCATGTAGTAAGGGTTGCTACGAACCTTAAAATAATGCAACAGTAAAGTAGGAAGAGTTGCAACGAACCTCAAAATAATTCAACAGTGATGTCAGAAGAATTGCTAATGAACTCAAAATGATGCTAACAGTATTGTAGTGATAGTTGGGAATAAACTCAAAGTGATGCTGACAGTCATGTAGTAAGTGTTTCGAACAACCTCAAAATGATGCTGACAGTCAAGTAAGAGTTGATACTAACCTAAAAATAATGCAACATTAATGTAGTAAGATTTGCTACGAAACTCCAAGGACTGCGACAGTGATGTCAGAAGAATTGCTAATGAACTCAAAATGATGCTAACAGTTATGTAGTGCTAGTTGCTAATAATCTCAGTGATGCTTACAGTAATGTAGTAAGTGTTTCGAACAACTTAAAAGTGATGCTGACAGTCATGTAGTAAGAGTTGCTAATGAACTCAATTTAATGCTACAGTGATGTCAGAAGAATTGCTCATGATCTCAAAATGATGCGACAATGATGTAGTAAAAATTGCTAATGAACTCAAAATGATGCTAACAGTAATGGAGAGAACGTTTCGAATAACCTCAAAGTGATGCTGACAATCATGTCGTAAGAGTTGCTACTAACTTCATTTTAATGCTACAGTGATGTCGTAAGTATTGCTAATAAACTCAAAATTATGCTAACAGTCATGTAGTGCTAGTTGCTAATAAACTCAAAGTGATGCTGACAGTCATGTAGTAAGAGTTGCTACGAACCTCAAAATAATGCGACAGTCATGTAGTAAAAGTTGCTAAAAACCTCAAAATATTGCGACAGTGATGTCGGAAGAATTCCTGATGAACTCAAAATGATGCTAACAGTAATGTAGTGATAGTTGCTAATAAACTCAGTGATGCTTACAGTCATGTCGTAAGAGTTGCTACGAACCTTTAAATAATGCAACAGTAATGTAGTAAGAGTTGCTCCGAACCTCAAAATTATGCGACAGTGATGTAGGAAGAATTGCTCATGAATTCAAAATGATGCTAACAGTAATGGAGTGAAAGTTTCGAATAACCTCAAAGTAATGCTGACAGTCATGTGGTTTGAGTTGCGAGTAAATTAAAAATGATGCTGACAGTGATGTCGTAAGAACTGCTATTGAAAACAAAACGATGCTAACAGTAACGTAGTGATAGTTGCGAATAAACTCAAAGTGATGCTGACAGTCATGTAGTAAGTGTTTCGAACAACCTCAAAATGATGCTGACAGTCAAGTAAGAGTTGATACTAACCTAAAAATAATGCAACATTAATGTAGTAAGAGTTGCTACGAAACTCCGAGAACTGCGACAGTGATGTCAGAAGAATTGCTAATGAACTCAAAATGATGCTAACAGTTATGTAGTGCTAGTTGCTAATAATCTCAGTGATGCTTACAGTAATGTAGTAAGTGTTTCGAACAACTTAAAAGTGATGCTGACAGTCATGTAGTAAGAGTTGGTAATGAACTCAATTTAATGCTACAGTGATGTCAGAAGAATTGCTAATGATCTCAAAATGATGCGACAGTGATGTAGGAAGAATTGCTCATGAATTCAAAATGATGCTAACAGTAATGGAGTGAAAGTCTCGAATAACCTCAAAGTGATGCTGACAGTCATGTGGTTTGAGTTGCGAGTAAATTAAAAATGATGCTGACAGTGATGTCGTAAGAACTGCTATTGAAAACAAAACGATGCTAACAGTAACGTAGTGATAGTTGCGAATAAACTCAAAGTGATGCTGACAGTCATGTAGTAAGTGTTTCGAACAACCTCAAAATGATGCTGACAGTCAAGTAAGAGTTGATACTAACCTAAAAATAATGCAACATTAATGTAGTAAGATTTGCTACGAAACTCCAAGGACTGCGACAGTGATGTCAGAAGAATTGCTAATGAACTCAAAATGATGCTAACAGTTATGTAGTGCTAGTTGCTAATAATCTCAGTGATGCTTACAGTAATGTAGTAAGTGTTTCGAACAACTTAAAAGTGATGCTGACAGTCATGTAGTAAGAGTTGCTAATGAACTCAATTTAATGCTACAGTGATGTCAGAAGAATTGCTCATGATCTCAAAATGATGCGACAATGATGTAGTAAAAATTGCTAATGAACTCAAAATGATGCTAACAGTAATGGAGAGAACGTTTCGAATAACCTCAAAGTGATGCTGACAATCATGTAGTAAGAGTTGCTACTAACCTCATTTTAATGCTACAGTGATGTCGTAAGTATTGCTAATAAACTCAAAATTATGCTAACAGTCATGTAGTGCTAGTTGCTAATAAACTCAAAGTGATGCTGACAGTCATGTAGTAAGAGTTGCTACGAACCTCAAAATAATGCGACAGTCATGTAGTAAAAGTTGCTAAAACCCTCAAAATATTGCGACAGTGATGTCGGAAGAATTGCTGATGAACTCAAAATGATGCTAACAGTAATGTAGTGATAGTTGCTAATCAACTCAGTGATGCTTACAGTAATGTAGTGATAGTTGCTAATAACCTCAAAGTGATGCTTACAGTCATGTAGTAAGTGTTTCGAACAACCTCAAAATGATGCTGACAGACAAGTAAGAGTTGATACAAACCTAAAAATAATGCAACATTAATGGAGTAAGATTTGCTACGAAACTCCAAGAACTGCGACAGTGATGTCAGAAGAATTGCTCATGAATTCAAAATGATGCTAACAGTCATGTAGTGCTAGTTGCTAATAATCTCAGTGATGCTTACAGTAATGTAGTAAGAGTTGCTACGAACCTCTAAATGATGCGACAGTGATGTCAGAAGAATTGCTAAAGATCTCAAAATAATGCGACAGTGATTAAGTAAGAATTGCTAATGAACTCAAAATGATGCTTAAAGTAATGGAGTGAATGTTTCCAATAACCTCAAAGTGATGCTGAAAGTCATGTCGTAAGAGTTGCTACGAACCTCAAATAAAATGCGACAGTGATGTCGGAAGAATAGCTTATGATCTCAAAATGATCCGACAGTGATGTAGTAAGAATTGTTAATGAACTCAAAATGATGCTAACAGTAATAGAGTGAAAGTTTCGGATAACCTCAAAGTAATGCTGACAATCATGTAGCAAGAGTTGCTACTAACCTCAATTTAATGCTACAGTGATGTCGTAAGTGTTGCTAATAAACTCAAAATGATGCTAACAGTAATGTAGTGATAGTTGCTAATAAACTCAAAGTGATGCTGACAGTCATGTAGTAAGAGTTGCTACGAACCTTAAAATAATGCAACAGTTATGTCAAAAGAATTGTTCATGATCTCAAACTGATGGGACAGTGATGTCGTAAGAATTGCTAATGGACTCAAAATGAGGCTAAAAGTAATGTAGTGATATTTGCCAATAAACTCAAAGTGATGCTAACAGTAATGTAGTTCGAGTTGCTACCAACCTTAAAAAAATGCAACAGTAATGTAGGAAGTGTTTCGAACAACCTCAAAGTGATGCTGACAGTCATGTAGTAAGAATTGCTACGAACCTCAAAATAATGCGACAGTGATGTCAGAAGGATTGCTCATGATCTCAAAATAATGCAACAGTGATGTCAGAAGGATTGCTCATGATCTCAAAATGATGCGACAGTGATGTAGGAAGAATTGCTCATGAATTCAAAATGATGCTAACAGTCATGTAGTGATAGTTGCTAAAAAACTCAAAGTAATGCTGACAGTCATGTCGTAAGAGTTGCTACGAACCTTAAAATAATGCAACAGTAAAGTAGGAAGAGTTGCAACGAACCTCAAAATAATTCGACAGTGATGTCAGAAGAATTGCTAATGAACTCAAAATGATGCGAACAGTAATGTAGTGATAGTTGCGAATAAACTCAAAGTGATGCTGACAGTCATGTAGTAAGTGTTTCGAACAACCTCAAAATGAAGCTGACAGTCAAGTAAGAGTTGATACTAACCTAAAAATAATGCAACATTAATGTAGTAAGAGTTGCTACGAAAATCCGAGAACTGCGACAGTGATGTCAGAAGAATTGCTAATGAACTCAAAATGATGCGAACAGTTATGTAGTGCTAGTTGCTAATAATCTCAGTGATGCTTACAGTAATGTAGTAAGTGTTTCGAACAACTTAAAAGTGATGCTGACAGTCATGTAGTAAGAGTTGCTAATGAACTCAATTTAATGCTACAGTGATGTCAGAAGAATTGCTCATGATCTCAAAATGATGCGACAGTGATGTAGGAAGAATTGCTCATGAACTCAAAATGATGCTAACAGTAATAGAGTGAAAGTTTCGAATAACCTCAAAGTGATGCTGACAGTCATGTGGTTTGAGTTGCGAGTAAATTAAAAATGATGCTGACAGTGATGTCGTAAGAACTGCTATTGAAAACAAAACGATGCTAACAGTAACGTAGTGATATATGCTCATAAACTTAGTGATGCTGACAGTAATGTAGTAAGTGTTTCTAACAACCTCAAAGTGATTATGACAGTCATGTAGTAAGGGTTGCTACGAACCTTAAAATAATGCAACAGTAAAGTAGGAAGAGTTGCAACGAACCTCAAAATAATTCAACAGTGATGTCAGAAGAATTGCTAATGAACTCAAAATGATGCTAACAGTATTGTAGTGATAGTTGGGAATAAACTCAAAGTGATGCTGACAGTCATGTAGTAAGTGTTTCGAACAACCTCAAAATGATGCTGACAGTCAAGTAAGAGTTGATACTAACCTAAAAATAATGCAACATTAATGTAGTAAGATTTGCTACGAAACTCCAAGGACTGCGACAGTGATGTCAGAAGAATTGCTAATGAACTCAAAATGATGCTAACAGTTATGTAGTGCTAGTTGCTAATAATCTCAGTGATGCTTACAGTAATGTAGTAAGTGTTTCGAACAACTTAAAAGTGATGCTGACAGTCATGTAGTAAGAGTTGCTAATGAACTCAATTTAATGCTACAGTGATGTCAGAAGAATTGCTCATGATCTCAAAATGATGCGACAGTGATGTAGGAAGAATTGCTCATGAATTCAAAATGATGCTAACAGTAATGTAGTGATAGTTGCTAATAAACTCAAAGTAATGCTGACAGTCATGTCGTAAGAGTTGCTACGAACCTTTAAATAATGCAACAGTAATGTAGTAAGAGTTGCTACGAACCTCAAAATAATGCGACAGTGATGTCAGAAGAATTGCTCATGATCTCAAAATGATGCGACAGTGATGTAGGAAGAATTGCTCATGAATTTAAAATGATGCTAACAGTAATGGAGTGAAAGTTTCGAATAACCTCAAAGTGATGCTGACAGTCATGTGGTTTGAGTTGCGAGTAAATTAAAAATGATGCTGACAGTGATGTCGTTAGAACTGCTATTGAAAATAAAATGATGCTAACAGTAATGTAGTGATAGTTGCGAATAAACTCAAAGTGATGCTGACAGTCATGTAGTAAGTGTTTCGAACAACCTCAAAATGATGCTGACAGTCATGTAGTAAGAGTTGCTACGAACCTCTAAATAATGCAACATTAATGTAGTCAGAGTTCCTACGAAACTCCGAGAACTGCGACAGTGATGTCAGAAGAATTGCTAATGAACTCAAAATGATGCGAACAGTTATGTAGTGATAGTTGCTAATAATCTCAGTGATGCTTACAGTAATGTAGTAAGTGTTGCGAACAACTTAAAAGTGATGCTGACAGTCATGTAGTAAGAGTTGCTAATGAACTCAATTTAATGCTATAGTGATGTCAGAAGAATTGCTCATGATCTCAAAATGATGCGACAATGATGTAGTAAAAATTGCTAATGAACTCAAAATGATGCTAACAGTAATGGAGAGAACGTTTCGAATAACCTCAAAGTGATGCTGACAATCATGTCGTAAGAGTTGCTACTAACCTCATTTTAATGCTACAGTGATGTCGTAAGTATTGCTAATAAACTCAAAATTATGCTAACAGTCATGTAGTGCTAGTTGCTAATAAACTCAAAGTGATGCTGACAGTCATGTAGTAAGAGTTGCTACGAACCTCAAAATAATGCGACAGTCATGTAGTAAAAGTTGCTAAAACCCTCAAAATATTGCGACAGTGATGTCGGAAGAATTGCTGATGAACTCAAAATGATGCTAACAGTAATGTAGTGATAGTTGCTAATCAACTCAGTGATGCTTACAGTAATGTAGTGATAGTTGCTAATAACCTCAAAGTGATGCTTACAGTCATGTAGTAAGTGTTTCGAACAACCTCAAAATGATGCTGACAGACAAGTAAGAGTTGATACTAACCTAAAAATAATGCAACATTAATGGAGTAAGAGTTGCTACGAAACTCCAAGAACTGCGACAGTGATGTCAGAAGAATTGCTCATGAATTCAAAATGATGCTAACAGTCATGTAGTGCTAGTTGCTAATAATCTCAGTGATGCTTACCTTAATGTAGTAAGTGTTTCGAACAACTTAAAAGTGATGCTGACAGTCATGTAGTAAGAGTTGCTAATGAACTCAATTTAATCCTACAGTGATGTCAGAAGAATTGCTCATGATCTCAAAATGATGCGACAGTGATGTAGGAAGAATTGCTCATGAATTCAAAATGATGCTAACAGTAATGTAGTGATAGTTGCTAATAAACTCAAAGTAATGCTGACAGTCATGTAGTAAGAGTTGCTACGAACCTTTAAATAATGCAACAGTAATGTAGTAAGAGTTGCTTCGAACCTCAAAATAATGCGACAGTGATGTCAGAAGAATTGCTAATGATCTCAAAATGATGCGACAGTGATGTAGGAAGAATTGCTCATGAATTCAAAATGATGCTAACAGTAATGGAGTGAAAGTTTCGAATAACCTCAAAGTGATGCTGACAGTCATGTGGTTTGAGTTGCGAGTAAATTAAAAATGATGCTGACAGTGATGTCGTAAGAACTGCTATTGAAAACAAAACGATGCTAACAGTAACGTAGTGATAGTTGCTAATAAACTTAGTGATGCTGACAGTAATGTAGTAAGTGTTTCGAACAACCTCAAAGTGATTCTGACAGTCATGTAGTAAGGGTTGCTACGAACCTTAAAATAATGCAACAGTAAAGTAGGAAGAGTTGCAACGAACCTCAAAATAATTCAACAGTGATGTCAGAAGAATTGCTAATGAACTCAAAATGATGCTAACAGTATTGTAGTGATAGTTGCGAATAAACTCAAAGTGATGCTGACAGTCATGTAGTAAGTGTTTCGAACAACCTCAAAATGATGCTGACAGTCAAGTAAGATTTGATACTAACCTAAAAATAATGCAACATTAATGTAGTAAGAGTTGCTACGAAACTCCGAGAACTGCGACAGTGATGTCAGAAGAATTGCTAATGAACTCAAAATGATGCGAACAGTTATGTAGTGCTAGTTGCTAATAATCTCAGTGATGCTTACAGTAATGTAGTAAGTGTTTCGAACAACTTAAAAGTGATGCTGACAGTCATGTAGTAAGAGTTGCTAATGAACTCAATTTAATGCTACAGTGATGTCAGAAGAATTGCTAATGATCTCAAAATGATGCGACAGTGATGTAGGAAGAATTGCTCATGAATTCAAAATGATGCTAACAGTAATGGAGTGAAAGTCTCGAATAACCTCAAAGTGATGCTGACAGTCATGTGGTTTGAGTTGCGAGTAAATTAAAAATGATGCTGACAGTGATGTCGTAAGAACTGCTATTGAAAACAAAACGATGCTAACAGTAACGTAGTGATAGTTGCTAATAAACTTAGTGATGCTGACAGTAATGTAGTAAGTGTTTCGAACAACCTCAAAGTGATTATGACAGTCATGTAGTAAGGGTTGCTACGAACCTTAAAATAATGCAACAGTAAAGTAGGAAGAGTTGCAACGAACCTCAAAATAATTCAACAGTGATGTCAGAAGAATTGCTAATGAACTCAAAATGATGCTAACAGTATTGTAGTGATAGTTGCGAATAAACTCAAAGTGATGCTGACAGTCATGTAGTAAGTGTTTCGAACAACCTCAAAATGAAGCTGACAGTCAAGTAAGAGTTGATACTAACCTAAAAATAATGCAACATTAATGTAGTAAGAGTTGCTACGAAAATCCGAGAACTGCGACAGTGATGTCAGAAGAATTGCTAATGAACTCAAAATTATGCGAACAGTTATGTAGTGCTAGTTGCTAATAATCTCAGTGATGCTTACAGTAATGTAGTAAGTGTTTCGAACAACTTAAAAGTGATGCTGACAGTCATGTAGTAAGAGTTGCTAATGAACTCAATTTAATGCTACAGTGATGTCAGAAGAATTGCTCATGATCTCAAAATGATGCGACAGTGATGTAGGAAGAATTGCTCATGAATTCAAAATGATGCTAACAGTAATGGAGTGAAAGTTTCGAATAACCTCAAAGTGATGCTGACAGTCATGTGGTTTGAGTTGCGAGTAAATTAAAAATGATGCTGACAGTGATGTCGTAAGAACTGCTATTGAAAACAAAACGATGCTAACAGTAACGTAGTGATAGTTGCTAATAAACTTAGTGATGCTGACAGTAATGTAGTAAGTGTTTCGAACAACATCAAAGTGATTATGACAGTCATGTAGTAAGGGTTGCTACGAACCTTAAAATAATGCAACAGTAAAGTAGGAAGAGTTGCAACGAACCTCAAAATAATTCAACAGTGATGTCAGAAGAATTGCTAATGAACTCAAAATGATGCTAACAGTGTTGTAGTGATAGTTGCGAATAAACTCAAAGTGATGCTGACAGTCATGTAGTAAGTGTTTCGAACAACCTCAAAATGATGCTGACAGTCAAGTAAGAGTTGATACTAACCTAAAAATAATGCAACATTAATGTAGTAAGATTTGCTACGAAACTCCAAGGACTGCGACAGTGATGTCAGAAGAATTGCTAATGAACTCAAAATGATGCTAACAGTTATGTAGTGCTAGTTGCTAATAATCTCAGTGATGCTTACAGTAATGTAGTAAGTGTTTCGAACAACTTAAAAGTGATGCTGACAGTCATGTAGTAAGAGTTGCTAATGAACTCATTTTAATGCTACAGTGATGTCAGAAGAATTGCTCATGATCTCAAAATGATGCGACAATGATGTAGTAAAAATTGCTAATGAACTCAAAATGATGCTAACAGTAATGGAGAGAACGTTTCGAATAACCTCAAAGTGATGCTGACAATCATGTAGTAAGAGTTGCTACTAACCTCATTTTAATGCTACAGTGATGTCGTAAGTATTGCTAATAAACTCAAAATTATGCTAACAGTCATGTAGTGCTAGTTGCTAATAAACTCAAAGTGATGCTGACAGTCATGTAGTAAGAGTTGCTACGAACCTCAAAATAATGCGACAGTCATGTAGTAAAAGTTGCTAAAACCCTCAAAATATTGCGACAGTGATGTCGGAAGAATTGCTGATGAACTCAAAATGATGCTAACAGTAATGTAGTGATAGTTGCTAATCAACTCAGTGATGCTTACAGTAATGTAGTGATAGTTGCTAATAACCTCAAAGTGATGCTTACAGTCATGTAGTAAGTGTTTCGAACAACCTCAAAATGATGCTGACAGACAAGTAAGAGTTGATACAAACCTAAAAATAATGCAACATTAATGGAGTAAGAGTTGCTACGAAACTCCAAGAACTGCGACAGTGATGTCAGAAGAATTGCTCATGAATTCAAAATGATGCTAACAGTCATGTAGTGCTAGTTGCTAATAATCTCAGTGATGCTTACAGTAATGTAGTAAGAGTTGCTACGAACCTCTAAATGATGCGACAGTGATGTCAGAAGAATTGCTAAAGATCTCAAAATAATGCGACAGTGATTAAGTAAGAATTGCTAATGAACTCAAAATGATGCTTAAAGTAATGGAGTGAATGTTTCCAATAACCTCAAAGTGATGCTGAAAGTCATGTCGTAAGAGTTGCTACGAACCTCAAATAAAATGCGACAGTGATGTCGGAAGAATAGCTTATGATCTCAAAATGATCCGACAGTGATGTAGTAAGAATTGTTAATGAACTCAAAATGATGCTAACAGTAATAGAGTGAAAGTTTCGGATAACCTCAAAGTAATGCTGACAATCATGTAGCAAGAGTTGCTACTAACCTCAATTTAATGCTACAGTGATGTCGTAAGTGTTGCTAATAAACTCAAAATGATGCTAACAGTAATGTAGTGATAGTTGCTAATAAACTCAAAGTGATGCTGACAGTCATGTAGTAAGAGTTGCTACGAACCTTAAAATAATGCAACAGTTATGTCAAAAGAATTGTTCATGATCTCAAACTGATGGGACAGTGATGTCGTAAGAATTGCTAATGGACTCAAAATGAGGCTAAAAGTAATGTAGTGATATTTGCCAATAAACTCAAAGTGATGCTAACAGTAATGTAGTTCGAGTTGCTACCAACCTTTAAATAATGCAACAGTAATGTAGGAAGTGTTTCGAACAACCTCAAAGTGATGCTGACAGTCATGTAGTAAGAATTGCTACGAACCTCAAAATAATGCGACAGTGATGTCAGAAGGATTGCTCATGATCTCAAAATAATGCAACAGTGATGTCAGAAGGATTGCTCATGATCTCAAAATGATGCGACAGTGATGTAGGAAGAATTGCTCATGAATTCAAAATGATGCTAACAGTCATGTAGTGATAGTTGCTAATAAACTCAAAGTAATGCTGACAGTCATGTCGTAAGAGTTCCTACGAACCTTAAAATAATGCAACAGTAAAGTAGGAAGAGTTGCAACGAACCTCAAAATAATTCGACAGTGATGTCAGAAGAATTGCTAATGAACTCATAATGATGCGAACAGTAATGTAGTGATAGTTGCGAATAAACTCAAAGTGATGCTGACAGTCATGTAGTCAGTGTTTCGAACAACCTCAAAATGATGCTGACAGTCAAGTAAGAGTTGATACTAACCTAAAAATAATGCAACATTAATGTAGTAAGAGTTGCTACGAAACTCCAAGAACTGCGACAGTGATGTCAGAAGAATTGCTAATGAACTCAAAATGATGCTAACAGTTATGTAGTGATAGTTGCTAATAATCTCAGTGATGCTTACAGTAAAGTAGTAAGTGTTTCGAACAACTTAAAAGTGATGCTGACAGTCATGTAGTAAGAGTTGCTAATGAACTCAATTTAATGCTACAGTGATGTCAGAAGAATTGCTCATGATCTCAAAATGATGCGACAGTGATGTAGGAAGAATTGCTCATGAATTCAAAATGATGCTAACAGTAATGTAGTGATAGTTGCTAATAAACTCAAAGTAATGCTGACAGTCATGTCGTAAGAGTTGCTACGAACCTTTAAATAATGCAACAGTAATGTAGTAAGAGTTGCTACGAACCTCAAAATAATGCGACAGTGATGTCAGAAGAATTGCTCATGATCTCAAAATGATGCGACAGTGATGTAGGAAGAATTGCTCATGAATTTAAAATGATGCTAACAGTAATGGAGTGAAAGTTTCGAATAACCTCAAAGTGATGCTGACAGTCATGTGGTTTGAGTTGCGAGTAAATTAAAAATGATGCTGACAGTGATGTCGTAAGAACTGCTATTGAAAACAAAATGATGCTAACAGTAATGTAGTGATAGTTGCGAATAAACTCAAAGTGATGCTGACAGTCATGTAGTAAGTGTTTCGAACAACCTCAAAATGATGCTGACAGTCATGTAGTAAGAGTTGCTACGAACCTCTAAATAATGCAACATTAATGTAGTAAGAGTTCCTACGAAACTCCGAGAACTGCGACAGTGATGTCAGAAGAATTGCTAATGAACTCAAAATGATGCGAACAGTTATGTAGTGATAGTTGCTAATAATCTCAGTGATGCTTACAGTAATGTAGTAAGTGTTTCGAACAACTTAAAAGTGATGCTGACAGTCATGTAGTAAGAGTTGCTAATGAACTCAATTTAATGCTACAGTGATGTCAGAAGAATTGCTCATGATCTCAAAATGATGCGACAATGATGTAGTAAAAATTGCTAATGAACTCAAAATGATGCTAACAGTAATGGAGAGAACGTTTCGAATAACCTCAAAGTGATGCTGACAATCATGTCGTAAGAGTTGCTACTAACCTCATTTTAATGCTACAGTGATGTCGTAAGTATTGCTAATAAACTCAAAATTATGCTAACAGTCATGTAGTGCTAGTTGCTAATAAACTCAAAGTGATGCTGACAGTCATGTAGTAAGAGTTGCTACGAACCTCAAAATAATGCGACAGTCATGTAGTAAAAGTTGCTAAAACCCTCAAAATATTGCGACAGTGATGTCGGAAGAATTGCTGATGAACTCAAAATGATGCTAACAGTAATGTAGTGATAGTTGCTAATCAACTCAGTGATGCTTACAGTAATGTAGTGATAGTTGCTAATAACCTCAAAGTGATGCCTACAGTCATGTAGTAAGTGTTTCGAACAACCTCAAAATGATGCTGACAGACAAGTAAGAGTTGATACTAACCTAAAAATAATGCAACATTAATGGAGTAAGAGTTGCTACGAAACTCCAAGAACTGCGACAGTGATGTCAGAAGAATTGCTCATGAATTCAAAATGATGCTAACAGTCATGTAGTGCTAGTTGCTAATAATCTCAGTGATGCTTACAGTAATGTAGTAAGTGTTTCGAACAACTTAAAAGTGATGCTGACAGTCATCTAGTAAGAGTTGGTAATGAACTCAATTTAATGCTACAGTGATGTCAGAAGAATTGCTAATGATCTCAAAATGATGCGACAGTGATGTAGGAAGAATTGCTCATGAACTCAAAATGATGCTAACAGTAATGTAGTGATAGTTGCTAATAAACTCAAAGTAATGCTGACAGTCATGTCGTAAGAGTTGCTACGAACCTTTAAATAATGCAACAGTAATGTAGTAAGAGTTGCTCCGAACCTCAAAATGATGCGACAGTGATGTAGGAAGAATTGCTCATGAATTCAAAATGATGCTAACAGTAATGGAGTGAAAGTTTCGAATAACCTCAAAGTAATGCTGACAGTCATGTGGTTTGAGTTGCGAGTAAATTAAAAATGATGCTGACAGTGATGTCGTAAGAACTGCTATTGAAAACAAAACGATGCTAACAGTAACGTAGTGATAGTTGCGAATAAACTCAAAGTGATGCTGACAGTCATGTAGTAAGTGTTTCGAACAACCTCAAAATGATGCTGACAGTCAAGTAAGAGTTGATACTAACCTAAAAATAATGCAACATTAATGTAGTAAGAGTTGCTACGAAACTCCGAGAACTGCGACAGTGATGTCAGAAGAATTGCTAATGAACTCAAAATGATGCTAACAGTTATGTAGTGCTAGTTGCTAATAATCTCAGTGATGCTTACAGTAATGTAGTAAGTGTTTCGAACAACTTAAAAGTGATGCTGACAGTCATGTAGTAAGAGTTGGTAATGAACTCAATTTAATGCTACAGTGATGTCAGAAGAATTGCTAATGATCTCAAAATGATGCGACAGTGATGTAGGAAGAATTGCTCATGAATTCAAAATGATGCTAACAGTAATGGAGTGAAAGTCTCGAATAACCTCAAAGTGATGCTGACAGTCATGTGGTTTGAGTTGCGAGTAAATTAAAAATGATGCTGACAGTGATGTCGTAAGAACTGCTATTGAAAACAAAACGATGCTAACAGTAACGTAGTGATAGTTGCGAATAAACTCAAAGTGATGCTGACAGTCATGTAGTAAGTGTTTCGAACAACCTCAAAATGATGCTGACAGTCAAGTAAGAGTTGATACTAACCTAAAAATAATGCAACATTAATGTAGTAAGATTTGCTACGAAACTCCAAGGACTGCGACAGTGATGTCAGAAGAATTGCTAATGAACTCAAAATGATGCTAACAGTTATGTAGTGCTAGTTGCTAATATTCTCAGTGATGCTTACAGTAATGTAGTAAGTGTTTCGAACAACTTAAAAGTGATGCTGACAGTCATGTAGTAAGAGTTGCTAATGAACTCAATTTAATGCTACAGTGATGTCAGAAGAATTGCTCATGATCTCAAAATGATGCGACAATGATGTAGTAAAAATTGCTAATGAACTCAAAATGATGCTAACAATAATGGAGAGAACGTTTCGAATAACCTCAAAGTGATGCTGACAATCATGTCGTAAGAGTTGCTACTAACCTCATTTTAATGCTACAGTGATGTCGTAAGTATTGCTAATAAACTCAAAATTATGCTAACAGTCATGTAGTGCTAGTTGCTAATAAACTCAAAGTGATGCTGACAGTCATGTAGTAAGAGTTGCTACGAACCTCAAAATAATGCGACAGTCATGTAGTAAAAGTTGCTAAAAACCTCAAAATATTGCGACAGTGATGTCGGAAGAATTCCTGATGAACTCAAAATGATGCTAACAGTAATGTAGTGATAGTTGCTAATCAACTCAGTGATGCTTACAGTAATGTAGTGATAGTTGCTAATAACCTCAAAGTGATGCTTACAGTCATGTAGTAAGTGTTTCGAACAACCTCAAAATGATGCTGACAGTCAAGTAAGAGTTGATACTAACCTAAAAATAATGCAACATTAATGTAGTAAGAGTTGCTACGAAACTCCAAGAACTGCGACAGTGATGTCAGAAGAATTGCTCATGAATTCAAAATGATGCTAACAGTCATGTAGTGCTAGTTGCTAATAATCTCAGTGATGCTTACAGTAATGTAGTAAGTGTTTCGAACAACTTAAAAGTGATGCTGACAGTCATGTAGTAAGAGTTGCTAATGAACTCAATTTAATGCTACAGTGATGTCAGAAGAATTGCTCATGATCTCAAAATGATGCGACAGTGATGTAGGAAGAATTGCTCATGAATTCAAAATGATGCTAACAGTAATGTAGTGATAGTTGCTAATAAACTCAAAGTAATGCTGACAGTCATGTCGTAAGAGTTGCTACGAACCTTTAAATAATGCAACAGTAATGTAGTAAGAGTTGCTCCGAACCTCAAAATGATGCGACAGTGATGTAGGAAGAATTGCTCATGAATTCAAAATGATGCTAACAGTAATGGAGTGAAAGTTTCGAATAACCTCAAAGTGATGCTGACAGTCATGTGGTTTGAGTTGCGAGTAAATTAAAAATGATGCTGACAGTGATGTCGTAAGAACTGCTATTGAAAACAAAACGATGCTAACAGTAACGTAGTGATAGTTGCTAATAAACTTAGTGATGCTGACAGTAATGTAGTAAGTGTTTCGAACAACCTCAAAGTGATTATGACAGTCATGTAGTAAGGGTTGCTACGAACCTTAAAATAATGCAACAGTAAAGTAGGAAGAGTTGCAACGAACCTCAAAATAATTCAACAGTGATGTCAGAAGAATTGCTAATGAACTCAAAATGATGCTAACAGTATTGTAGTGATAGTTGCGAATAAACTCAAAGTGATGCTGACAGTCATGTAGTAAGTGTTTCGAACAACCTCAAAATGATGCTGACAGTCAAGTAAGAGTTGATACTAACCTAAAAATAATGCAACATTAATGTAGTAAGAGTTGCTACGAAACTCCGAGAACTGCGACAGTGATGTCAGAAGAATTGCTAATGAACTCAAAATGATGCTAACAGTTATGTAGTGCTAGTTGCTAATAATCTCAGTGATGCTTACAGTAATGTAGTAAGTGTTTTGAACAACTTAAAAGTGATGCTGACAGTCATGTAGTAAGAGTTGCTAATGAACTCAATTTAATGCTACAGTGATGTCAGAAGAATTGCTCATGATCTCAAAATGATGCGACAATGATGTAGTAAAAATTGCTAATGTACTCAAAATGATGCTAACAGTAATGGAGAGAACGTTTCGAATAACCTCAAAGTGATGCTGACAATCATGTCGTAAGAGTTGCTACTAACCTCATTTTAATGCTACAGTGATGTCGTAAGTATTGCTAATAAACTCAAAATTATGCTAACAGTCATGTAGTGCTAGTTGCTAATAAACTCAAAGTGATGCTGACAGTCATGTAGTAAGAGTTGCTACGAACCTCAAAATAATGCGACAGTCATGTAGTAAAAGTTGCTAAAAACCTCAAAATATTGCGACAGTGATGTCAGAAGAATTCCTGATGAACTCAAAATGATGCTAACAGTAATGTAGTGATAGTTGTTAATCAACTCAGTGATGCTTACAGTAATGTAGTGATAGTTGCTAATAACCTCAAAGTGATGCTTACAGTCATGTAGTAAGTGTTTCGAACAACCTCAAAATGATGCTGACAGACAAGTAAGAGTTGATACAAACCTAAAAATAATGCAACATTAATGGAGTAAGAGTTGCTACGAAACTCCAAGAACTGCGACAGTGATGTCAGAAGAATTGCTCATGAATTCAAAATGATGCTAACAGTCATGTAGTGCTAGTTGCTAATAATCTCAGTGATGCTTACAGTAATGTAGTAAGAGTTGCTACGAACCTCTAAATGATGCGACAGTGATGTCAGAAGAATTGCTAAAGATCTCAAAATAATGCGACAGTGATTAAGTAAGAATTGCTAATGAACTCAAAATGATGCTTAAAGTAATGGAGTGAATGTTTCCAATAACCTCAAAGTGATGCTGAAAGTCATGTCGTAAGAGTTGCTACGAACCTCAAATAAAATGCGACAGTGATGTCGGAAGAATAGCTTATGATCTCAAAATGATCCGACAGTGATGTAGTAAGAATTTTTAATGAACTCAAAATGATGCTAACAGTAATAGAGTGAAAGTTTCGGATAACCTCCAAGTAATGCTGACAATCATGTAGCAAGAGTTGCTACTAACCTCAATTTAATGCTACAGTGATGTCGTAAGTGTTGCTAATAAACTCAAAATGATGCTAACAGTAATGTAGTGATAGTTGCTAATAAACTCAAAGTGATGCTGACAGTCATGTAGTAAGAGTTGCTACGAACCTTAAAATAATGCAACAGTTATGTCAAAAGAATTGTTCTTGATCTCAAACTGATGGGACAGTGATGTCGTAAGAATTGCTAATGGACTCAAAATGAGGCTAAAAGTAATGTCGTGATATTTGCCAATAAACTCAAAGTGATGCTAACAGTAATGTAGTTCGAGTTGCTACCAACCTTTAAATAATGCAACAGTAATGTAGGAAGTGTTTCGAACAACCTCAAAGTGATGCCGACAGTCATGTAGTAAGAATTGCTACGAACCTCAAAATAATGCGACAGTGATGTCAGAAGGATTGCTAATGATCTCAAAATAATTCAACAGTGATGTCAGAAGGATTGCTCATGATCTCAAAATGATGTGACAGTGATGTAGGAAGAATTGCTCATGAATTCAAAATGATGCTAACAGTAATGTAGTGATAGTTGCTAATAAACTCAAAGTAATGCTGACAGTCATGTCGTAAGAGTTGCTACGAACCTTTAAATAATGCAACAGTAATGTAGTAAGAGTTGCTACGAACCTCAAAATAATGCGACAGTGATGTCAGAAGAATTGCTAATGATCTCAAAATGATGCGACAGTGATGTAGGAAGAATTGCTCATGAATTCAAAATGATGCTAACAGTAATGGAGTGAAAGTTTCGAATAACCTCAAAGTGATGCTGACAGTCATGTGGTTTGAGTTGCGAGTAAATTAAAAATGATGCTGACAGTGATGTCGTAAGAACTGCTATTGAAAACAAAACGATGCTAACAGTAACGTAGTGATAGTTGCTAATAAACTTAGTGATGCTGACAGTAATGTAGTAAGTGTTTCGAACAACATCAAAGTGATTATGACAGTCATGTAGTAAGGGTTGCTACGAACCTTAAAATAATGCAACAGTAAAGTAGGAAGAGTTGCAACGAACCTCAAAATAATTCAACAGTGATGTCAGAAGAATTGCTAATGAACTCAAAATGATGCTAACAGTGTTGTAGTGATAGTTGCGAATAAACTCAAAGTGATGCTGACAGTCATGTAGTAAGTGTTTCGAACAACCTCAAAATGATGCTGACAGTCAAGTAAGAGTTGATACTAACCTAAAAATAATGCAACATTAATGTAGTAAGATTTGCTACGAAACTCCAAGGACTGCGACAGTGATGTCAGAAGAATTGCTAATGAACTCAAAATGATGCTAACAGTTATGTAGTGCTAGTTGCTAATAATCTCAGTGATGCTTACAGTAATGTAGTAAGTGTTTCGAACAACTTAAAAGTGATGCTGACAGTCATGTAGTAAGAGTTGCTAATGAACTCATTTTAATGCTACAGTGATGTCAGAAGAATTGCTCATGATCTCAAAATGATGCGACAATGATGTAGTAAAAATTGCTAATGAACTCAAAATGATGCTAACAGTAATGGAGAGAACGTTTCGAATAACCTCAAAGTGATGCTGACAATCATGTAGTAAGAGTTGCTACTAACCTCATTTTAATGCTACAGTGATGTCGTAAGTATTGCTAATAAACTCAAAATTATGCTAACAGTCATGTAGTGCTAGTTGCTAATAAACTCAAAGTGATGCTGACAGTCATGTAGTAAGAGTTGCTACGAACCTCAAAATAATGCGACAGTCATGTAGTAAAAGTTGCTAAAACCCTCAAAATATTGCGACAGTGATGTCGGAAGAATTGCTGATGAACTCAAAATGATGCTAACAGTAATGTAGTGATAGTTGCTAATCAACTCAGTGATGCTTACAGTAATGTAGTGATAGTTGCTAATAACCTCAAAGTGATGCTTACAGTCATGTAGTAAGTGTTTCGAACAACCTCAAAATGATGCTGACAGACAAGTAAGAGTTGATACAAACCTAAAAATAATGCAACATTAATGGAGTAAGAGTTGCTACGAAACTCCAAGAACTGCGACAGTGATGTCAGAAGAATTGCTCATGAATTCAAAATGATGCTAACAGTCATGTAGTGCTAGTTGCTAATAATCTCAGTGATGCTTACAGTAATGTAGTAAGAGTTGCTACGAACCTCTAAATGATGCGACAGTGATGTCAGAAGAATTGCTAAAGATCTCAAAATAATGCGACAGTGATTAAGTAAGAATTGCTAATGAACTCAAAATGATGCTTAAAGTAATGGAGTGAATGTTTCCAATAACCTCAAAGTGATGCTGAAAGTCATGTCGTAAGAGTTGCTACGAACCTCAAATAAAATGCGACAGTGATGTCGGAAGAATAGCTTATGATCTCAAAATGATCCGACGGTGATGTAGTAAGAATTGTTAATGAACTCAAAATGATGCTAACAGTAATAGAGTGAAAGTTTCGGATAACCTCAAAGTAATGCTGACAATCATGTAGCAAGAGTTTCTACTAACCTCAATTTAATGCTACAGTGATGTCGTAAGTGTTGCTAATAAACTCAAAATGATGCTAACAGTAATGTAGTGATAGTTGCTAATAAACTCAAAGTGATGCTGACAGTCATGTAGTAAGAGTTGCTACGAACCTTAAAATAATGCAACAGTTATGTCAAAAGAATTGTTAATGATCTCAAACTGATGGGACAGTGATGTCGTAAGAATTGCTAATGGACTCAAAATGAGGCTAAAAGTAATGTAGTGATATTTGCCAATAAACTCAAAGTGATGCTAACAGTAATGTAGTTCGAGTTGCTACCAACCTTTAAATAATGCAACAGTAATGTAGGAAGTGTTTCGAACAACCTCAAAGTGATGCTGACAGTCATGTAGTAAGAATTGCTACGAACCTCAAAATAATGCGACAGTGATGTCAGAAGGATTGCTCATGATCTCAAAATAAGGCAACAGTGATGTCAGAAGGATTGCTCATGATCTCAAAATGATGCGACAGTGATGTAGGAAGAATTGCTCATGAATTCAAAATGATGCTAACAGTCATGTAGTGATAGTTGCTAATAAACTCAAAGTAATGCTGACAGTCATGTCGTAAGAGTTGCTACGAACCTTAAAATAATGCAACAGTAAAGTAGGAAGAGTTGCAACGAACCTCAAAATAATTCGACAGTGATGTCAGAAGAATTGCTAATGAACTCAAAATGATGCGAACAGTAATGTAGTGATAGTTGCGAATAAACTCAAAGTGATGCTGACAGTCATGTAGTCAGTGTTTCGAACAACCTCAAAATGATGCTGACAGTCAAGTAAGAGTTGATACTAACCTAAAAATAATGCAACATTAATGTAGTAAGAGTTGCTACGAAACTCCAAGAACTGCGACAGTGATGTCAGAAGAATTGCTAATGAACTCAAAATGATGCTAACAGTTATGTAGTGATAGTTGCTAATAATCTCAGTGATGCTTACAGTAATGTAGTAAGTGTTTCGAACAACTTAAAAGTGATGCTGACAGTCATGTAGTAAGAGTTGCTAATGAACTCAATTTAATGCTACAGTGATGTCAGAAGAATTGCTCATGATCTCAAAATGATGCGACAGTGATGTAGGAAGAATTGCTCATGAATTCAAAATGATGCTAACAGTAATGTAGTGATAGTTGCTAATAAACTCAAAGTAATGCTGACAGTCATGTCGTAAGAGTTGCTACGAACCTTTAAATAATGCAACAGTAATGTAGTAAGAGTTGCTCCGAACCTCAAAATGATGCGACAGTGATGTCAGAAGAATTGCTCATGATCTCAAAATGATGCGACAGTGATGTAGGAAGAATTGCTCATGAATTCAAAATGATGCTAACAGTAATGGAGTGAAAGTTTCGAATAACCTCAAAGTGATGCTGACAGTCATGTGGTTTGAGTTGCGAGTAAATTAAAAATGATGCTGACAGTGATGTCGTAAGAACTGCTATTGAAAACAAAACGATGCTAACAGTAACGTAGTGATAGTTGCGAATAAACTCAAAGTGATGCTGACAGTCATGTAGTAAGTGTTTCGAACAACCTCAAAATGATGCTGACAGTCAAGTAAGAGTTGATACTAACCTAAAAATAATGCAACATTAATGTAGTAAGATTTGCTACGAAACTCCAAGGACTGCGACAGTGATGTCAGAAGAATTGCTAATGAACTCAAAATGATGCTAACAGTTATGTAGTGCTAGTTGCTAATAATCTCAGTGATGCTTACAGTAATGTAGTAAGTGTTTCGAACAACTTAAAAGTGATGCTGACAGTCATGTAGTAAGAGTTGCTAATGAACTCAATTTAATGCTACAGTGATGTCAGAAGAATTGCTCATGATCTCAAAATGATGCGACAATGATGTAGTAAAAATTGCTAATGAACTCAAAATGATGCTAACAGTAATGGAGAGAACGTTTCGAATAACCTCAAAGTGATGCTGACAATCATGTCGTAAGAGTTGCTACTAACCTCATTTTAATGCTACAGTGATGTCGTAAGTATTGCTAATAAACTCAAAATTATGCTAACAGTCATGTAGTGCTAGTTGCTAATAAACTCAAAGTGATGCTGACAGTCATGTAGTAAGAGTTGCTACGAACCTCAAAATAATGCGACAGTCATGTAGTAAAAGTTGCTAAAACCCTCAAAATATTGCGACAGTGATGTCGGAAGAATTGCTGATGAACTCAAAATGATGCTAACAGTAATGTAGTGATAGTTGCTAATCAACTCAGTGATGCTTACAGTAATGTAGTGATAGTTGCTAATAACCTCAAAGTGATGCTTACAGTCATGTAGTAAGTGTTTCGAACAACCTCAAAATGATGCTGACAGACAAGTAAGAGTTGATACTAACCTAAAAATAATGCAACATTAATGGAGTAAGAGTTGCTACGAAACTCCAAGAACTGCGACAGTGATGTCAGAAGAATTGCTCATGAATTCAAAATGATGCTAACAGTCATGTAGTGCTAGTTGCTAATAATCTCAGTGATGCTTACAGTAATGTAGTAAGTGTTTCGAACAACTTAAAAGTGATGCTGACAGTCATGTAGTAAGAGTTGCTAATGAACTCAATTTAATGCTACAGTGATGTCAGAAGAATTGCTCATGATCTCAAAATGATGCGACAGTGATGTAGGAAGAATTGCTCATGAATTCAAAATGATGCTAACAGTAATGTAGTGATAGTTGCTAATAAACTCAAAGTAATGCTGACAGTCATGTAGTAAGAGTTGCTACGAACCTTTAAATAATGCAACAGTAATGTAGTAAGAGTTGCTTCGAACCTCAAAATAATGCGACAGTGATGTCAGAAGAATTGCTAATGATCTCAAAATGATGCGACAGTGATGTAGGAAGAATTGCTCATGAATTCAAAATGATGCTAACAGTAATGGAGTGAAAGTTTCGAATAACCTCAAAGTGATGCTGACAGTCATGTGGTTTGAGTTGCGAGTAAATTAAAAATGATGCTGACAGTGATGTCGTAAGAACTGCTATTGAAAACAAAACGATGCTAACAGTAACGTAGTGATAGTTGCTAATAAACTTAGTGATGCTGACAGTAATGTAGTAAGTGTTTCGAACAACCTCAAAGTGATTATGACAGTCATGTAGTAAGGGTTGCTACGAACCTTAAAATAATGCAACAGTAAAGTAGGAAGAGTTGCAACGAACCTCAAAATAATTCAACAGTGATGTCAGAAGAATTGCTAATGAACTCAAAATGATGCTAACAGTATTGTAGTGATAGTTGCGAATAAACTCAAAGTGATGCTGACAGTCATGTAGTAAGTGTTTCGAACAACCTCAAAATGATGCTGACAGTCAAGTAAGAGTTGATACTAACCTAAAAATAATGCAACATTAATGTAGTAAGAGTTCCTACGAAACTCCGAGAACTGCGACAGTGATGTCAGAAGAATTGCTAATGAACTCAAAATGATGCGAACAGTTATGTAGTGCTAGTTGCTAATAATCTCAGTGATGCTTACAGTAATGTAGTAAGTGTTTCGAACAACTTAAAAGTGATGCTGACAGTCATGTAGTAAGAGTTGCTAATGAACTCAATTTAATGCTACAGTGATGTCAGAAGAATTGCTAATGATCTCAAAATGATGCGACAGTGATGTAGTAAGAATTGCTCATGAATTCAAAATGATGCTAACAGTAATGGAGTGAAAGTCTCGAATAACCTCAAAGTGATGCTGACAGTCATGTGGTTTGAGTTGCGAGTAAATGAAAAATGATGCTGACAGTGATGTCGTAAGAACTGCTATTGAAAACAAAACGATGCTAACAGTAACGTAGTGATAGTTGCTAATAAACTTAGTGATGCTGACAGTAATGTAGTAAGTGTTTCGAACAACCTCAAAGTAATTATGACAGTCATGTAGTAAGGGTTTCTACGAACCTTAAAATAATGCAACAGTAAAGTAGGAAGAGTTGCAACGAACCTCAAAATAATTCAACAGTGATGTCAGAAGAATTGCTAATGAACTCAAAATGATGCTAACAGTATTGTAGTGATAGTTGCGAATAAACTCAAAGTGATGCTGACAGTCATGTAGTAAGTGTTTCGAACAACCTCAAAATGATGCTGACAGTCAAGTAAGAGTTGATACTAACCTAAAAATAATGCAACATTAATGTAGTAAGATTTGCTACGAAACTCCAAGGACTGCGACAGTGATGTCAGAAGAATTGCTAATGAACTCAAAATGATGCTAACAGTTATGTAGTGCTAGTTGCTAATAATCTCAGTGATGCTTACAGTAATGTAGTAAGTGTTTCGAACAACTTAAAAGTGATGCTGACAGTCATGTAGTAAGAGTTGCTAATGAACTCAATTTAATGCTACAGTGATGTCAGAAGAATTGCTCATGATCTCAAAATGATGCGACAATGATGTAGTAAAAATTGCTAATGAACTCAAAATGATGCTAACAGTAATGGAGAGAACGTTTCGAATAACCTCAAAGTGATGCTGACAATCATGTCGTAAGAGTTGCTACTAACCTCATTTTAATGCTACAGTGATGTCGTAAGTATTGCTAATAAACTCAAAATTATGCTAACAGTCATGTAGTGCTAGTTGCTAATAAACTCAAAGTGATGCTGACAGTCATGTAGTAAGAGTTGCTACGAACCTCAAAATAATGCGACAGTCATGTAGTAAAAGTTGCTAAAAACCTCAAAATATTGCGACAGTGATGTCGGAAGAATTCCTGATGAACTCAAAATGATGCTAACAGTAATGTAGTGATAGTTGCTAATCAACTCAGTGATGCTTACAGTAATGTAGTGATAGTTGCTAATAACCTCAAAGTGATGCTTACAGTCATGTAGTAAGTGTTTCGAACAACCTCAAAATTATGCTGACAGTCAAGTAAGAGTTGATACTAACCTAAAAATAATGCAACATTAATGTAGTAAGAGTTGCTACGAAACTCCAAGAACTGCGACAGTGATGTCAGAAGAATTGCTCATGAATTCAAAATGATGCTAACAGTCATGTAGTGCTAGTTGCTAATAATCTCAGTGATGCTTACAGTAATGTAGTAAGTGTTTCGAACAACTTAAAAGTGATGCTGACAGTCATGTAGTAAGAGTTGCTAATGAACTCAATTTAATGCTACAGTGATGTCAGAAGAATTGCTCATGATCTCAAAATGATGCGACAGTGATGTAGGAAGAATTGCTCATGAATTCAAAATGATGCTAACAGTAATGTAGTGATAGTTGCTAATAAACTCAAAGTAATGCTGACAGTCATGTCGTAAGAGTTGCTACGAACCTTTAAATAATGCAACAGTAATGTAGTAAGAGTTGCTCCGAACCTCAAAATGATGCGACAGTGATGTAGGAAGAATTGCTCATGAATTCAAAATGATGCTAACAGTAATGGAGTGAAAGTTTCGAATAACCTCAAAGTGATGCTGACAGTCATGTGGTTTGAGTTGCGAGTAAATTAAAAATGATGCTGACAGTGATGTCGTAAGAACTGCTATTGAAAACAAAACGATGCTAACAGTAACGTAGTGATAGTTGCGAATAAACTCAAAGTGATGCTGACAGTCATGTAGTAAGTGTTTCGAACAACCTCAAAATGATGCTGACAGTCAAGTAAGAGTTGATACTAACCTAAAAATAATGCAACATTAATGTAGTAAGAGTTGCTACGAAACTCCGAGAACTGCGACAGTGATGTCAGAAGAATTGCTAATGAACTCAAAATGATGCTAACAGTTATGTAGTGCTAGTTGCTAATAATCTCAGTGATGCTTACAGTAATGTAGTAAGTGTTTCGAACAACTTAAAAGTGATGCTGACAGTCATGTAGTAAGAGTTGGTAATAAACTCAATTTAATGCTACAGTGATGTCAGAAGAATTGCTAATGATCTCAAAATGATGCGACAGTGATGTAGGAAGAATTGCTCATGAATTCAAAATGATGCTAACAGTAATGGAGTGAAAGTCTCGAATAACCTCAAAGTGATGCTGACAGTCATGTGGTTTGAGTTGCGAGTAAATTAAAAATGATGCTGACAGTGATGTCGTAAGAACTGCTATTGAAAACAAAACGATGCTAACAGTAACGTAGTGATAGTTGCGAATAAACTCAAAGTGATGCTGACAGTCATGTAGTAAGTGTTTCGAACAACCTCAAAATGATGCTGACAGTCAAGTAAGAGTTGATACTAACCTAAAAATAATGCAACATTAATGTAGTAAGATTTGCTACGAAACTCCAAGGACTGCGACAGTGATGTCAGAAGAATTGCTAATGAACTCAAAATGATGCTAACAGTTATGTAGTGATAGTTGCTAATAATCTCAGTGATGCTTACAGTAATGTAGTAAGTGTTTCGAACAACTTAAAAGTGATGCTGACAGTCATGTAGTAAGAGTTGCTAATGAACTCAATTTAATGCTACAGTGATGTCAGAAGAATTGCTCATGATCTCAAAATGATGCGACAATGATGTAGTAAAAATTGCTAATGAACTCAAAATGATGCTAACAGTAATGGAGAGAACGTTTCGAATAACCTCAAAGTGATGCTGACAATCATGTCGTAAGAGTTGCTACTAACCTCATTTTAATGCTACAGTGATGTCGTAAGTATTGCTAATAAACTCAAAATTATGCTAACAGTCATGTAGTGCTAGTTGCTAATAAACTAAAAGTGATGCTGACAGTCATGTAGTAAGAGTTGCTACGAACCTCAAAATAATGCGACAGTCATGTAGTAAAAGTTGCTAAAACCCTCAAAATATTGCGACAGTGATGTCGGAAGAATTGCTGATGAACTCAAAATGATGCTAACAGTAATGTAGTGATAGTTGCTAATCAACTCAGTGATGCTTACAGTAATGTAGTGATAGTTGCTAATAACCTCAAAGTGATGCTTACAGTCATGTAGTAAGTGTTTCGAACAACCTCAAAATGATGCTGACAGTCAAGTAAGAGTTGATACTAACCTAAAAATAATGCAACATTAATGTAGTAAGAGTTGCTACGAAACTCCAAGAACTGCGACAGTGATGTCAGAAGAATTGCTCATGAATTCAAAATGATGCTAACAGTCATGTAGTGCTAGTTGCTAATAATCTCAGTGATGCTTACAGTAATGTAGTAAGTGTTTCGAACAACTTAAAAGTGATGCTGACAGTCATGTAGTAAGAGTTGCTAATGAACTCAATTTAATGCTACAGTGATGTCAGAAGAATTGCTCATGATCTCAAAATGATGCGACAGTGATGTAGGAAGAATTGCTCATGAATTCAAAATGATGCTAACAGTAATGTAGTGATAGTTGCTAATAAACTCAAAGTAATGCTGACAGTCATGTCGTAAGAGTTGCTACGAACCTTTAAATAATGCAACAGTAATGTAGTAAGAGTTGCTCCGAACCTCAAAATGATGCGACAGTGATGTAGGAAGAATTGCTCATGAATTCAAAATGATGCTAACAGTAACGTAGTGATAGTTGCGAATAAACTCAAAGTGATGCTGACAGTCATGTAGTAAGTGTTTCGAACAACCTCAAAATGATGCTGACAGTCAAGTAAGAGTTGATACTAACCTAAAAATAATGCAACATTAATGTAGTAAGAGTTGCTACGAAACTCCGAGAACTGCGACAGTGATGTCAGAAGAATTGCTAATGAACTCAAAATGATGCTAACAGTTATGTAGTGCTAGTTGCTAATAATCTCAGTGATGCTTACAGTAATGTAGTAAGTGTTTCGAACAACTTAAAAGTGATGCTGACAGTCATGTAGTAAGAGTTGGTAATGAACTCAATTTAATGCTACAGTGATGTCAGAAGAATTGCTAATGATCTCAAAATGATGCGACAGTGATGTAGGAAGAATTGCTCATGAATTCAAAATGATGCTAACAGTAATGGAGTGAAAGTCTCGAATAACCTCAAAGTGATGCTGACAGTCATGTGGTTTGAGTTGCGAGTAAATTAAAAATGATGCTGACAGTGATGTCGTAAGAACTGCTATTGAAAACAAAACGATGCTAACAGTAACGTAGTGATCGTTGCGAATAAACTCAAAGTGATGCTGACAGTCATGTAGTAAGTGTTTCGAACAACCTCAAAATGATGCTGACAGTCAAGTAAGAGTTGATACTAACCTAAAAATAATGCAACATTAATGTAGTAAGATTTGCTACGAAACTCCAAGGACTGCGACAGTGATGTCAGAAGAATTGCTAATGAACTCAAAATGATGCTAACAGTTATGTAGTGCTAGTTGCTAATAATCTCAGTGATGCTTACAGTAATGTAGTAAGTGTTTAGAACAATTTAAAAGTGATGCTGACAGTCATGTAGTAAGAGTTGCTAATGAACTCAATTTAATGCTACAGTGATGTCAGAAGAATTGCTCATGATCTCAAAATGATGCGACAATGATGTAGTAAAAATTGCTAATGAACTCAAAATGATGCTAACAGTAATGGAGAGAACGTTTCGAATAACCTCAAAGTGATGCTGACAATCATGTAGTAAGAGTTACTACAAAACTCATTTTAATGCTACAGTGATGTCGTAAGTATTGCTAATAAACTCAAAATTATGCTAACAGTCATGTAGTGCTAGTTGCTAATAAACTCAAAGTGATGCTGACAGTCATGTAGTAAGAGTTGCTACGAACCTCAAAATAATGCGACAGTCATGTAGTAAAAGTTGCTAAAACCCTCAAAATATTGCGACAGTGATGTCGGAAGAATTGCTGATGAACTCAAAATGATGCTAACAGTAATGTAGTGATAGTTGCTAATCAACTCAGTGATGCTTACAGTAATGTAGTGATAGTTGCTAATAACCTCAAAGTGATGCTTACAGTCATGTAGTAAGTGTTTCGAACAACCTCAAAATGATGCTGACAGACAAGTAAGAGTTGATACAAACCTAAAAATAATGCAACATTAATGGAGTAAGAGTTGCTACGAAACTCCAAGAACTGCGACAGTGATGTCAGAAGAATTGCTCATGAATTCAAAATGATGCTAACAGTCATGTAGTGCTAGTTGCTAATAATCTCAGTGATGCTTACAGTAATGTAGTAAGAGTTGCTACGAACCTCTAAATGATGCGACAGTGATGTCAGAAGAATTGCTAAAGATCTCAAAATAATGCGACAGTGATTAAGTAAGAATTGCTAATGAACTCAAAATGATGCTTAAAGTAATGGAGTGAATGTTTCCAATAACCTCAAAGTGATGCTGAAAGTCATGTCGTAAGAGTTGCTACGAACCTCAAATAAAATGCGACAGTGATGTCGGAAGAATAGCTTATGATCTCAAAATGATCCGACAGTGATGTAGTAAGAATTTTTAATGAACTCAAAATGATGCTAACAGTAATAGAGTGAAAGTTTCGGATAACCTCAAAGTAATGCTGACAATCATGTAGCAAGAGTTGCTACTAACCTCAATTTAATGCTACAGTGATGTCGTAAGTGTTGCTAATAAACTCAAAATGATGCTAACAGTAATGTAGTGATAGTTGCTAATAAACTCAAAGTGATGCTGACAGTCATGTAGTAAGAGTTGCTACGAACCTTAAAATAATGCAACAGTTATGTCAAAAGAATTGTTCATGATCTCAAACTGATGGGACAGTGATGTCGTAAGAATTGCTAATGGACTCAAAATGAGGCTAAAAGTAATGTAGTGATATTTGCCAATAAACTCAAAGTGATGCTAACAGTAATGTAGTTCGAGTTGCTACCAACCTTAAAAAAATGCAACAGTAATGTAGGAAGTGTTTCGAACAACCTCAAAGTGATGCTGACAGTCATGTAGTAAGAATTGCTACGAACCTCAAAATAATGCGACAGTGATGTCAGAAAGATTGCTCATGATCTCAAAATAATGCAACAGTGATGTCAGAAGGATTGCTCATGATCTCAAAATGATGCGACAGTGATGTAGGAAGAATTGCTCATGAATTCAAAATGATGCTAACAGTCATGTAGTGATAGTTGCTAATAAACTCAAAGTAATGCTGACAGTCATGTCGTAAGAGTTGCTACGAACCTTAAAATAATGCAACAGTAAAGTAGGAAGAGTTGCAACGAACCTCAAAATAATTCGACAGTGATGTCAGAAGAATTGCTAATGAACTCAAAATGATGCGAACAGTAATGTAGTGATAGTTGCGAATAAACTCAAAGTGATGCTGACAGTCATGTAGTCAGTGTTTCGAACAACCTCAAAATGATGCTGACAGTCAAGTAAGAGTTGATACTAACCTAAAAATAATGCAACATTAATGTAGTAAGAGTTGCTACGAAACTCCAAGAACTGCGACAGTGATGTCAGAAGAATTGCTAATGAACTCAAAATGATGCTAACAGTTATGTAGTGCTAGTTGCTAATAATCTCAGTGATGCTTACAGTAATGTAGTAAGTGTTTCGAACAACTTAAAAGTGATGCTGACAGTCATGTAGTAAGAGTTGCTAATGAACTCAATTTAATGCTACAGTGATGTCAGAAGAATTGCTCATGATCTCAAAATGATGCGACAGTGATGTAGGAAGAATTGCTCATGAATTCAAAATGATGCTAACAGTAATGTAGTGATAGTTGCTAATAAACTCAAAGTAATGCTGACAGTCATGTCGTAAGAGTTGCTACGAACCTTTAAATAATGCAACAGTAATGTAGTAAGAGTTGCTACGAACCTCAAAATAATGCGACAGTGATGTCAGAAGAATTGCTCATGATCTCAAAATGATGCGACAGTGATGTAGGAAGAATTGCTCATGAATTTAAAATGATGCTAACAGTAATGGAGTGAAAGTTTCGAATAACCTCAAAGTGATGCTGACAGTCATGTGGTTTGAGTTGCGAGTAAATTAAAAATGATGCTGACAGTGATGTCGTAAGAACTGCTATTGAAAACAAAATGATGCTAACAGTAATGTAGTGATAGTTGCGAATAAACTCAAAGTGATGCTGACAGTCATGTAGTAAGTGTTTCGAACAACCTCAAAATGATGCTGACAGTCATGTAGTAAGAGTTGCTACGAACCTCTAAATAATGCAACATTAATGTAGTAAGAGTTCCTACGAAACTCCGAGAACTGCGACAGTGATGTCAGAAGAATTGCTAATGAACTCAAAATGATGCGAACAGTTATGTAGTGATAGTTGCTAATAATCTCAGTGATGCTTACAGTAATGTAGTAAGTGTTTTGAACAACTTAAAAGTGATGCTGACAGTCATGTAGTAAGAGTTGCTAATGAACTCAATTTAATGCTACAGTGATGTCAGAAGAATTGCTCATGATCTCAAAATGATGCGACAATGATGTAGTAAAAATTGCTAATGAACTCAAAATGATGCTAACAGTAATGGAGAGAACGTTTCGAATAACCTCAAAGTGATGCTGACAATCAGGTCGTAAAAGTTGCTACTAACCTCATTTTAATGCTACAGTGATGTCGTAAGTATTGCTAATAAACTCAAAATTATGCTAACAGTCATGTAGTGCTAGTTGCTAATAAACTCAAAGTGATGCTGACAGTCATGTAGTAAGAGTTGCTACGAACCTCAAAATAATGCGACAGTCATGTAGTAAAAGTTGCTAAAACCCTCAAAATATTGCGACAGTGATGTCGGAAGAATTGCTGATGAACTCAAAATGATGCTAACAGTAATGTAGTGATAGTTGCTAATCAACTCAGTGATGCTTACAGTAATGTAGTGATAGTTGCTAATAACCTCAAAGTGATGCTTACAGTCATGTAGTAAGTGTTTCGAACAACCTCAAAATGATGCTGACAGACAAGTAAGAGTTGATACTAACCTAAAAATAATGCAACATTAATGGAGTAAGAGTTGCTACGAAACTCCAAGAACTGCGACAGTGATGTCAGAAGAATTGCTCATGAATTCAAAATGATGCTAACAGTCATGTAGTGCTAGTTGCTAATAATCTCAGTGATGCTTACAGTAATGTAGTAAGTGTTTCGAACAACTTAAAAGTGATGCTGACAGTCATGTAGTAAGAGTTGCTAATGAACTCAATTTAATGCTACAGTGATGTCAGAAGAATTGCTCATGATCTCAAAATGATGCGACAGTGATGTAGGAAGAATTGCTCATGAACTCAAAATGATGCTAACAGTAATAGAGTGAAAGTTTCGAATAACCTCAAAGTGATGCTGACAGTCATGTGGTTTGAGTTGCGAGTAAATTAAAAATTATGCTGACAGTGATGTCGGAAGAACTGCTATTGAAAACAAAATGATGCTAACAGTAACGTAGTGATATATGCTAATAAACTTAGTGATGCTGACAGTAATGTAGTAAGTGTTTCGAACAACCTCAAAGTGATTATGACAGTCATGTAGTAAGGGTTGCTACGAACCTTAAAATAATGCAACAGTAAAGTAGGAAGAGTTGCAACGAACCTCAAAATAATTCAACAGTGATGTCAGAAGAATTGCTAATGAACTCAAAATGATGCTAACAGTATTGTAGTGATAGTTGGGAATAAACTCAAAGTGATGCTGACAGTCATGTAGTAAGTGTTTCGAACAACCTCAAAATGATGCTGACAGTCAAGTAAGAGTTGATACTAACCTAAAAATAATGCAACATTAATGTAGTAAGATTTGCTACGAAACTCCAAGGACTGCGACAGTGATGTCAGAAGAATTGCTAATGAACTCAAAATGATGCTAACAGTTATGTAGTGCTAGTTGCTAATAATCTCAGTGATGCTTACAGTAATGTAGTAAGTGTTTCGAACAACTTAAAAGTGATGCTGACAGTCATGTAGTAAGAGTTGCTAATGAACTCAATTTAATGCTACAGTGATGTCAGAAGAATTGCTCATGATCTCAAAATGATGCGACAATGATGTAGTAAAAATTGCTAATGAACTCAAAATGATGCTAACAGTAATGGAGAGAACGTTTCGAATAACCTCAAAGTGATGCTGACAATCATGTCGTAAGAGTTGCTACTAACCTCATTTTAATGCTACAGTGATGTCGTAAGTATTGCTAATAAACTCAAAATTATGCTAACAGTCATGTAGTGCTAGTTGCTAATAAACTCAAAGTGATGCTGACAGTCATGTAGTAAGAGTTGCTACGAACCTCAAAATAATGCGACAGTCATGTAGTAAAAGTTGCTAAAAACCTCAAAATATTGCGACAGTGATGTCGGAAGAATTCCTGATGAACTCAAAATGATGCTAACAGTAATGTAGTGATAGTTGCTAATCAACTCAGTGATGCTTACAGTAATGTAGTGATAGTTGCTAATAACCTCAAAGTGATGCTTACAGTCATGTAGTAAGTGTTTCGAACAACCTCAAAATGATGCTGACAGTCAAGTAAGAGTTGATACTAACCTAAAAATAATGCAACATTAATGTAGTAAGAGTTGCTACGAAACTCCAAGAACTGCGACAGTGATGTCAGAAGAATTGCTCATGAATTCAAAATGATGCTAACAGTCATGTAGTGCTAGTTGCTAATAATCTCAGTGATGCTTACAGTAATGTAGTAAGTGTTTCGAACAACTTAAAAGTGATGCTGACAGTCATGTAGTAAGAGTTGCTAATGAACTCAATTTAATGCTACAGTGATGTCAGAAGAATTGCTCATGATCTCAAAATGATGCGACAGTGATGTAGGAAGAATTGCTCATGAATTCAAAATGATGCTAACAGTAATGTAGTGATAGTTGCTAATAAACTCAAAGTAATGCTGACAGTCATGTCGTAAGAGTTGCTACGAACCTTTAAATAATGCAACAGTAATGTAGTAAGAGTTGCTCCGAACCTCAAAATGATGCGACAGTGATGTAGGAAGAATTGCTCATGAATTCAAAATGATGCTAACAGTAATGGAGTGAAAGTTTCGAATAACCTCAAAGTAATGCTGACAGTCATGTGGTTTGAGTTGCGAGTAAATTAAAAATGATGCTGACAGTGATGTCGTAAGAACTGCTATTGAAAACAAAACGATGCTAACAGTAACGTAGTGATAGTTGCGAATAAACTCAAAGTGATGCTGACAGTCATGTAGTAAGTGTTTCGAACAACCTCAAAATGATGCTGACAGTCAAGTAAGAGTTGATACTAACCTAAAAATAATGCAACATTAATGTAGTAAGAGTTGCTACGAAACTCCGAGAACTGCGACAGTGATGTCAGAAGAATTGCTAATGAACTCAAAATGATGCTAACAGTTATGTAGTGCTAGTTGCTAATAATCTCAGTGATGCTTACAGTAATGTAGTAAGTGTTTCGAACAACTTAAAAGTGATGCTGACAGTCATGTAGTAAGAGTTGGTAATGAACTCAATTTAATGCTACAGTGATGTCAGAAGAATTGCTAATGATCTCAAAATGATGCGACAGTGATGTAGGAAGAATTGCTCATGAATTCAAAATGATGCTAACAGTAATGGAGTGAAAGTCTCGAATAACCTCAAAGTGATGCTGACAGTCATGTGGTTTGAGTTGCGAGTAAATTAAAAATGATGCTGACAGTGATGTCGTAAGAACTGCTATTGAAAACAAAACGATGCTAACAGTAACGTAGTGATAGTTGCGAATAAACTCAAAGTGATGCTGACAGTCATGTAGTAAGTGTTTCGAACAACCTCAAAATGATGCTGACAGTCAAGTAAGAGTTGATACTAACCTAAAAATAATGCAACATTAATGTAGTAAGATTTGCTACGAAACTCCAAGGACTGCGACAGTGATGTCAGAAGAATTGCTAATGAACTCAAAATGATGCTAACAGTTATGTAGTGCTAGTTGCTAATAATCTCAGTGATGCTTACAGTAATGTAGTAAGTGTTTCGAACAACTTAAAAGTGATGCTGACAGTCATGTAGTAAGAGTTGCTAATGAACTCATTTTAATGCTACAGTGATGTCAGAAGAATTGCTCATGATCTCAAAATGATGCGACAATGATGTAGTAAAAATTGCTAATGAACTCAAAATGATGCTAACAGTAATGGAGAGAACGTTTCGAATAACCTCAAAGTGATGCTGACAATCATGTAGTAAGAGTTGCTACTAACCTCATTTTAATGCTACAGTGATGTCGTAAGTATTGCTAATAAACTCAAAATTATGCTAACAGTCATGTAGTGCTAGTTGCTAATAAACTCAAAGTGATGCTGACAGTCATGTAGTAAGAGTTGCTACGAACCTCAAAATAATGCGACAGTCATGTAGTAAAAGTTGCTAAAACCCTCAAAATATTGCGACAGTGATGTCGGAAGAATTGCTGATGAACTCAAAATGATGCTAACAGTAATGTAGTGATAGTTGCTAATCAACTCAGTGATGCTTACAGTAATGTAGTGATAGTTGCTAATAACCTCAAAGTGATGCTTACAGTCATGTAGTAAGTGTTTCGAACAACCTCAAAATGATGCTGACAGACAAGTAAGAGTTGATACAAACCTAAAAATAATGCAACATTAATGGAGTAAGAGTTGCTACGAAACTCCAAGAACTGCGACAGTGATGTCAGAAGAATTGCTCATGAATTCAAAATGATGCTAACAGTCATGTAGTGCTAGTTGCTAATAATCTCAGTGATGCTTACAGTAATGTAGTAAGAGTTGCTACGAACCTCTAAATGATGCGACAGTGATGTCAGAAGAATTGCTAAAGATCTCAAAATAATGCGACAGTGATTAAGTAAGAATTGCTAATGAACTCAAAATGATGCTTAAAGTAATGGAGTGAATGTTTCCAATAACCTCAAAGTGATGCTGAAAGTCATGTCGTAAGAGTTGCTACGAACCTCAAATAAAATGCGACAGTGATGTCGGAAGAATAGCTTATGATCTCAAAATGATCCGACAGTGATGTAGTAAGAATTGTTAATGAACTCAAAATGATGCTAACAGTAATAGAGTGAAAGTTTCGGATAACCTCAAAGTAATGCTGACAATCATGTAGCAAGAGTTGCTACTAACCTCAATTTAATGCTACAGTGATGTCGTAAGTGTTGCTAATAAACTCAAAATGATGCTAACAGTAATGTAGTGATAGTTGCTAATAAACTCAAAGTGATGCTGACAGTCATGTAGTAAGAGTTGCTACGAACCTTAAAATAATGCAACAGTTATGTCAAAAGAATTGTTAATGATCTCAAACTGATGGGACAGTGATGTCGTAAGAATTGCTAATGGACTCAAAATGAGGCTAAAAGTAATGTAGTGATATTTGCCAATAAACTCAAAGTGATGCTAACAGTAATGTAGTTCGAGTTGCTACCAACCTTTAAATAATGCAACAGTAATGTAGGAAGTGTTTCGAACAACCTCAAAGTGATGCTGACAGTCATGTAGTAAGAATTGCTACGAACCTCAAAATAATGCGACAGTGATGTCAGAAGGATTGCTCATGATCTCAAAATAATGCAACAGTGATGTCAGAAGGATTGCTCATGATCTCAAAATGATGCGACAGTGATGTAGGAAGAATTGCTCATGAATTCAAAATGATGCTAACAGTCATGTAGTGATAGTTGCTAATAAACTCAAAGTTATGCTGACAGTCATGTCGTAAGAGTTGCTACGAACCTTAAAATAATGCAACAGTAAAGTAGGAAGAGTTGCAACGAACCTCAAAATAATTCGACAGTGATGTCAGAAGAATTGCTAATGAACTCAAAATGATGCGAACAGTAATGTAGTGATAGTTGCGAATAAACTCAAAGTGATGCTGACAGTCATGTAGTCAGTGTTTCGAACAACCTCAAAATGATGCTGACAGTCAAGTAAGAGTTGATACTAACCTAAAAATAATGCAACATTAATGTAGTAAGAGTTGCTACGAAACTCCGAGAACTGCGACAGTGATGTCAGAAGAATTGCTAATGAACTCAAAATGATGCTAACAGTTATGTAGTGATAGTTGCTAATAATCTCAGTGATGCTTACAGTAATGTAGTAAGTGTTTCGAACAACTTAAAAGTGATGCTGACAGTCATGTAGTAAGAGTTGCTAATGAACTCAATTTAATGCTACAGTGATGTCAGAAGAATTGCTCATGATCTCAAAATGATGCGACAGTGATGTAGGAAGAATTGCTCATGAATTCAAAATGATGCTAACAGTAATGTAGTGATAGTTGCTAATAAACTCAAAGTAATGCTGACAGTCATGTCGTAAGAGTTGCTACGAACCTTTAAATAATGCAACAGTAATGTAGTAAGAGTTGCTACGAACCTCAAAATAATGCGACAGTGATGTCAGAAGAATTGCTCATGATCTCAAAATGATGCGACAGTGATGTAGGAAGAATTGCTCATGAATTTAAAATGATGCTAACAGTAATGGAGTGAAAGTTTCGAATAACCTCAAAGTGATGCTGACAGTCATGTGGTTTGAGTTGCGAGTATATTAAAAATGATGCTGACAGTGATGTCGTAAGAACTGCTATTGAAAACAAAATGATGCTAACAGTAATGTAGTGATAGTTGCGAATAAACTCAAAGTGATGCTGACAGTCATGTAGTAAGTGTTTCGAACAACCTCAAAATGATGCTGACAGTCATGTAGTAAGAGTTGCTACGAACCTCTAAATAATGCAACATTAATGTAGTAAGAGTTCCTACGAAACTCCGAGAACTGCGACAGTGATGTCAGAAGAATTGCTAATGAACTCAAAATGATGCGAACAGTTATGTAGTGATAGTTGCTAATAATCTCAGTGATGCTTACAGTAATGTAGTAAGTGTTTCGAACAACTTAAAAGTGATGCTGACAGTCATGTAGTAAGAGTTGCTAATGAACTCAATTTAATGCTACAGTGATGTCAGAAGAATTGCTCATGATCTCAAAATGATGCGACAATGATGTAGTAAAAATTGCTAATGAACTCAAAATGATGCTAACAGTAATGGAGAGAACGTTTCGAATAACCTCAAAGTGATGCTGACAATCATGTCGTAAGAGTTGCTACTAACCTCATTTTAATGCTACAGTGATGTCGTAAGTATTGCTAATAAACTCAAAATTATGCTAACAGTCATGTAGTGCTAGTTGCTAATAAACTCAAAGTGATGCTGACAGTCATGTAGTAAGAGTTGCTACGAACCTCAAAATAATGCGACAGTCATGTAGTAAAAGTTGCTAAAACCCTCAAAATATTGCGACAGTGATGTCGGAAGAATTGCTGATGAACTCAAAATGATGCTAACAGTAATGTAGTGATAGTTGCTAATAAACTCAAAGTAATGCTGACAGTCATGTCGTAAGAGTTGCTACGAACCTTAAAATAATGCAACAGTAAAGTAGGAAGAGTTGCAACGAACCTCAAAATAATTCGACAGTGATGTCAGAAGAAATGCTAATGAACTCAAAATGATGCGAACAGTAATGTAGTGATAGTTGCGAATAAACTCAAAGTGATGCTGACAGTCATGTAGTCAGTGTTTCGAACAACCTCAAAATGATGCTGACAGTCAAGTAAGAGTTGATACTAACCTAAAAATAATGCAACATTAATGTAGTAAGAGTTGCTACGAAACTCCAAGAACTGCGACAGTGATGTCAGAAGAATTGCTAATGAACTCAAAATGATGCTAACAGTTATGTAGTGATAGTTGCTAATAATCTCAGTGATGCTTACAGTAATGTAGTAAGTGTTTCGAACAACTTAAAAGTGATGCTGACAGTCATGTAGTAAGAGTTGCTAATGAACTCAATTTAATGCTACAGTGATGTCAGAAGAATTGCTCATGATCTCAAAATGATGCGACAGTGATGTAGGAAGAATTGCTCATGAATTCAAAATGATGCTAACAGTAATGTAGTGATAGTTGCTAATAAACTCAAAGTAATGCTGACAGTCATGTCGTAAGAGTTGCTACGAACCTTTAAATAATGCAACAGTAATGTAGTAAGAGTTGCTACGAACCTCAAAATAATGCGACAGTGATGTCAGAAGAATTGCTCATGATCTCAAAATGATGCGACAGTGATGTAGGAAGAATTGCTCATGAATTTAAAATGATGCTAACAGTAATGGAGTGAAAGTTTCGAATAACCTCAAAGTGATGCTGACAGTCATGTGGTTTGAGTTGCGAGTAAATTAAAAATGATGCTGACAGTGATGTCGTAAGAACTGCTATTGAAAACAAAATGATGCTAACAGTAATGTAGTGATAGTTGCGAATAAACTCAAAGTGATGCTGACAGTCATGTAGTAAGTGTTTCGAACAACCTCAAAATGATGCTGACAGTCATGTAGTAAGAGTTGCTACGAACCTCTAAATAATGCAACATTAATGTAGTAAGAGTTCCTACGAAACTCCGAGAACTGCGACAGTGATGTCAGAAGAATTGCTAATGAACTCAAAATGATGCTAACAGTATTGTAGTGATAGTTGCTAATAATCTGAGTGATGCTGACAGTCATGTAGTAAGTGTTTCGAACAACTTAAAAGTGATGCTGACAGTCATGTAGTAAGAGTTGCTAATGAACTCAATTTAATGCTACAGTGATGTCAGAAGAATTGCTCATGATCTCAAAATGATGCGACAATGATGTAGTAAAAATTGCTCATGAACTCAAAATGATGCTAACAGTAATGGAGAGAACGTTTCGAATAACCTCAAAGTGATGCTGACAATCATGTCGTAAGAGTTGCTACTAACCTCATTTTAATGCTACAGTGATGTCGTAAGTATTGCTAATAAACTCAAAATTATGCTAACAGTCATGTAGTGCTAGTTGCTAATAAACTCAAAGTGATGCTGACAGTCATGTAGTAAGAGTTGCTACGAACCTCAAAATAATGCGACAGTCATGTAGTAAAAGTTGCTAAAACCCTCAAAATATTGCGACAGTGATGTCGGAAGAATTGCTGATGAACTCAAAATGATGCTAACAGTAATGTAGTGATAGTTGCTAATCAACTCAGTGATGCTTACAGTAATGTAGTGATAGTTGCTAATAACCTCAAAGTGATGCTTACAGTCATGTAGTAAGTGTTTCGAACAACCTCAAAATGATGCTGACCGACAAGTAAGAGTTGATACTAACCTAAAAATAATGCAACATTAATGGAGTAAGAGTTGCTACGAAACTCCAAGAACTGCGAAAGTGATGTCAGAAGAATTGCTCATGAATTCAAAATGATGCTAACAGTCATGTAGTGCTAGTTGCTAATAATCTCAGTGATGCTTACAGTAATGTAGTAAGTGTTTCGAACAACTTAAAAGTGATGCTGACAGTCATGTAGTAAGAGTTGCTAATGAACTCAATTTAATGCTACAGTGATGTCAGAAGAATTGCTCATGATCTCAAAATGATGCGACAGTGATGTAGGAAGAATTGCTCATGAATTCAAAATGATGCTAACAGTAATGTAGTGATAGTTGCTAATAAACTCAAAGTAATGCTGACAGTCATGTAGTAAGAGTTGCTACGAACCTTTAAATAATGCAACAGTAATGTAGTAAGAGTTGCTTCGAACCTCAAAATAATGCGACAGTGATGTCAGAAGAATTGCTAATGATCTCAAAATGATGCGACAGTGATGTAGGAAGAATTGCTCATGAATTCAAAATGATGCTAACAGTAATGGAGTGAAAGTTTCGAATAACCTCAAAGTGATGCTGACAGTCATGTGGTTTGAGTTGCGAGTAAATTAAAAATGATGCTGACAGTGATGTCGTAAGAACTGCTATTGAAAACAAAACGATGCTAACAGTAACGTAGTGATAGTTGCTAATAAACTTAGTGATGCTGACAGTAATGTAGTAAGTGTTTCGAACAATCTCAAAGTGATTATGACAGTCATGTAGTAAGGGTTGCTACGAACCTTAAAATAATGCAACAGTAAAGTAGGAAGAGTTGCAACGAACCTCAAAATAATTCAACAGTGATGTCAGAAGAATTGCTAATGAACTCAAAATGATGCTAACAGTATTGTAGTGATAGTTGCGAATAAACTCAAAGTGATGCTGACAGTCATGTAGTAAGTGTTTCGAACAACCTCAAAATGAAGCTGACAGTCAAGTAAGAGTTGATACTAACCTAAAAATAATGCAACATTAATGTAGTAAGAGTTCCTACGAAACTCCGAGAACTGCGACAGTGATGTCAGAAGAATTGCTAATGAACTCAAAATGATGCGAACAGTTATGTAGTGCTAGTTGCTAATAATCTCAGTGATGCTTACAGTAATGTAGTAAGTGTTTCGAACAACTTAAAAGTGATGCTGACAGTCATGTAGTAAGAGTTGCTAATGAACTCAATTTAATGCTACAGTGATGTCAGAAGAATTGCTAATGATCTCAAAATGATGCGACAGTGATGTAGTAAGAATTGCTCATGAATTCAAAATGATGCTAACAGTAATGGAGTGAAAGTCTCGAATAACCTCAAAGTGATGCTGACAGTCATGTGGTTTGAGTTGCGAGTAAATGAAAAATGATGCTGACAGTGATGTCGTAAGAACTGCTATTGAAAACAAAACGATGCTAACAGTAACGTAGTGATAGTTGCTAATAAACTTAGTGATGCTGACAGTAATGTAGTAAGTGTTTCGAACAACCTCAAAGTGATTATGACAGTCATGTAGTAAGGGTTGCTACGAACCTTAAAATAATGCAACAGTAAAGTAGGAAGAGTTGCAACGAACCTCAAAATAATTCAACAGTGATGTCAGAAGAATTGCTAATGAACTCAAAATGATGCTAACAGTATTGTAGTGATAGTTGCGAATAAACTCAAAGTGATGCTGACAGTCATGTAGTAAGTGTTTCGAACAACCTCAAAATGAAGCTGACAGTCAAGTAAGAGTTGATACTAACCTAAAAATAATGCAACATTAATGTAGTAAGAGTTGCTACGAAAATCCGAGAACTGCGACAGTGATGTCAGAAGAATTGCTAATGAACTCAAAATGATGCGAACAGTTATGTAGTGCTAGTTGCTAATAATCTCAGTGATGCTTACAGTAATGTAGTAAGTGTTTCGAACAACTTAAAAGTGATGCTGACAGTCATGTAGTAAGAGTTGCTAATGAACTCAATTTAATGCTACAGTGATGTCAGAAGAATTGCTCATGATCTCAAAATGATGCGACAGTGATGTAGGAAGAATTGCTCATGAACTCAAAATGATGCTAACAGTAATAGAGTGAAAGTTTCGAATAACCTCAAAGTGATGCTGACAGTCATGTGGTTTGAGTTGCGAGTAAATTAAAAATGATGCTGACAGTGATGTCGTAAGAACTGCTATTGAAAACAAAACGATGCTAACAGTAACGTAGTGATATATGCTAATAAACTTAGTGATGCTAACAGTAATGTAGTAAGTGTTTCGAACAACCTCAAAGTGATTATGACAGTCATGTAGTAAGGGTTGCTACGAACCTTAAAATAATGCAACAGTAAAATAGGAAGAGTTGCAACGAACCTCAAAATAATTCAACAGTGATGTCAGAAGAATTGCTAATGAACTCAAAATGATGCTAACAGTATTGTAGTGATAGTTGCGAATAAACTCAAAGTGATGCTGACAGTCATGTAGTAAGTGTTTCGAACAACCTCAAAATGATGCTGACAGTCAAGTAAGAGTTGATACTAACCTAAAAATAATGCAACATTAATGTAGTAAGATTTGCTACGAAACTCCAAGGACTGCGACAGTGATGTCAGAAGAATTGCTAATGAACTCAAAATGATGCTAACAGTTATGTAGTGCTAGTTGCTAATAATCTCAGTGATGCTTACAGTAATGTAGTAAGTGTTTCGAACAACTTAAAAGTGATGCTGACAGTCATGTAGTAAGAGTTGCTAATGAACTCAATTTAATGCTACAGTGATGTCAGAAGAATTGCTCATGATCTCAAAATGATGCGACAATGATGTAGTAAAAATTGCTAATGAACTCAAAATGATGCTAACAGTAATGGAGAGAACGTTTCGAATAACCTCAAAGTGATGCTGACAATCATGTCGTAAGAGTTGCTACTAACCTCATTTTAATGCTACAGTGATGTCGTAACTATTGCTAATAAACTCAAAATTATGCTAACAGTCATGTAGTGCTAGTTGCTAATAAACTCAAAGTGATGCTGACAGTCATGTAGTAAGAGTTGCTACGAACCTCAAAATAATGCGACAGTCATGTAGTAAAAGTTGCTAAAAACCTCAAAATATTGCGACAGTGATGTCGGAAGAATTCCTGATGAACTCAAAATGATGCTAACAGTAATGTAGTGATAGTTGCTAATCAACTCAGTGATGCTTACAGTAATGTAGTGATAGTTGCTAATAACCTCAAAGTGATGCTTACAGTCATGTAGTAAGTGTTTCGAACAACCTCAAAATGATGCTGACAGTCAAGTAAGAGTTGATACTAACCTAAAAATAATGCAACATTAATGTAGTAAGAGTTGCTACGAAACTCCAAGAACTGCGACAGTGATGTCAGAAGAATTGCTCATGAATTCAAAATGATGCTAACAGTCATGTAGTGCTAGTTGCTAATAATCTCAGTGATGCTTACAGTAATGTAGTAAGTGTTTCGAACAACTTAAAAGTGATGCTGACAGTCATGTAGTAAGAGTTGCTAATGAACTCAATTTAATGCTACAGTGATGTCAGAAGAATTGCTCATGATCTCAAAATGATGCGACAGTGATGTAGGAAGAATTGCTCATGAATTCAAAATGATGCTAACAGTAATGTAGTGATAGTTGCTAATAAACTCAAAGTAATGCTGACAGTCATGTCGTAAGAGTTGCTACGAACCTTTAAATAATGCAACAGTAATGTAGTAAGAGTTGCTCCGAACCTCAAAATGATGCGACAGTGATGTAGGAAGAATTGCTCATGAATTCAAAATGATGCTAACAGTAATGGAGTGAAAGTTTCGAATAACCTCAAAGTGATGCTGACAGTCATGTGGTTTGAGTTGCGAGTAAATTAAAAATGATGCTGACAGTGATGTCGTAAGAACTGCTATTGAAAACAAAACGATGCTAACAGTAACGTAGTGATAGTTGCTAATAAACTTAGTGATGCTGACAGTAATGTAGTAAGTGTTTCGAACAACCTCAAAGTGATTATGACAGTCATGTAGTAAGGGTTGCTACGAACCTTAAAATAATGCAACAGTAAAGTAGGAAGAGTTGCAACGAACCTCAAAATAATTCAAAAGTGATGTCAGAAGAATTGCTAATGAACTCAAAATGATGCTAACAGTATTGTAGTGATAGTTGCGAATAAACTCAAAGTGATGCTGACAGTCATGTAGTAAGTGTTTCGAACAACCTCAAAATGATGCTGACAGTCAAGTAAGAGTTGATACTAACCTAAAAATAATGCAACATTAATGTAGTAAGAGTTGCTACGAAACTCCGAGAACTGCGACAGTGATGTCAGAAGAATTGCTAATGAACTCAAAATGATGCGAACAGTTATGTAGTGCTAGTTGCTAATAATCTCAGTGATGCTTACAGTAATGTAGTAAGTGTTTCGAACAACTTAAAAGTGATGCTGACAGTCATGTAGTAAGAGTTGCTAATGAACTCAATTTAATGCTACAGTGATGTCAGAAGAATTGCTAATGATCTCAAAATGATGCGGCAGTGATGTAGGAAGAATTGCTCATGAATTCAAAATGATGCTAACAGTAATGGAGTGAAAGTCTCGAATAACCTCAAAGTGATGCTGACAGTCATGTGGTTTGAGTTGCGAGTAAATTAAAAATGATGCTGACAGTGATGTCGTAAGAACTGCTATTGAAAACAAAACGATGCTAACAGTAACGTAGTGATAGTTGCTAATAAACTCAAAGTGATGCTGACAGTCATGAGGTAAGTGTTTCGAACAACCTCAAAATGATGCTGACAGTCAAGTAAGAGTTGATACTAACCTAAAAATAATGCAACATTAATGTAGTAAGATTTGCTACGAAACTCCAAGGACTGCGACAGTGATGTCAGAAGAATTGCTAATGAACTCAAAATGATGCTAACAGTTATGTAGTGCTAGTTGCTAATAATCTCAGTGATGCTTACAGTAATGTAGTAAGTGTTTCGAACAACTTAAAAGTGATGCTGACAGTCATGTAGTAAGAGTTGCTAATGAACTCAATTTAATGCTACAGTGATGTCAGAAGAATTGCTCATGATCTCAAAACGATGCGACAATGATGTAGTAAAAATTGCTAATGAACTCAAAATGATGCTAACAGTAATGGAGAGAACGTTTCGAATAACCTCAAAGTGATGCTGACAATCATGTAGTAAGAGTTGCTACTAACCTCATTTTAATGCTACAGTGATGTCGTAAGTATTGCTAATAAACTCAAAATTATGCTAACAGTCATGTAGTGCTAGTTGCTAATAAACTCAAAGTGATGCTGACAGTCATGTAGTAAGAGTTGCTACGAACCTCAAAATAATGCGACAGTCATGTAGTAAAAGTTGCTAAAAACCTCAAAATATTGCGACAGTGATGTCGGAAGAATTGCTGATGAACTCAAAATGATGCTAACAGTAATGTAGTGATAGTTGCTAATCAACTCAGTGATGCTTACAGTAATGTAGTGATAGTTGCTAATAACCTCAAAGTGATGCTTACAGTCATGTAGTAAGTGTTTCGAACAACCTCAAAATGATGCTGACAGACAAGTAAGAGTTGATACTAACCTAAAAATAATGCAACATTAATGGAGTAAGAGTTGCTACGAAACTCCAAGAACTGCGACAGTGATGTCAGAAGAATTGCTCATGAATTCAAAATGATGCTAACAGTGTTGTAGTGATAGTTGCGAATAAACTCAAAGTGATGCTGACAGTCATGTAGTAAGTGTTTCGAACAACCTCAAAATGATGCTGACAGTCAAGTAAGAGTTGATACTAACCTAAAAATAATGCAACATTAATGTAGTAAGATTTGCTACGAAACTCCAAGGACTGCGACAGTGATGTCAGAAGAATTGCTAATGAACTCAAAATGATGCTAACAGTTATGTAGTGCTAGTTGCTAATAATCTCAGTGATGCTTACAGTAATGTAGTAAGTGTTTCGAACAACTTAAAAGTGATGCTGACAGTCATGTAGTAAGAGTTGCTAATGAACTCAATTTAATGCTACAGTGATGTCAGAAGAATTGCTCATGATCTCAAAATGATGCGACAATGATGTAGTAAAAATTGCTAATGAATTCAAAATGATGCTAACAGTAATGGAGTGAAAGTTTCGAATAACCTCAAAGTGATGCTGACAATCATGTAGTAAGAGTTGCTACTAACCTCATTTTAATGCTACAGTGATGTCGTAAGTATTGCTAATAAACTCAAAATTATGCTAACAGTCATGTAGTGCTAGTTGCTAATAAACTCAAAGTGATGCTGACAGTCATGTAGTAAGAGTTGCTACGAACCTCAAAATAATGCGACAGTCATGTAGTAAAAGTTGCTAAAACCCTCAAAATATTGCGACAGTGATGTCGGAAGAATTGCTGATGAACTCAAAATGATGCTAACAGTAATGTAGTGATAGTTGCTAATCAACTCAGTGATGCTTACAGTAATGTAGTGATAGTTGCTTATAACCTCAAAGTGATGCTTACAGTCATGTAGTAAGTGTTTCGAACAACCTCAAAATGATGCTGACAGACAAGTAAGAGTTGATACAAACCTAAAAATAATGCAACATTAATGGAGTAAGAGTTGCTACGAAACTCCAAGAACTGCGACAGTGATGTCAGAAGAATTGCTCATGAATTCAAAATGATGCTAACAGTCATGTAGTGCTAGTTGCTAATAATCTCAGTGATGCTTACAGTAATGTAGTAAGAGTTGCTACGAACCTCTAAATGATGCGACAGTGATGTCAGAAGAATTGCTAAAGATCTCAAAATAATGCGACAGTGATTAAGTAAGAATTGCTAATGAACTCAAAATGATGCTTAAAGTAATGGAGTGAATGTTTCCAATAACCTCAAAGTGATGCTGAAAGTCATGTCGTAAGAGTTGCTACGAACCTCAAATAAAATGCGACAGTGATGTCGGAAGAATAGCTTATGATCTCAAAATGATCCGACAGTGATGTAGTAAGAATTGTTAATGAACTCAAAATGATGCTAACAGTAATAGAGTGAAAGTTTCGGATAACCTCAAAGTAATGCTGACAATCATGTAGCAAGAGTTGCTACTAACCTCAATTTAATGCTACAGTGATGTCGTAAGTGTTGCTAATAAACTCAAAATGATGCTAACAGTAATGTAGTGATAGTTGCTAATAAACTCAAAGTGATGCTGACAGTCATGTAGTAAGAGTTGCTACGAACCTTAAAATAATGCAACAGTTATGTCAAAAGAATTGTTAATGATCTCAAACTGATGGGACAGTGATGTCGTAAGAATTGCTAATGGACTCAAAATGAGGCTAAAAGTAATGTAGTGATATTTGCCAATAAACTCAAAGTGATGCTAACAGTAATGTAGTTCGAGTTGCTACCAACCTTAAAAAAATGCAACAGTAATGTAGGAAGTGTTTCGAACAACCTCAAAGTGATGCTGACAGTCATGTAGTAAGAATTGCTACGAACCTCAAAATAATGCGACAGTGATGTCAGAAGGATTGCTCATGATCTCAAAATAATGCAACAGTGATGTCAGAAGGATTGCTCATGATCTCAAAATGATGCGACAGTGATGTAGGAAGAATTGCTCATGAATTCAAAATGATGCTAACAGTCATGTAGTGATAGTTGCTAATAAACTCAAAGTTATGCTGACAGTCATGTCGTAAGAGTTGCTACGAACCTTAAAATAATGCAACAGTAAAGTAGGAAGAGTTGCAACGAACCTCAAAATAATTCGACAGTGATGTCAGAAGAATTGCTAATGAACTCAAAATGATGCGAACAGTAATGTAGTGATAGTTGCGAATAAACTCAAAGTGATGCTGACAGTCATGTAGTCAGTGTTTCGAACAACCTCAAAATGATGCTGACAGTCAAGTAAGAGTTGATACTAACCTAAAAATAATGCAACATTAATGTAGTAAGAGTTGCTACGAAACTCCGAGAACTGCGACAGTGATGTCAGAAGAATTGCTAATGAACTCAAAATGATGCTAACAGTTATGTAGTGATAGTTGCTAATAATCTCAGTGATGCTTACAGTAATGTAGTAAGTGTTTCGAACAACTTAAAAGTGATGCTGACAGTCATGTAGTAAGAGTTGCTAATGAACTCAATTTAATGCTACAGTGATGTCAGAAGAATTGCTCATGATCTCAAAATGATGCGACAGTGATGTAGGAAGAATTGCTCATGAATTCAAAATGATGCTAACAGTAATGTAGTGATAGTTGCTAATAAACTCAAAGTAATGCTGACAGTCATGTCGTAAGAGTTGCTACGAACCTTTAAATAATGCAACAGTAATGTAGTAAGAGTTGCTACGAACCTCAAAATAATGCGACAGTGATGTCAGAAGAATTGCTCATGATCTCAAAATGATGCGACAGTGATGTAGGAAGAATTGCTCATGAATTTAAAATGATGCTAACAGTAATGGAGTGAAAGTTTCGAATAACCTCAAAGTGATGCTGACAGTCATGTGGTTTGAGTTGCGAGTATATTAAAAATGATGCTGACAGTGATGTCGTAAGAACTGCTATTGAAAACAAAATGATGCTAACAGTAATGTAGTGATAGTTGCGAATAAACTCAAAGTGATGCTGACAGTCATGTAGTAAGTGTTTCGAACAACCTCAAAATGATGCTGACAGTCATGTAGTAAGAGTTGCTACGAACCTCTAAATAATGCAACATTAATGTAGTAAGAGTTCCTACGAAACTCCGAGAACTGCGACAGTGATGTCAGAAGAATTGCTAATGAACTCAAAATGATGCGAACAGTTATGTAGTGATAGTTGCTAATAATCTCAGTGATGCTTACAGTAATGTAGTAAGTGTTTCGAACAACTTAAAAGTGATGCTGACAGTCATGTAGTAAGAGTTGCTAATGAACTCAATTTAATGCTACAGTGATGTCAGAAGAATTGCTCATGATCTCAAAATGATGCGACAATGATGTAGTAAAAATTGCTAATGAACTCAAAATGATGCTAACAGTAATGGAGAGAACGTTTCGAATAACCTCAAAGTGATGCTGACAATCATGTCGTAAGAGTTGCTACTAACCTCATTTTAATGCTACAGTGATGTCGTAAGTATTGCTAATAAACTCAAAATTATGCTAACAGTCATGTAGTGCTAGTTGCTAATAAACTCAAAGTGATGCTGACAGTCATGTAGTAAGAGTTGCTACGAACCTCAAAATAATGCGACAGTCATGTAGTAAAAGTTGCTAAAACCCTCAAAATATTGCGACAGTGATGTCGGAAGAATTGCTGATGAACTCAAAATGATGCTAACAGTAATGTAGTGATAGTTGCTAATCAACTCAGTGATGCTTACAGTAATGTAGTGATAGTTGCTAATAACCTCAAAGTGATGCTTACAGTCATGTAGTAAGTGTTTCGAACAACCTCAAAATGATGCTGACAGACAAGTAAGAGTTGATACTAACCTAAAAATAATGCAACATTAATGGAGTAAGAGTTGCTACGAAACTCCAAGAACTGCGACAGTGATGTCAGAAGAATTGCTCATGAATTCAAAATGATGCTAACAGTCATGTAGTGCTAGTTGCTAATAATCTCAGTGATGCTTACAGTAATGTAGTAAGTGTTTCGAACAACTTAAAAGTGATGCTGACAGTCATGTAGTAAGAGTTGCTAATGAACTCAATTTAATGCTACAGTGATGTCAGAAGAATTGCTCATGATCTCAAAATGATGCGACAGTGATGTAGGAAGAATTGCTCATGAATTCAAAATGATGCTAACAGTAATGTAGTGATAGTTGCTAATGAACTCAAAGTAATGCTGACAGTCATGTAGTAAGAGTTGCTACGAACCTTTAAATAATGCAACAGTAATGTAGTAAGAGTTGCTTCGAACCTCAAAATAATGCGACAGTGATGTCAGAAGAATTGCTAATGATCTCAAAATGATGCGACAGTGATGTAGGAAGAATTGCTCATGAATTCAAAATGATGCTAACAGTAATGGAGTGAAAGTTTCGAATAACCTCAAAGTGATGCTGACAGTCATGTGGTTTGAGTTGCGAGTAAATTAAAAATGATGCTGACAGTGATGTCGTAAGAACTGCTATTGAAAACAAAACGATGCTAACAGTAACGTAGTGATAGTTGCTAATAAACTTAGTGATGCTGACAGTAATGTAGTAAGTGTTTCGAACAACCTCAAAGTGATTCTGACAGTCATGTAGTAAGGGTTGCTACGAACCTTAAAATAATGCAACAGTAAAGTAGGAAGAGTTGCAACGAACCTCAAAATAATTCAACAGTGATGTCAGAAGAATTGCTAATGAACTCAAAATGATGCTAACAGTATTGTAGTGATAGTTGCGAATAAACTCAAAGTGATGCTGACAGTCATGTAGTAAGTGTTTCGAACAACCTCAAAATGATGCTGACAGTCAAGTAAGAGTTGATACTAACCTAAAAATAATGCAACATTAATGTAGTAAGAGTTGCTACGAAACTCCGAGAACTGCGACAGTGATGTCAGAAGAATTGCTAATGAACTCAAAATGATGCGAACAGTTATGTAGTGCTAGTTGCTAATAATCTCAGTGATGCTTACAGTAATGTAGTAAGTGTTTCGAACAACTTAAAAGTGATGCTGACAGTCATGTAGTAAGAGTTGCTAATGAACTCAATTTAATGCTACAGTGATGTCAGAAGAATTGCTAATGATCTCAAAATGATGCGACAGTGATGTAGGAAGAATTGCTCATGAATTCAAAATGATGCTAACAGTAATGGAGTGAAAGTCTCGAATAACCTCAAAGTGATGCTGACAGTCATGTGGTTTGAGTTGCGAGTAAATTAAAAATGATGCTGACAGTGATGTCGTAAGAACTGCTATTGAAAACAAAACGATGCTAACAGTAACGTAGTGATAGTTGCTAATAAACTTAGTGATGCTGACAGTAATGTAGTAAGTGTTTCGAACAACCTCAAAGTGATTATGACAGTCATGTAGTAAGGGTTGCTACGAACCTTAAAATAATGCAACAGTAAAGTAGGAAGAGTTGCAACGAACCTCAAAATAATTCAACAGTGATGTCAGAAGAATTGCTAATGAACTCAAAATGATGCTAACAGTATTGTAGTGATAGTTGCGAATAAACTCAAAGTGATGCTGACAGTCATGTAGTAAGTGTTTCGAACAACCTCAAAATGATGCTGACAGTCAAGTAAGAGTTGATACTAACCTAAAAATAATGCAACATTAATGTAGTAAGAGTTGCTACGAAACTCCAAGAACTGCGACAGTGATGTCAGAAGAATTGCTAATGAACTCAAAATGATGCTAACAGTTATGTAGTGCTAGTTGCTAATAATCTCAGTGATGCTTACAGTAATGTAGTAAGTGTTTCGAACAACTTAAAAGTGATGCTGACAGTCATGTAGTAAGAGTTGCTAATGAACTCAATTTAATGCTACAGTGATGTCAGAAGAATTGCTCATGATCTCAAAATGATGCGACAGTGATGTAGGAAGAATTGCTCATGAATTCAAAATGATGCTAACAGTATTGTAGTGATAGTTGCGAATAAACTCAAAGTGATGCTGACAGTCATGTAGTAAGTGTTTCGAACAACCTCAAAATGAAGCTGACAGTCAAGTAAGAGTTGATACTAACCTAAAAATAATGCAACATTAATGTAGTAAGAGTTGCTACGAAAATCCGAGAACTGCGACAGTGATGTCAGAAGAATTGCTAATGAACTCAAAATGATGCGAACAGTTATGTAGTGCTAGTTGCTAATAATCTCAGTGATGCTTACAGTAATGTAGTAAGTGTTTCGAACAACTTAAAAGTGATGCTGACAGTCATGTAGTAAGAGTTGCTAATGAACTCAATTTAATGCTACAGTGATGTCAGAAGAATTGCTCATGATCTCAAAATGATGCGACAGTGATGTAGGAAGAATTGCTCATGAACTCAAAATGATGCTAACAGTAATAGAGTGAAAGTTTCGAATAACTTAAAAGTGATGCTGACAGTCATGTAGTAAGAGTTGCTAATGAACTCAATTTAATGCTACAGTGATGTCAGAAGAATTGCTCATGATCTCAAAATGATGCGACAGTGATGTAGGAAGAATTGCTCATGAATTCAAAATGATGCTAACAGTAATGTAGTGATAGTTGCTAATAAACTCAAAGTAATGCTGACAGTCATGTCGTAAGAGTTGCTACGAACCTTTAAATAATGCAACAGTAATGTAGTAAGAGTTGCTCCGAACCTCAAAATGATGCGACAGTGATGTAGGAAGAATTGCTCATGAATTCAAAATGATGCTAACAGTAATGGAGTGAAAGTTTCGAATAACCTCAAAGTGATGCTGACAGTCATGTGGTTTGAGTTGCGAGTAAATTAAAAATGATGCTGACAGTGATGTCGTAAGAACTGCTATTGAAAACAAAACGATGCTAACAGTAACGTAGTGATAGTTGCTAATAAACTTAGTGATGCTGACAGTAATGTAGTAAGTGTTTCGAACAACCTCAAAGTGATTATGACAGTCATGTAGTAAGGGTTGCTACGAACCTTAAAATAATGCAACAGTAAAGTAGGAAGAGTTGCAACGAACCTCAAAATAATTCAACAGTGATGTCAGAAGAATTGCTAATGAACTCAAAATGATGCTAACAGTATTGTAGTGATAGTTGCGAATAAACTCAAAGTGATGCTGACAGTCATGTAGTAAGTGTTTCGAACAACCTCAAAATGATGCTGACAGTCAAGTAAGAGTTGATACTAACCTAAAAATAATGCAACATTAATGTAGTAAGATTTGCTACGAAACTCCAAGGACTGCGACAGTGATGTCAGAAGAATTGCTAATGAACTCAAAATGATGCTAACAGTTATGTAGTGCTAGTTGCTAATAATCTCAGTGATGCTTACAGTAATGTAGTAAGTGTTTCGAACAACTTAAAAGTGATGCTGACAGTCATGTAGTAAGAGTTGCTAATGAACTCAATTTAATGCTACAGTGATGTCAGAAGAATTGCTCATGATCTCAAAATGATGCGACAATGATGTAGTAAAAATTGCTAATGAACTCAAAATGATGCTAACAGTAATGGAGAGAACGTTTCGAATAACCTCAAAGTGATGCTGACAATCATGTCGTAAGAGTTGCTACTAACCTCATTTTAATGCTACAGTGATGTCGTAAGTATTGCTAATAAACTCAAAATTATGCTAACAGTCATGTAGTGCTAGTTGCTAATAAACTCAAAGTGATGCTGACAGTCATGTAGTAAGAGTTGCTACGAACCTCAAAATAATGCGACAGTCATGTAGTAAAAGTTGCTAAAAACCTCAAAATATTGCGACAGTGATGTCGGAAGAATTCCTGATGAACTCAAAATGATGCTAACAGTAATGTAGTGATAGTTGCTAATCAACTCAGTGATGCTTACAGTAATGTAGTGATAGTTGCTAATAACCTCAAAGTGATGCTTACAGTCATGTAGTAAGTGTTTCGAACAACCTCAAAATGATGCTGACAGTCAAGTAAGAGTTGATACTAACCTAAAAATAATGCAACATTAATGTAGTAAGAGTTGCTACGAAACTCCAAGAACTGCGACAGTGATGTCAGAAGAATTGCTCATGAATTCAAAATGATGCTAACAGTCATGTAGTGCTAGTTGCTAATAATCTCAGTGATGCTTACAGTAATGTAGTAAGTGTTTCGAACAACTTAAAAGTGATGCTGACAGTCATGTAGTAAGAGTTGCTAATGAACTCAATTTAATGCTACAGTGATGTCAGAAGAATTGCTCATGATCTCAAAATGATGCGACAGTGATGTAGGAAGAATTGCTCATGAATTCAAAATGATGCTAACAGTAATGTAGTGATAGTTGCTAATAAACTCAAAGTAATGCTGACAGTCATGTCGTAAGAGTTGCTACGAACCTTTAAATAATGCAACAGTAATGTAGTAAGAGTTGCTCCGAACCTCAAAATGATGCGACAGTGATGTAGGAAGAATTGCTCATGAATTCAAAATGATGCTAACAGTAATGGAGTGAAAGTTTCGAATAACCTCAAAGTGATGCTGACAGTCATGTGGTTTGAGTTGCGAGTAAATTAAAAATGATGCTGACAGTGATGTCGTAAGAACTGCTATTGAAAACAAAACGATGCTAACAGTAACGTTGTGATAGTTGCTAATAAACTTAGTGATGCTGACAGTAATGTAGTAAGTGTTTCGAACAACCTCAAAGTGATTATGACAGTCATGTAGTAAGGGTTGCTACGAACCTTAAAATAATGCAACAGTAAAGTAGGAAGAGTTGCAACGAACCTCAAAATAATTCAACAGTGATGTCAGAAGAATTGCTAATGAACTCAAAATGATGCTAACAGTATTGTAGTGATAGTTGCGAATAAACTCAAAGTGATGCTGACAGTCATGTAGTAAGTGTTTCGAACAACCTCAAAATGATGCTGACAGTCAAGTAAGAGTTGATACTAACCTAAAAATAATGCAACATTAATGTAGTAAGAGTTGCTACGAAACTCCGAGAACTGCGACAGTGATGTCAGAAGAATTGCTAATGAACTCAAAATGATGCTAACAGTTATGTAGTGCTAGTTGCTAATAATCTCAGTGATGCTTACAGTAATGTAGTAAGTGTTTTGAACAACTTAAAAGTGATGCTGACAGTCATGTAGTAAGAGTTGCTAATGAACTCAATTTAATGCTACAGTGATGTCAGAAGAATTGCTCATGATCTCAAAATGATGCGACAATGATGTAGTAAAAATTGCTAATGTACTCAAAATGATGCTAACAGTAATGGAGAGAACGTTTCGAATAACCTCAAAGTGATGCTGACAATCATGTCGTAAGAGTTGCTACTAACCTCATTTTAATGCTACAGTGATGTCGTAAGTATTGCTAATAAACTCAAAATTATGCTAACAGTCATGTAGTGCTAGTTGCTAATAAACTCAAAGTGATGCTGACAGTCATGTAGTAAGAGTTGCTACGAACCTCAAAATAATGCGACAGTCATGTAGTAAAAGTTGCTAAAAACCTCAAAATATTGCGACAGTGATGTCGGAAGAATTCCTGATGAACTCAAAATGATGCTAACAGTAATGTAGTGATAGTTGTTAATCAACTCAGTGATGCTTACAGTAATGTAGTGATAGTTGCTAATAACCTCAAAGTGATGCTTACAGTCATGTAGTAAGTGTTTCGAACAACCTCAAAATGATGCTGACAGACAAGTAAGAGTTGATACAAACCTAAAAATAATGCAACATGAATGGAGTAAGAGTTGCTACGAAACTCCAAGAACTGCGACAGTGATGTCAGAAGAATTGCTCATGAATTCAAAATGATGCTAACAGTCATGTAGTGCTAGTTGCTAATAATCTCAGTGATGCTTACAGTAATGTAGTAAGAGTTGCTACGAACCTCTAAATGATGCGACAGTGATGTCAGAAGAATTGCTAAAGATCTCAAAATAATGCGACAGTGATTAAGTAAGAATTGCTAATGAACTCAAAATGATGCTTAAAGTAATGGAGTGAATGTTTCCAATAACCTCAAAGTGATGCTGAAAGTCATGTCGTAAGAGTTGCTACGAACCTCAAATAAAATGCGACAGTGATGTCGGAAGAATAGCTTATGATCTCAAAATGATCCGACAGTGATGTAGTAAGAATTTTTAATGAACTCAAAATGATGCTAACAGTAATAGAGTGAAAGTTTCGGATAACCTCCAAGTAATGCTGACAATCATGTAGCAAGAGTTGCTACTAACCTCAATTTAATGCTACAGTGATGTCGTAAGTGTTGCTAATAAACTCAAAATGATGCTAACAGTAATGTAGTGATAGTTGCTAATAAACTCAAAGTGATGCTGACAGTCATGTAGTAAGAGTTGCTACGAACCTTAAAATAATGCAACAGTTATGTCAAAAGAATTGTTCTTGATCTCAAACTGATGGGACAGTGATGTCGTAAGAATTGCTAATGGACTCAAAATGAGGCTAAAAGTAATGTCGTGATATTTGCCAATAAACTCAAAGTGATGCTAACAGTAATGTAGTTCGAGTTGCTACCAACCTTTAAATAATGCAACAGAAATGTAGGAAGTGTTTCGAACAACCTCAAAGTGATGCCGACAGTCATGTAGTAAGAATTGCTACGAACCTCAAAATAATGCGACAGTGATGTCAGAAGGATTGCTAATGATCTCAAAATAATTCAACAGTGATGTCAGAAGGATTGCTCATGATCTCAAAATGATGTGACAGTGATGTAGGAAGAATTGCTCATGAATTCAAAATGATGCTAACAGTAATGTAGTGATAGTTGCTAATAAACTCAAAGTAATGCTGACAGTCATGTCGTAAGAGTTGCTACGAACCTTTAAATAATGCAACAGTAATGTAGTAAGAGTTGCTACGAACCTCAAAATAATGCGACAGTGATGTCAGAAGAATTGCTAATGATCTCAAAATGATGCGACAGTGATGTAGGAAGAATTGCTCATGAATTCAAAATGATGCTAACAGTAATGGAGTGAAAGTTTCGAATAACCTCAAAGTGATGCTGACAGTCATGTGGTTTGAGTTGCGAGTAAATTAAAAATGATGCTGACAGTGATGTCGTAAGAACTGCTATTGAAAACAAAACGATGCTAACAGTAACGTAGTGATAGTTGCTAATAAACTTAGTGATGCTGACAGTAATGTAGTAAGTGTTTCGAACAACCTCAAAGTGATTATGACAGTCATGTAGTAAGGGTTGCTACGAACCTTAAAATAATGCAACAGTAAAGTAGGAAGAGTTGCAACGAACCTCAAAATAATTCAACAGTGATGTCAGAAGAATTGCTAATGAACTCAAAATGATGCTAACAGTGTTGTAGTGATAGTTGCGAATAAACTCAAAGTGATGCTGACAGTCATGTAGTAAGTGTTTCGAACAACCTCAAAATGATGCTGACAGTCAAGTAAGAGTTGATACTAACCTAAAAATAATGCAACATTAATGTAGTAAGATTTGCTACGAAACTCCAAGGACTGCGACAGTGATGTCAGAAGAATTGCTAATGAACTCAAAATGATGCTAACAGTTATGTAGTGCTAGTTGCTAATAATCTCAGTGATGCTTACAGTAATGTAGTAAGTGTTTCGAACAACTTAAAAGTGATGCTGACAGTCATGTAGTAAGAGTTGCTAATGAACTCATTTTAATGCTACAGTGATGTCAGAAGAATTGCTCATGATCTCAAAATGATGCGACAATGATGTAGTAAAAATTGCTAATGAACTCAAAATGATGCTAACAGTAATGGAGAGAACGTTTCGAATAACCTCAAAGTGATGCTGACAATCATGTAGTAAGAGTTGCTACTAACCTCATTTTAATGCTACAGTGATGTCGTAAGTATTGCTAATAAACTCAAAATTATGCTAACAGTCATGTAGTGCTAGTTGCTAATAAACTCAAAGTGATGCTGACAGTCATGTAGTAAGAGTTGCTACGAACCTCAAAATAATGCGACAGTCATGTAGTAAAAGTTGCTAAAACCCTCAAAATATTGCGACAGTGATGTCGGAAGAATTGCTGATGAACTCAAAATGATGCTAACAGTAATGTAGTGATAGTTGCTAATCAACTCAGTGATGCTTACAGTAATGTAGTGATAGTTGCTAATAACCTCAAAGTGATGCTTACAGTCATGTAGTAAGTGTTTCGAACAACCTCAAAATGATGCTGACAGACAAGTAAGAGTTGATACAAACCTAAAAATAATGCAACATTAATGGAGTAAGAGTTGCTACGAAACTCCAAGAACTGCGACAGTGATGTCAGAAGAATTGCTCATGAATTCAAAATGATGCTAACAGTCATGTAGTGCTAGTTGCTAATAAACTCAAAGTGATGCTGACAGTAATGTAGTAAGAGTTGCAACGAACCTCTAAATGATGCGACAGTGATGTCAGAAGAATTGCTAAAGATCTCAAAATGATGCGACAGTGATTAAGTAAGAATTGCTAATGAACTCAAAATGATGCTAAAAGTAATGGAGTGAATGTTTCGAATAACCTCAAAGTGATGCTGAAAGTCATGTCGTAAGAGTTGCTACGAACCTCAAATAAAATGCGACAGTGATGTCGGAAGAATAGCTTATGATCTCAAAATGATCCGACAGTGATGTAGTAAGAATTGTTAATGAACTCAAAATGATGCTAACAGTAATGTAGTGATAGTTGCTAATAAACTCAAAGTGATGCTGACAGTCATGTAGTAAGAGTTGCTACGAACCTTAAAATAATGCAACAGTTATGTCAAAAGAATTGTTAATGATCTCAAACTGATGGGACAGTGATGTCGTAAGAATTGCTAATGGACTCAAAATGATGCTAAAAGTAATGTAGTGATATTTGCCAATAAACTCAAAGTGATGCTAACAGTAATGTAGTTCGAGTTGCTACCAACCTTTAAATAATGCAACAGTAATGTAGGAAGTGTTTCGAACAACCTCAAAGTGATGCTGACAGTCATGTAGTAAGAATTGCTACGAACCTCAAAATAATGCGACAGTGATGTCAGAAGGATTGCTCATGATCTCAAAATAATGCAACAGTGATGTCAGAATTCATGAGGTCTTCATCTCCCCCTGGCCCTGGCCCTGGCCCTGGTTCCGGGCCCTGGAGGTCTCCATCTCCCCCTGGCCCTGGCCCTGGCCCTGGTTCCGGGCCCTGGAGGTCTCCATCTCCCCCTGGCCCTGGTTCCGGGCCCTGGAGGTCTCCATCTCCCCCTGGCCCTGGCCCTGGCCCTGGCCCTGGTTCCGGGCCCTGGAGGTCTCCATCTCCCCCTGGCCCTGGCCCTGGCCCTGGCCCTGGAGGTCTCCATCTCCCCCTGGCCCTGCTTCCGGGCCCTGGAGGTCTCCACCTCCCCCTGGCCCTGCTTCCGGGCCCTGGAGGTCTCCATCTCCCCCTGGCCCTGGTTCCGGGCCCTGGAGGTCTCCATCTCCCCCTGGCCCTGGTTCCGGGCCCTGGAGGTCTCCATCTCCCCCTGGCCCTGGCCCTGGCCCTGGAGGTCTCCATCTCCCCCTGGCCCTGCTTCCGGGCCCTGGAGGTCTCCACCTCCCCCTGGCCCTGCTTCCGGGCCCTGGAGGTCTCCATCTCCCCCTGGCCCTGGTTCCGGGCCCTGGAGGTCTCCATCTCCCCCTGGCCCTGGCCCTGGCCCTGGCCCTGGAGGTCTCCATCTCCCCCTGGCCCTGCTTCCGGGCCCTGGAGGTCTCCACCTCCCCCTGGCCCTGGCCCTGGCCCTGGAGGTCTCCATCTCCCCCTGGCCCTGGTTCCGGGCCCTGGAGGTCTCCATCTCCCCCTGGCCCTGGCCCTGGCCCTGGAGGTCTCCATCTCCCCCTGGCCCTGCTTCCGGGCCCTGGAGGTCTCCACCTCCCCCTGGCCCTGCTTCCGGGCCCTGGAGGTCTCCATCTCCCCCTGGCCCTGGTTCCGGGCCCTGGAGGTCTCCATCTCCCCCTGGCCCTGGCCCTGGCCCTGGCCCTGGAGGTCTCCATCTCCCCCTGGCCCTGCTTCCGGGCCCTGGAGGTCTCCACCTCCCCCTGGCCCTGGCCCTGGCCCTGGAGGTCTCCA
>NC_141324.1:3702038-3703690 GCF_037954235.1 Aulostomus chinensis | reverse complement strand
GTAGAGAAGAAAGGGAAAAGAAAGGGAAAAGAGGAGAAAAAGAAAAGAAGTTAAAATAAACTCAAGAAAGAGAAAATATAAGAAGTTAAAATAAACTCAAGAAAGAGGAAATACAAAGGGGCTGAATATAAAGTAACTCGAAAAAGAGACAATATAAAAGGGCTTAACATACAGTAACTCAAGAAAGAGGCGGACAAACAGAAAAAGGAAAGGAACCTAAATATAATTTGAAAACAGAGAATAGGAAGGGAGGGAAACAAAAGGGAAAGTATAAAAGGGGAAAGCACAAGAGGGAAAAGGGAAAAGAAAGGGACAGCACAGAAGGGAAAGAAGTGTGTGAAGCACAAACATGCACCACACTTTTTCTAAGCTGGCTCCGCCTGAAGAAGGCCTAGAAAGGCCGAAACGTTGCGGCAACAGCCAGACTAATAAGGCCCAATGGCCTAATTTTTGGACCCCCCCCACCACTTTCGGGTGGTGGGGCATAGCCCCCAGGATGGACCGTGCATTACCCACTTCCACTTAGGTGGGAGTGGGCACACCTATAACCTAATCTACCGCCAGTGCCTCCTGGGGGCTCTAAATTAATTTTTAAGCCCTGGTGGCTGTACCCTAACCCTAACCCTAACCCCAACCCTAACCCTAACCCTAACCCTAACCCTAGCCTAACCCTAACCCTAACCCTAACCCTAACCCTAATTGGGGGGGTAGAGAAGAAAGGGAAAGAAAAGGATAACCCTAACCCTAACCCTAACCCTAACCCTAATTGGGGGGGTAGAGAAGAAAGGGAAAAGAAAGGGAAAAGAGGAGAAAAAGAAAAGAAGTTAAAATAAACTCAAGAAAGAGAAAATATAAGAAGTTAAAATAAACTCAAGAAAGAGGAAATACAAAGGGGCTGAATATAAAGTAACTCGAAAAAGAGACAATATAAAAGGGCTTAACATACAGTAACTCAAGAAAGAGGCGGACAAACAGAAAAAGGAAAGGAACCTAAATATAATTTGAAAACAGAGAATAGGAAGGGAGGGAAACAAAAGGGAAAGTATAAAAGGGGAAAGCACAAGAGGGAAAAGGGAAAAGAAAGGGACAGCACAGAAGGGAAAGAAGTGTGTGAAGCACAAACATGCACCACACTTTTTCTAAGCTGGCTCCGCCTGAAGAAGGCCTAGAAAGGCCGAAACGTTGCGGCAACAGCCAGACTAATAAGGCCCAATGGCCTAATTTTTGGACCCCCCCCACCACTTTCGGGTGGTGGGGCATAGCCCCCAGGATGGACCGTGCATTACCCACTTCCACTTAGGTGGGAGTGGGCACACCTATAACCTAATCTACCGCCAGTGCCTCCTGGGGGCTCTAAATTAATTTTTAAGCCCTGGTGGCTGTACCCTAACCCTAACCCTAACCCCAACCCTAACCCTAACCCTAACCCTAACCCTAGCCTAACCCTAACCCTAACCCTAACCCTAACCCTAATTGGGGGGGTAGAGAAGAAAGGGAAAGAAAAGGATAACCCTAACCCTAACCCTAACCCTAACCCTAATTGGGGGGGTAGAGAAGAAAGGGAAAAGAAAGGGAAAAGAGGAGAAAAAGAAAAGAAGTTAAAATAAACTCAAGAAAGAGAAAATATAAGAAGTTAAAATAAACTCAAGAAA
>NC_141324.1:3687038-3694538 GCF_037954235.1 Aulostomus chinensis | reverse complement strand
ACATATGTAACTCAAATAAGAGACGGACAAAAACTAAATAAGTTTAAGGTAAGAAAACCTAAATAAAAATTTGAAATCAGAGGATAGGAAGGGAGGGAAACAAAAAGGGATAGTATAAAAGGGGAAGACACAAGAGGGAAAAGGGAAGAGAAAGGGACAGCACAGAAGGGATGGAAGTGTGTGAAGCACAGAAATGCACCGCACTTACCTGAAGCTGGCTCCGCCTGAGGAAGGCCTAAAGCGGCCGAAACGTTGCGGCAATAGCCACGCTACTAAAGGCCCAATGGCCTAATTTTTGGACCCCCCCACCACTTTCGAGTGGTGGGGCACAGCCCCCAGGATGGACCGTGCACCACCCACTTCCACTTAGGTGGGAGTGGGCATATTTGTACTCTAACTACAGCCAGTGCCTCCTGGGGGCTCTAAATTAATTTTTAAGCCCTGGTGGCTGTAACCCTAACCCTAACCCTACCCCCAACCCTAACCCTAACCCTAACCCTAACCCTAGCCCTAACCCTAACCCTAACCCTAACCCTAACCCTAATTGAGGAGGGTAGTGAGAAGAAAGGGAAAGAAGAACTCTAGAAAGAGTCTAATAAAGAATTTAAAGGAAATATAGAAAACTCAAGAAGAGACTATAAGAAGTTAAAATAAACTCAACAGAAAGAACATAAAGGGGCTTAACATATGTAACTCAAATAAGAGACGGACAAAAACTAAATAAGTTTAAGGTAAGAAAACCTAAATAAAAATTTGAAATCAGAGGATAGGAAGGGAGGGAAACAAAAAGGGATAGTATAAAAGGGGAAGACACAAGAGGGAAAAGGGAAGAGAAAGGGACAGCACAGAAGGGATGGAAGTGTGTGAAGCACAGAAATGCACCGCACTTACCTGAAGCTGGCTCCGCCTGAGGAAGGCCTAAAGCGGCCGAAACGTTGCGGCAATAGCCACGCTACTAAAGGCCCAATGGCCTAATTTTTGGACCCCCCCACCACTTTCGAGTGGTGGGGCACAGCCCCCAGGATGGACCGTGCACCACCCACTTCCACTTAGGTGGGAGTGGGCATATTTGTACTCTAACTACAGCCAGTGCCTCCTGGGGGCTCTAAATTAATTTTTAAGCCCTGGTGGCTGTAACCCTAACCCTAACCCTACCCCCAACCCTAACCCTAACCCTAACCCTAACCCTAGCCCTAACCCTAACCCTAACCCTAACCCTAACCCTAATTGAGGAGGGTAGTGAGAAGAAAGGGAAAGAAGAACTCTAGAAAGAGTCTAATAAAGAATTTAAAGGAAATATAGAAAACTCAAGAAGAGACTATAAGAAGTTAAAATAAACTCAACAGAAAGAACATAAAGGGGCTTAACATATGTAACTCAAATAAGAGACGGACAAAAACTAAATAAGTTTAAGGTAAGAAAACCTAAATAAAAATTTGAAATCAGAGGATAGGAAGGGAGGGAAACAAAAAGGGATAGTATAAAAGGGGAAGACACAAGAGGGAAAAGGGAAGAGAAAGGGACAGCACAGAAGGGATGGAAGTGTGTGAAGCACAGAAATGCACCGCACTTACCTGAAGCTGGCTCCGCCTGAGGAAGGCCTAAAGCGGCCGAAACGTTGCGGCAATAGCCACGCTACTAAAGGCCCAATGGCCTAATTTTTGGACCCCCCCACCACTTTCGAGTGGTGGGGCACAGCCCCCAGGATGGACCGTGCACCACCCACTTCCACTTAGGTGGGAGTGGGCATATTTGTACTCTAACCCTAACCCCCAGAGAGGACTGGATCAATCCCTGGCCCCTTCACCTAACCCTAACCCTCAGAGAAGACTGGATCAATCCCCTTTTCCTCGACTAGATCCCAACCCCCTAACAGTCCTTCCTCATATCATCCATCACCTACCACAGGACAGCTCTCCAAAACCACGACGAGATCCCCGACATCAGAAGATCGCTCGATGGAAAGGAGAAACCCTCCGAATTCCCTCCCTTAATTTAGGGGGTCTTGCGGAGGAGTATACAAAACACTCACCTCTTTCAGACCAGGATGGAACCCCGAAAAGGACGATGACCATCACGGCGGATGTCCACATGGACCAAGGTCCAACCTCGACGGATCTGTACAGGGGACAGGAAGGAAAGTTTTGGAGAGGGCTATCTCCGCGGACTCCACGAGGAGAGAGAAACAACAATAATAATAAAATAACACAGCCCTCACCAACCACGCCATTTTCTAATGTCGTGGTCTTGCTTGAAGACGTCCTTTCCTCTTCCTGCTCCGATACAGTGACACCGCATGGACCGGACCATCCCCCCTCCTCCACACCTGTGTCTCCTGCGACCCCTCCGAATACCGAAGGGACTATCACAACGCGAATAGAACCAGAACAAACTCGACCGAAAGACAAAAGTTCCTGTTCCCCCCAAATACGACAACCTGTTTTTAATTCTCACCTAAGTAACACCAAACTGAATAAGGATTGTACAGGAACTTACTTACCGTTAATTACCACTCCATTGACGGTAATGGACGACGCCCTCGCCTCAGGGGACTCTCCTTCCGTTCCCCTTAAAACAAATCCAAATTCTGGAACAAACACGAGATACGAAGAACGGGTTGAAGATAAAGAACGGTTACTTACCTTGGAGACGACGGTCAACCTTCTGCCTCAGGTTTCGGGAGATCGGAAATCCAATTTAAACCCCAACTTCTCTGACCGAGGGGAGTTCATGGTCCCTACAACTAACTCGGAAAATTCCAACCTGTCCTCATCTACGACACCGGTCCATTCCGCTCACAGAAAAAGACCCACTTACCACGAGAAAACATTCCATAAAATCTCCACATGGAACTTGGAAGTGGAGTCACCTTTTTTAATTGTGGGGGACTCAAATCTTTCGAGAATCCCCCATTTTAACAATCCAGATCTTCAAATTGACAGCTTTCCTGGGGCACAGGCTCACCATTTAACAGCCATTATTAGAAAACTATCAATACACCCGAACACCCATAAAATCATCTTGGCTGTAGGTCTCAATAATATATTGAGGGAACAACTGATGGACACAATTAGGAAACAATTTCACCAGCTTTATTCAGCGGCAAAGGACATCTTCCCACATGCGGAAATATTCTTCCCGTTGATCCAGATCTCTAAAAATCAAAATAGAAAAATTCATGACAGGGTAACTCAATTAAACCAGTTTTTAAAGAAAAAATGCAGAACTCTACACGGCATTCCAGACAGTGATTTTAAGGTAAAGTCAGACCAGGTACATTGGACAGCATCCACAGCGGATGCTATCCTTATGAACTGGCTAGACCAGTTAAACTGCTGAGGGAGCGTACGGGATTTCCCGACCCTGTGGATAGCAATATCCTGAATCTCTCCCTCTCATATGTCCTGAACAACGCTGAACGCAGCATTCTAGAAAAAGGTCTTTTTTTTATTCCGACACCAACTCATATAAATAAAAATGACCTACGCCGCAGTCTCTATGATTTCCATAGACGACTAAAACTTAGGCACTATTTTAGAGATGCTGTCTTCAGTCAGGGACCAAGGTTTACAGAGCCCTCATTCTGGGAACCCTCTGTTACCAACAGTCCACCGGAACTGGAAAAGTTGATAGAGCAAGATAATCTGATTCTGGAGAAACTCCACCTAAAAAAAGAATCAGAATCCAATTTAACATCTCTGGAAAAAGAAGCTCTTGAACAACTACGACAGAACCTTGACCTAATTATTAAACCGGCGGACAAGGGTTCTAAAATAGTCATACAGGACAAAGCACAGTACCTCATTGAAGCTGACAGACACCTTAAGAACACTCTGCATTATAAACCTTTGGAGAAACCCCTGCAAACAGAAACCCAACATCAGTTACATTACATCATAGATAACCTATATAAACAGAAATTCATTTCACACAAACAAAAAACTTACCTCAAAGGTCCAGCCCTCCCACGTCCGAGGAAATTCTACCTCCTACCAAAAATACATAAAGACCCGGAGACCTGGACAGTTCCACACCAGATTCCACCTGGCAGACCCATCGTCTCTGACTGTGGGAGCGAATCCTACCGGATCGCGGAATACATCGACTCCCACATAAATCCTCTTTCGCAGAAACATGGCAGCTACATTAAAGATACATATGACTTTTTGGAAAAAATCAGATCAATCGAAGTTCCTCCTGACACACTACTCTTCTCAATTGATGTTGACTCACTATATACTAATATAGATACCACCTTAGGACTCCATGCAGTTAGGGAGGTTTTTTCAAGATCCCCGGATCCCTCTCGTCCAGATGATGCTCTCCTGGAACTGCTGGAAATTAGTCTTAAGAGAAATGACTTCATTTTTAACTCTTCCTCTTACCTTCAGGTCCATGGGACAGCAATGGGGAAGAAGTTTGCACCCGCTTATGCCAATATATACATGGCGGAATGGGAGAGGACGGCATTCCTGAAATGCTCAAAACTCCCCATCCTCTACCTAAGATATTTGGATGACATATTCGGGATCTGGAGTCATTCGCGTGAGGAGTTTAATCATTTTTTTAACATCCTTAATGAACATCACAAAACGATTAAATTGAAGGCTAGTATACAGACGGAGGAACTCCAATTTTTAGATACAACGATTTTTTTTAAAAAGCACAACAACTATTGGAATCTAGCAACTCGAGTATATTTTAAAGCTACAGATACACACGCACTTTTACATAAACACAGTTTTCATCCCCGACATACTTTTAAAGGCATTGTCAAGTCCCAATTGATAAGATTCCGCCGCTTGTGCACAGACCAGGAGGACGTTGAAAAAGCCATAACCACTCTTTTTAAGGCTTTACGTCAGAGGGGCTACAGTAGGTCCTTCCTGAGGAAAATAAAAAGGGAAACAATAGGTAGAATAACTGCCCCTGCTTCCCAACCTACCGAAAATGGGATTATCCCCCTCGTAACTCCTTTTTCCTCCTCCTCTGTGATTTTAACCTATAAAATGAGACGGAATTTTATCCAACTCCAAGATGACATGCCTTTCTTTGCACAGTTCTCCATGATCAATGCTTACCGTAGAAACAAAAATCTTAAAGACCTTCTCGTCCATGCAGAATTGACTAACGAAAGGGAGACAAATCATATACATTTTAGAAGATACAATTTTATTTACAACCCACATAGTAAAAAAGGAGCCCCATTGGATGACACACTACAATTAGATTCATCCAATTTGGTATATATCATTTTATGCAAACATTGCCAAAAATTATATGTGGGACAAACAAAAAATAAACTGAAAGACAGATTTTATCAACATTTATACTGCATCCGTAAAGAAACCGAGACAGCTCTCCTCCATTGCCACTTCAGAGTGCATGGGGTTACCAACCTAATCCTCTTGGGGGCACTGTCCACCGCATCCCTATCACTCCGCGGGAGGAGAGCGAAGGAATCAGCTTTAATACAAAAGCTAGAGACCATCCATCCTCTCGGTCTGAATGAAAGATGGGACATTTGATTTTAATGTTGATGGGACGACCCCCCTTATTTTAGCATTGTTTTTAATCATGAAAGTTCCCTTAATTTTTTTAATTTTCATCTACTATTTGGGATCCACTGGTGGCAGAGAGGTTATGACTCTTGCCACCAGTTCAAGAATCGTAGGATCGATTCCAAGGCCAGCCTAGACGGATGATCTAAAGATCTTCTCCGTTTCTAACATGATCAAGGATTCCATATGACCTCCTCTTGCTATTATTTATATTTTTAAAAAAAAGGGATTAAACAGAGGACATTTACGGTATGTGACGAGCCCGTGCTTTTCCTCTCCTTAACGGAATGGAAACTTCCCCTTCCCCTAACCCTAACCCTAACCCTAACCTAACCCTAACCCTACCCTACCCCTACCCCTACCCCTAACCCTAACCTAACCTAACCCAACCTAACCCAACCTAACCTAACCTAACCCAACCTAACCTAACCTAACCCTAACCCTAACCCTACCCCTACCCCTAACCCTACCCCTTAGAATCTATGCCTAACCCTAAACCTACCCCTTAGAATCTATGCCTAACCCTAACCCTACCCCTTAGAATCTATGCCTAACCCTAACCCTAACCCTTAGAATCTATGCCTAACCCTAACCCTAACCCTTAGAATCTATGCCTAACCCTAACCCTAACCCTTAGAATCTATGCCTAACCCTAACCCTAACCCTAACCCTTAGAATCTATGCCTAACCCTAACCCTAACCCTAACCTTTAGAATCTATGCCTAACCCTAACCCTAACCCTAACCTTTAGAATCTATGCCTAACCCTAACCCTAACCCTAACCTTTAGAATCTATGCCTAACCCTAACCCTGGGCCCTAACCCTAACCCTAACCTTTACAATCTATGCCTAACCCTAACCCTTACAATCTATGCCTAACCCTAACCCTAACCCTTACAATCTATGCCTAACCCTAACCCTAACCCTAACCTTTAGAATCTATGCCTAACCCTAACCCTAACCCTAACCTTTAGAATCTATGCCTAACCCTAACCCTAACCCTAACCTTTAGAATCTATGCCTAACCCTAACCCTGGGCCCTAACCCTAACCCTAACCTTTACAATCTATGCCTAACCCTAACCCTTACAATCTATGCCTAACCCTAACCCTAACCCTTACAATCTATGCCTAACCCTAACCCTAACCTTAACCCTAGTTCCTAACCCTAACCTCTATTCTTTATTCTTGACCCTAACCCTAACCCTAGTATGTAAATTCATTTTATAAATATATTAATAATAAATAAATAAATAAATAAATACATAAATAAATGAATACATAAGGGGAATTATAATTATCATTATTATTGTTACAAGTAGAATAAGAAGATAAGTTATGGTTAAAAACACTTTAAAGGGGAATAATTAAATGGGTTTGGTTTAAAATTGGGTCAATTTCATGATAATAAAAAAATATATATATTTCATAAAAAAAAGGGGTTTCTTATTAAAATTTAAAATAACATAGTTCATTTAAATATACATAATAATGGTTATATTGAGGATTACATTTCATATAGAAGGGATATCATTCATGGTTTAAAATTGGATATATTACAGGGATAAAAGACAAGGGCTTAACAAAAAAATTTTTTTTTAAAAAAACAAAGGGGTTGAGTTCATAAAGAAAAGTAAGTAGGAAGCTCATTTCAATTCAGCCCTTCGAAGAGAGCAGACCTGTCGCTCCTTGTAGCCATATCTAGCAAGCCAGCTGTTTGGTGTGTTTTGTAGTGTGCTTGGCCTGAAGAAGAGCCACATAGGCTCGAAACGTCGCCATTTTCAGCACACTCTTTTTTCGTTGAGTACTCTTTTTTATTGCAAGTTGATCTTTTTTGTTTATTTTATTTGTTATTAGGGGAATTAACCCTTTCCTTTCCTAATTGGTGGAGAGTGATTTTTTGTTGAGTATACACATTATATAAAAAGTTTGATTTCATT
>NC_141324.1:3664538-3684538 GCF_037954235.1 Aulostomus chinensis | reverse complement strand
GATGACCCTGGTCCCGCCGGGCACTCCCCCCCCACAGCATGAGCAGAGCCCAGGGGCACAGGGCCCCCCCAGCCCGAGACCCGACCAGAGCCCCCAAGGGGTCCACCAGCGGCGAGGCCGACAGCCACCCACACCCCACACCCAGGCGGGGCAGCCAATGCCAACCACAACGACCAGGCCCACCGCCCCCGAACAGAGCTATTCCCCCCCCCCCCCAACCCTCGATCCCCATCCCCTCTACTCATCCCCTGTTCTCCCCCTCCCACCAGAGCAGGAGGGCTTCAGGCTATAGGGCACCACCAGCCAGCCAGCCGGGACCCCCCACTCCCCGGAAAGGTCCAGCCCACCCGTCGGGGTGAGCCAAAGGCACGCACCCCCAGGACCGCCACCCCCGGACAAAACAATCATACTCTCATCTTCCTCCATACAGGGGCTGACTACTCCATAGATGCTGATACAGTCCAGGGCACCTCAGACTTAGTGAAACCGCCAGCGAGCGATCCACCATACAACAGCAGGGCCCGTGACCAACCCCAGCCCAACCACCATGCCGGGAAGTGGACCCCCCCCCCCCCAAAGAGCCCCAGCCAGGCCCCCAGGTCCGCAATGGTGCAGTTAGCAATGGAGGCAGCACTGGACCCACTCCCTGCCCCAGCTGCCCCCCCATCCCAACATGGGTGCAGGGTGTGTGTTGTGCATGGGAATGTAGATGTGATGATGTGGATGACTAGAATGTAGTTAAAATTGGGGAGGCACCCAGGGCATGGGAGCCCCACCGGTTGCAGACGGCAGAGTCTCCCAGTACATCCTCATGCACTCCCCTAAGCCCTAAATGTCTACGATGTGATTAAAATTGGGGGGTCCAGCCCCTCAAGGCCTAGTGATACATAAGATGTGATGTGATGGGACAGAGAGGCAATGAGAAGGGCTGAGGAATGGGCCAGACCTGCAGGGGGCCAGCTTCCAGACTGGCCCCGCTGACCACCCCGTCACCACTGCAACCAGCCGACAGGGAGTCTAGCCTCCCTGGTTCAGGGGTCAGATGGGAGCACCAAGGAGCACTGTCCGGAGATCCGGGCAGAGGGCCCACCACCGTGCAGTCAGGGGGCAGGGAGGACCCAGGCCCCCAGTGCACAGCGGAACCCCCAGCCAGCAGCCCGTGGTCAGGGCCCCCAGTTCGATCAGCATCAAGGAGGTCAGCCTCCATCCCTCAGACGCCCCCCAGCATCCTCCCTTTGTCCGGAGTGGCGGCAGTCCAAGACACCGCGCCAGGGCCCAGCCCGCCTGAGGGTGGGCCAAGGCTAGCAAACCCCTCCCAAATGTGGGTGTGACCCCCCCCCGGGGGAGCGGCAGGGCCCCAGGTCAGCAAGTCCCTGGCGCCAAGCAGTCCACCTCTACCTCACTCTCCAGCCCCTACCTCCCTCCGTCCCTCTCTCCCGACCCCCCTCCCCCTCCCCCCGACCCCCCTCCCTCTCTAACCCCACCTAACCTTCCGTCCCCACCCTCCTCCCATCGTCCGGGGGCAAATATGCCCCAGCCGCCACGGCAGGCCCCAGCCCGCCCCGCCGGAGCCCGGGGACCGGGCGACCACAGCCCCCCCCCACCACAGGACGCCACCGGGGGACCGGCGCAAATCCCCAGCAGCAGAGCGCAGGGCCCCCGACCCCCCCATGCCGGTTGGAGGCCCCGACCCAGCCCAAGGACCCCCAACCCCCAATCCCATAGGGTGCCGCCATGATAGGGGAAGCCGCCCCCACGCTCCCCACGTCGTCCCTCAACAGGCGAGACCCAAAGCCGCCCCAGAAGGCAGTAACCCCAGGCCCACCAGCCCAGCAAGCCACCGGACACCCAAGGCAGCCAGCGTCCATAGCCACCCGCCCGGGGCCAGAGCCACGAAGCCCAGCCCCCCCAATCAAAACTATGTGATGGATTTAATTATCGGGGACCAAATTTGGGGGGCACGCATTCAGCACTTCGGCGGCATTCCACCGAGCTTCAAGTGCGCCGACACCGCCTTGTGTGTCCGCTGTTGTTAGTGTTGCCTTGTACCTGCCATGGAAGGCAGAAATACGTCGGGAAACTAAACGCCGTTGTATGTGGGTTATCAACACCATCTAGAGGCAAGCTCAGCTCGGTGAATTAAACCGCTCAGTGAACCGAGCTCCTCCAGAGGCTCCGTAACCGCCGCTTCAAGCGGTATTTCCGCATGACGACTGGCCAGTTTGACGACCTGCTAGCTAGGATCAGTGACAGAATTCACGAATGGACACCAATTTATTCAACTGGTTCTTGTAATTTTGACACGTAGTGTCATATAGCACCGGGTTTCCACACATAGCCACAATGAACTTGTCCGCCATCTGGTCAGTCACATTCAGCCGTGATGTCATACATATATATAATATATATAACTATATACAATATATATAACATATATAATACATATATATGACTGTGTCTGTGTGTGTGTTCAAGTATCTGTGTTGTCCCCTTCAAAGTAACACCTGTAAGTGTATTTATACATATTTAATATAATGTTGGAAACTTATTTTTTCAGACTGCTCAAATGATCAAGGTTGGTGGCAGTGGCATCCATGACAACGTCAGCAACGTCATGAAGAGGTTCGCTGTGTTCTTTATCAGTTAATCCCTGAAAAATTGCAGCAGTTCAACTGCAGTTGATCATGATAAACTAATAACATTGATATGTATGTGTTCGACAGAGTCCTTACAAATAGCGTAATGGCGGGGCTCAATATGGATGGCGGTAATGGCAAGGGTGCCTTCAGAGCAATGAGCCTTTGCCAGGTCATGATTGGTAAGTAGAATCTCCTTTTGTGAATCTCTTTTTGTGCATCGCCTGTTGTTGAAATACACTGCTTAGAAAGTAAAGGGACGACGAGAATAATACATCCTTGATGTCATTTAAGGAAATGTTTCAGTTAAAAATCTTTATTAATCAAACAGGGGAATGTGTTGAGAGTAAAATAACAAAAGAATGTTTAATGTAAAATGAAATTATCAACCTGGATTCTGGATTTGTAATCCTGCTCAAAATGAAAGTGGAAACTCAGAATACAGGCTGATCCAACTTGAGTGGAAATTCCTCAGGACCAGATTCAATTCGAGATCATTATAGCCACTAGCGTCCCCTGCGGTGAGCCGTCGTTTGCTTGAAGAACGATCACGAAACCCTCCCACCCTCCACCCTCCACCCTCCACCCCATCACCAGGCTATGCCTAATTTCTGGGGGAAACCCTGTTTTGATAAATGTTTGGTCCTCAATCGAAAAACTCATTTTATTCAACACTTGTAAAATTTGCTTTTTTCAGACGCCATTCAGAAGTCACAGCCTGGCGCGACTGAGGCTGCTATTGTGTCCAGGATTGCAATATATTTGGGGTCAGCACCGGACAGAAAAGGTGGGGGTGGGCGCAGGCCAGCAGCTGTGATTGATTGATTGAAATTGATTTGTGTTTTGAAAAAGTTTTTGTAAACAAAATTGTGTAAAATAGAAAATTAAATGTTTTGATCATACATGTATGCTTGATCATTGAGAGATATTCTCAGGTGGAAACTGTTGTAGAAAAGAAAATGTAGCACTGCCACTCCCACGCATGCAATACTGCAAAACTGCAAGGATCTCGAGAATGACTTTATTGCTTTGTACTGGAATCACAAGATCTTCATCTTCTAATCCTGGTAGAGCTCCTTTAGTGAGACAAACTCTAGAGTAAGGCAGTTCTACTTGCAATACTAGATTGACATTCAAATGATGTCAAAATAACATCATATTGTATGGCTGAAAGTTTAAAGAATCAAATTGAAACATCAAAATAACATCAATACCATGATTTGGCTTAAGGACAAAAGAATCTTAACATCAAAGCAATATAAAAATAACATCAATTTGATCATTATTTGACATCAATTTGACAATAATCAAATTGATGTCAAACTTTGACATCATGTTGATTTACGTTTTTGACCAAATCATGATTTCATTTTGATATCAATGTTTGACATCATCTTGATGTCGCATTGACATCAGATGCCCACTGGGAACCGAATCCACCTCCTTACCTAACCCTAACTGAATTTGAACCTCTAACCCTAAACCTGAGCGAATCAACCTTCTTGTCTAACCCTAACCGAATTTAAATCTCTAAACCTAAACCTAAGCGAATCAACCTTCTTGTCTAACCCTAACCGAATTTAAATCTCTAAACCTAAACCTAAGCGAATCAACCTTCTTGTCTAACCCTAACCGAATTTAAATCTCTAAACCTAAACCTAAGCGAATCAACCTTCTTGTCTAACCCTAACCGAATTTAAATCTCTAAACCTAAACCTAAGCGAATCAACCTTCTTGTCTAACCCTAACCGAATTTAAATCTCTAACCCTAACCCTAACCCTAACCCTAACCTTCTTGTCTAACCCTAACCGAATTTAAATCTCTAAACCTAAACCTAAGCGAATCAACCTCCGTGCCTAAACCTAACCGAATTGTAATCTCTAAACCTAAACCTAAGCGAATCAACCTCCGTGCCTAAACCTAACCGAATTTGAACCTCTAAACCTAAGCGAATCAACCTCCGTGCCTAAACCTAACCCTAGTTGGAAACCAAGTCGAGGTATTATAGCCAGGGGAATTGGGATCAGAGGAGGGAGAATGGCCTGTGCCTTGAGTGTCGTCCTCGAACGACGCTCCAAATTTTATAACCCTATCCAGCCCGTGCCTCTCCCTCGCATCAGTGGTTCTCTTTCCCCTCCTTCCTTCCATCCTCTCCTCCTTACTCCTGGAGCGTACAGAAGAGGAAATTTGGAATATAATAGGCTCTTATTTCAATGGGGATATATTACTATTACTAATTATCTTACTTACCATTGGAACGGTGTCTATGTGTTTATATATATATATATATAGTTGTATGTGTGTAACATAGTTAAAAAGGTTTTGGTTAAATCCCGCTAAATTGGACAACTGTGCCACCTGCTGTTCACAATTTGTACCTGCAAGAGATAGTAACCGCAAGGATTTATGGGTATTCCTCAAAGCCACGGAGGAATTTTCACGAGGTAACGTATCTGGAATGTCGGTGGACAAAAACAATGTTAACTAAATAGAAAAGCATATAAAAGTTAAGCTGGCTTTATTTGGTTAGTCACGATATTTTTTTGAGTAAATTCGCCATGTTGTTATTTAGTTATTTATTTGTTTTATGTGTTTTAATCGTTAGTAAGAGAAATATCCTTTCGGGCTAGCCAGCTAGTATTAACACGATGCTGCCTTTCCAACAGAGCATGCGCTGTGTCCAAGCGTGATGACATTCCATGTGGTTAACTTTTTGTCATAAATGCAGGTACGTTACAGTATATTACAGGGTGTCTTAATGTTTTAGAAGTGTTTTTGATGTTCTTAATTGTAATTAAAATGCAAATTTGTTATGAGATAAAAAAGGTAAAGAAAAAGGTAACAGTCCAGTGTGAAGATCCAATATAAAATATCTGTTTATGTTATGTGTAATTTTTATTTCTGCAATTTTCATAGACTATACTATACTATACGATCACTGTGTGTGGGTATTCCTCAAAGCGACGGAGGAATTTTCACGAGAGCATGCGCTGTGTCCAAGCGTGATGACATTCCATGTGGTTATCTTTTTGTCATAAATGCAGATGGAATAAACCTGCTGTTACCACAACCCTGCGCGCTTCGAGAGTCTTTTATGCATATAGAAGACATCACACAGAGGTCACATGTGTATATATATATGTAGGTATATACAGTATATATATACATATATATATGTATGTGGTTGGAACTGGGTATCCATACATTGCTAGAATGTTATTATTCCTCAGGGGTTGCCATAGCAACATCACAACTTGATTTTCAAGTCCTATAAACAGCAACAATTCAACGTGATAAGTCTGTCCATAATATTATGTGGTATTTTGAAATTGCTGGAATGTCATCACTTACCTGACGTGATTATTGTTTTCATGATGTGTATAATAGTTTGATTTAATTTTCTGGTGTACTGCTGTTTGAACTATCGTCCAAGTGTAGCAGGGTCAATTACACACTGACAGAAATGATTATTTTTATTAATTACACAAAATTGTAACAAATAGTTATATTGTAAACCGTTTACCTGACATGAGAGCGGAACGCATGTCGCGAAGCCCCTGTACCCCCCCACGTACCCTTCCGGGGGACACACCGCCCCTCATTGTGTGTCGTTCCCGCCTTCACCTCTTGCCCCTTTTGCCGCTGCATGCTACGGGAGAGGTAAGCAGCACTGTGGTCGGGAACCCGTATTTCTGTTTTGCATATTGTCCATCACATGGGGGCTGATATCTTTGTGTTGTCTCACTTGTTTAGGGGCTAACTCCATGCTATGTGTGACGAATGTATGTTTTTGCCTCGTTAATGCCAGGTATGTCTTTTAATATGTCAGGCTACTCTCTTGCCCCTTTTGCCGCTGCATGCTACGGGAGAGGGGCTAACTCCATGCTATGTGTGACGAATGTATGTTTTTGCCTCGTTAATGCCAGTGCCAAATAAAAGGAGATCGCCTCTGAGAAGTCCTGGTGTCCCGACGTGATTCATCACACAACGCAGAGATCCACACCGGTTACACAAGCCCTTGGAGGAGCGTATTGGGATCAATTATGAACAATTTCAGTCACGATAAATAATTTCACGAATTATAAAGTACAATTATATAATTAATGGATTACAAAATTTGATGAATCAACAATATTTCATTTGAATATACAATCAAAAAATTTAAATCCTATTACTTCATACTACTTCAATTCATTTTTCCTAATCTTTATTATTATATTTCTCTAATAAAAAACAACTATCCACAAGTTATATAGAAAAACAATTAGTTTTATTTTGAAAGCAATTTAGAGGAGAAAGAGCTTCCCGCGAGTGATGACCTCTCACCCCCCGAAACCTTTACTCTCACGCTCCACCCTCCACCTCCTGCTCTCCACCTTGGACGATAGGCTGACGCACATGTCTCAGAGCGCCTCTTTTGCTAACCTAGCTACAATTTGCCTGAAGAAGGTTATTTCTTAACCGAAACGTTGCCAACTTGTGCTCGAAAGAGCCAATAAAGTTATTCCTCATCTGGAAAAGCCGTTTGTCGAGACTTTAATTTTGTTTGCATTTCTAATTTTTTCAACAAAAAAGCGACGCGGCTAATACCATGCTAGTCGACCAGGACCACGACACGGCTGGACTACGGTTCGATACGGGGCCCGACGGAGAAGAAACAGGTACAGAGTTTCCCCGTCTCCTCTGCGGTATAAAGTACACACTCGTAGCCAGCCCCGGTCGACCAACTTCAGGCGCTCGTATGCGTCAGTGACCCGAGGGCCCTCTCGGCGGGATGCTACGGCCTACTCCGGCTCCCGACCCAGACAGCGGGGCGCCCTTCGGCAGCAGAACTGATTGGGACGACCCTCGTCCCCTGCGGAACCAGTCTTTTCACCGGAACCAGTCTTTCCACGGAACCAGCGCTCTCAACAGTACCGGCGAAATCGTGGAAGAGGGACCTTCCAGGTACGTTGGTGGCGACCGACCGGCGCCACCCGGTATGCTACTTCCTCAGCTCAGAGAGCTACGCGCAGGTCTCCCACCTCACATGAATCGGCGATTCCTCGCTCCACCGACCCGGACTTTGCTCAAAAGGTACGCATCATTCACAGACTAATCAAAGCGATGCATCACTTGCATAATGTGTCCCAAGATCGCTCTCCCGCGACAATTGATAGGATGACACACAACCTGTCCACTCATCAAACCTGCCACGCCCACAGATAAGACTATGGACTAAATACAGGGCAACGCTTAAAATTGGGCTGTGACTGCGATGTTGATCTTAAAGGATCATCACTCAGACAGAATTGAACTAGAAACTGAAAATCTGCTACTTCTACCCGATCCAAACTGGAAGCAGCCCTTTGATATAGCGGCTAACTGGGCTAGACGCAACCTCGGGAGACGTCTTCTCCCAGAAACGGTGGAGCGCACAGAGGCGCTCCTCATCACCAGGCAAGCAGACAGGGGGAACCCAGGTCCTGTCGAGGCGGCATCTGATGACATGGAGGAGACGCCACTATTACAGGTGCATCAGCTGACGTCGATACCTCCTCCTCCCCTTCGTACACGACAGCAAATTATCGTCACCGCACAAGTACATGGGAGAGCAGCTACACAGCCAACTTGACCTCCTCCCTCTCTCCCTCCCCCTCCCCAAGAGACAAACTGGTGGAGAAAACAGGCCACAAAGAAAACTGCCTTGCCTTGCCTAAGATGGTGAGTCATTGAAAGGCTGAGGGTGCCATTGTTAATTGAGTAAATAATAGCCGCAGAGAGGAACAATGAAGATATTTGATGGAGCTCACAGCTTGTTTTCACGGGGAACAATCTCAAGTTACTGTGAGCCATGAATGTGATTCAAGCTGCAGGTATAGCCTTTCACATACTGAAGGAAGATAACGCATTCACATGCCTGAACAAGCAGCGGGGCAACTTCTCGTAAAAGGAAGTAATTCCTCTCTTCTGACTCCAACTGGGGTTTTCCATGACTGTTTCCTTGAGATAAGAGTTATTGCATGAGACTCTCTCCCACATGAACTGTCTAAGACAATTTTGATGCGTGTTGGAAGAACATGGGCACGTCTGTCGATACAAACCTGTCCCATATGGTCGACTGCAGTTTTCAAATTGTTGGAAGGTGCAATGTTTGTCTAATGTAAATGCCTTGTTAAATTTAATGAGCTGCTGCTAAGACATCCTGTTTCCACTTCAGGTGTAAGTGAACATCTTTATTTGATCCAGATATCCACAAAAATTACATTCTTTTTGAAATGGGGTTTCAGGGAATGTGAAGACATTAATCCTGTTAAATGGGCGGCCCGGTGGAGCAGTGGTCCTCACTGTGGCCCCCCAGCAAGAAGGTTGTGGGTGGAGCCCCGGCTGCAGCACGGGGTCTTTCTGGGTGAGTCTCCATGTTCTCCCTGTTCCTGCTGGGTTCTCTCTGGTACTCCAGCTTCCTCCACAGTCCAAAGACATCAAGAGGGACCAGGTTAATCCAGACTCTAAATTGACCGTAGGCGTGGCCGGGAGAGCCAATGGTTGTCTGTCTCTATGTGTTGGCCCTGCCATGGACTGGTGACCTGTCCAGGGGGAAGTTGGAGGGATAGGCTCCACCCCCACCACCCTGAACAGGAGAAGAGGGAGAACATGGAGGGATGGAGGATGGATGGATGGATGGATATATTAACATTTAAAAGTCACTACCACTCATAAAAAATAAAAAGACACGTTCCACCCACCCAGGTTCTGCAATCACACCGTACTCTTGTATCCTCCCACCTGATTGTCAGGAGTTCAGGGAGGTATAAAAGCTGCAATGATCACCTGGAATGCACTCATTGCAAGAATCTTCCTGACACGCTGACTGTACGCGACTAATACGCCCTCAAGTCAAGTAAGTTCCTATATTCAAGTTCACTCTCTGATATGATTGGTAGTGAAGGAGCATGTGCTCACCGGTTTACTCATCTAATATCTGATTACACAAAATGTATTTGGGGTGAGGATTTGAGTGTGGCAACAAGCAGCCCAGTTAAAAAAGACATCAGGCCTGCCTGATTATTTTGATAATTTGACTTTTTAAATTTAATTGTTTAATTTGCTTGTGTGCAGAAACAAGAAATGCTGCCTAATGGCCACGGTTAAGAGTGAAGGAAGACATCCATTTATATCGAGGTTCATGTTTTCCTCGTGGTAAAGTCAAGCAGTCAGACATAAGGGAACACAAATTATAGCTGTGGCCACCGACTCAAATGTGGGAACAAAGTTCATCTTGTGAAGACAAACTTTTTAAATTGAGTGACCATGTTCTATGTTGTGGGCACAAAAAGGTTGTTCCTTCTTTGGGTCCACTGGAAGACCCCTACACGGGGGACCTTGTTTTCTTAGTATTCAAATAAGCTGTGCATTTACCTGAAGGTCTATACTTTAACGAATAAATTTGGAATAAGAGGAAGTGTTAAAACCCAAACATATAAAGATACATGTGCAGTTTGTTGCATTTGTAAATGTGCACCACATAAGGCGTTTTCTGAACCAAAAGTGTGTTTTTGACAAAAATGATCACAAGGCTTTATGATGCCGATGTTTCGTCTTCAGAGCAAATGGACGTCTACGACAGCTTGTGGCAGAAAAATGAGGACATTGCCTACCAGACATTGGCAGTGCCGTTTCTGCAGCACATGCCGCTGGGGGACCTCCAGGCAGACTACTATGTTGGCTTCATGATTCAGGACATCAATTACCTGGTGAAGGTCACTGACATGTTGAAGGAGATGAGTGAGAATGTGAAGGCCCCCAAGGACATCAGCGACTTCATGAAGAACAGATATGAAAGCTACCAGAAATACGCTGAAGCAACACTGAAACAGTTCAACCTCAATGTAAGAAATCATCAGTTCTCCTGCATGTGGGCCACCAGGTTTAGTGGGTATTCTCAGAACTGACATGTATTTGTAGTACTAACACATCCACCTGTTTCATCCTAGGGCGTGTCCAACATTAAGGCGACTCCAGCCATGGAGAAGTACCTGGCTGATTACAAAGAAGCTATGGAGAAGGAGGAGCCCATTTACTTTGCGTGGCTCTTCTTCCCTGCGCGAGGCTCTGGCTGTGGGTGGCCAACCAACTCAACGAGACCTGCTGTAACGCTTACTTCACCTGGAAGAAGGACAACGTGTACGGGCACCCTGAAGACCACAAGGCCCTGCTCGACAAGTACCTGACCAAACCAGAGCAGATTGAAAAGGCCAACAACATCTTCTGCATGCAAATGAAGAACGAGCATGATTTCTTTGAGTCCTCTCTCCAAGAGTAATGAAGAAATGAAGGCTGCTAACTGTGTCTGCAGCTCGACCACTTTCCACTGTTTGGTGAAGTTTCAACAACATGCTGCACTGTCATAAACATCTCTCTGGATCAACTTGTTTTCTCTGTTTCAGAAGATGATCAATGAATAAAGGGGCCACTTCTCTATAACACCTCTTTCATTTTCATTTTTTTAATAACATACATCAGGAGCTCCATGAGAGCCTGATCAAGTCAATGTTGCATTCACAAGTATTTATGTCTCAATTTGAACTGGGAGAGGCAAGTCAAGTTCATTTCAATTGTTCAGCGCCAAACCACAAGACAAGCTATTTCATGAGCAGGTCCAGATAAACGGATGAATGACAACATTTATCCGTTTTTCTGGACCATGCCGTACGCCGCACTCACCAGAAAACTTTGACAGCAGAGGGGATAAAAGACTGAGTGGCACTGAGCTGTGCAAGCAGGCAGAACATAATGATGCCCTGATGACAGCAGCCACAATTCACTCTCAAGAACCTGTCTGGAGGACGTAAAAATACCCTGGAATTTCGGCTGTATTCCAGGGTATCTGCAGATTTCAAAAGGAATTTCAGTCTCTTTCTGTCCTAAACCAACAGACTGCAGAACTCCCAAATAAGAGAAAAACTCAGAAGGCTCCAAATTAATGACTGCACGCATCAATCAGGATAACCTCAGGATTCTAACTCTTCCGAATCTTTTGAGTTCGTGTCATCCTGTCCTCCTGACATTTCCGTCTGGTGCAGGATCTTTCTGGGTGAGTCTCCATGTTCTCCCTGTTCCTGCTGGGTTCTCTCTGGTACTCCAGCTTCCTCCACAGTCCAAAGACATGCAATTGGGGACTCGGCTGATTCTCTATTTTGACCGTAGGTATGAATGTGAGTGTGAATGGTTGTTTGTCTCTGTATGTTGGCCCTGCCATGGACTGGCGACCTGTCCAGGGTGAACCCCGCCTCTCGCCCGTAGACGCTGGGATAGGCTCCACCCCCCCCCCCGCGACCCTTAATAGTAAGGAATAAGCGGAAGACAACGATGGACGATGGCTGTAACTGGACATTCAAACACACTAGGTTGTGTCTGAGTGTCTTCCTGTCACCGTATCTTTTCTCTTTTTTTCTTATGAAAAGGAGCAATTTGAAGTCACCTGTGGGTGAACAACAGGTGTTCATGATCTTTTCTTGCTCTTTGTAAAACCCTGAGAACCGAGGCAGGAGTCTGACCGAGCAGGTTCACTCCTGAAACACTGGAGGGCAGCAGATACCAGCACAATGCTGAAATGTATTTCAAAGTATTGCTCTGGCAGCAGTAAAAGTACACAGCAGTGTGACAGAGGTGTGTCTTAGCCTGCGGTGTGCAAGTGTCTCAGAGTGGAAGGAGACGCTTCATGTGTAACAGAGACTCCTTCAATCCTTTCAGGTCCAGCTGCAAAGTTGGACTTTATGAGCCAGCTCTTGGTGTGCCTCATGTATGTGGAAGTCACACGGCGGAGAGACGTCTGAGACGAGAGACGTGAGAGCAGAGAAAACGCTGCGAGACTTGAGCTCACTGGGATTCGTTTTACATTCGTTCACCTCATGATTTCAACCTTTGACCATATTAACAAACTCATGACACGACAACATTTATAATGACCATAAATAATGAAGGAAGCAAGTCATCCTTTTGAATTATGAAGTTGTTGCTTTTGAAAGCGAAATTCCACATTTTGTGTCCAAGAGTCAGTCAGATATCGGTCTGAACACTATCTTTATAAAAGTTATCTTCAAAAAATGCTGCCTAAGTTTGAACAACTGAAACAGAATTAAGCAACATTTATTTTAGTAGAAAGTCCAAAAGTCTAGTTTTGGTCTAAAACTAAACCCAGATTTTAAAAGAACAGGTTAACTTTAAGTGAAAGTCTGTTATTGTCCATCCTTCCCAGGGTTAGTCCAGAAGATAGAGACCCTCTTCTCAGGAGCTGAGACCCACGCTAATTAGCTTAGCCCCATGGCTGGTAGTGGGTGGGAGGTGTTTGCACCAGCTGGCTCAGGTCCAGGCTAGTTATTAGGGCCTGAGCCAGAAGGTACTTCAGGCGAAGACCCCGTTATGTTTGCTCGGCACACTCGCCACTTCAAAAGTTAATTTGACCCCCTAAACATGCTGGAAAACTCACCAAATGTGGTAAGCACATCGGGTGCAGCGAAAAATTTGATAATCTACATACTACATACATTTTAAAAACACTGTAATACACTCCAGTCCTGGTGCTCCTCCTCTCTCTCCATTCTATTAAAGATCAAAGACAGAGCAGTGGGGGAGGGGTTCTTAAAGGGCCAGCTCTCAGCTCTGCTCTCACTCTAGCACAGATCAAAGACAGAGCAGTGGGGGAGGGGTTCTTAAAGGGCCAGCTCTCAGCTCTGCTCTCACTGTCCGATCAGACTCAGGCTTCTATCTCCTAAACTACAAGGCCCAGGGATTTGACCAAGACACCCTTGGATTCAGGCCGGTGTCAAGGACGCGCGGGTGCTCAGGCCCTAACAACGCTGCTTGCAGCTTTAATGAAGCTTTGAAGTGGCGAGTGTGTCGCGCAAACACAATAGGTCTTCGCCCCAGAGTACCTCCGGGCTCAGGCGTTGCATTGTACCCGCTGTGGAAGGTCGAAATACGTCGCAAAACTAAACACTGTTGCATCTGGGTAAACAACACCATCTAGAGGCGAGCTCAGCTCAGTGAATTTCACCGCTTAGTGAATCGAGCCCCTCCAGTGGCTGCGTCTGGATAACCGCCGCTTCAAGCGGTATTTCCGCATGACGACTGGCCAGTTTGACGACCTGCTAGCTAGGATCAGTGACAGAATTCACGAATGGACACCAATTTATTCAACTGGTTCTTGTAATTTTGACACGTAGTGTCATATAGCACCGGGTTCACACACATAGCCACAATTAACTTGTCCTCCATTTTGTGACTCAGTCAGCCGTGACGTCGGGACAACCTCAATGCTGATTGGCTGTTGCAACGCGAATTTTTTGCAAAAGCTGAATATTTTCAACTTGCGTGAATGGCGAAATTTCGCGCATTTGCGCCACCCAACTGAGAATTCACATCATTTGCACGTTTGCATCTGTTTGGAAACTGTTCACGCGAATTCGTGTTTGGTGTGAGCACGCAGAGCGTGACTGAAGAGTTGAGAGCCGGCCCTTTAAGAGCCCCTCCCTTCTCTGCTCGCTCTCTGCCATCTGTGTCAGAGTGGAGAGCAGAGGAGGATTTGGCAGTTTAACTGTGAAACACAGTCATAACTCAGCATATGTTGGTCAAAAGTGGAATGTAAGACCATCTTTTCGTAGGGTTTTTTGTCAGAAATTCAATGGTGTGCTTTTTGAAGGTGTGAGTGTTTTAGTTTAGACGCTACAAGTATTTGTTTGACAGTATGTACATGAGGGCTGAGATGCTCCCCTTTTGGTTCCATGACGACTGACAACAAATCTCTGCCATCTGTGCCTGAGTGGAGAGCAGAGGAGGATGAACCAAATTTTAGTGTGGAAAAGTGTAATATCTCTGCATACGTTGCTCCAAAGTGGAAAATAACACCATGTTTTTTGGGGGGATTTTTGTCAGGAATGCAGTGCTGTCAAACTGGCCTGCTGCTCCCATGAACCAGTCTGCCATCCAGTCCCCCCATCAAGCTGGCTTGCTCAGTCTGATGTAGATTGCTTCTTTAACTTGTCTTTCACCCTCCTGAGGAAATTCAGCACCCATTCACACTTGGATTCCCTTGTTGGATCAATGACCCCCTGTCAACCTGCATGAATACTGGCTAGCAAACAGCTCCCATGTGACCTCTATGACTGAGCTGTGACCAATGCCTTATAAATGCTTAAAAAAAGTAATAATCCTTACAGGGCCTTTATTTGTCTCTCATCACAGGTGCAGCTCAGGTGTGCAGGCCCAGAGAAGATCAGATCGGAGGCCAGTACATCTGACTTGTCGCACATTCAATGTTCAAATGAATTTCTGCTTGATTTTGTACCAGCACACAAAACATTCAATGACGGGATTGTGCAGTGCTTGAATGCCGTGACAGAGACATTTCTGTAAGATAAAAGAAAGACATACTGTGTGACAAATTCTATACCACTTGTCTGTTAAGGGGTCGGGGGGGGGGGGGTACACCCTGGACGGGTCACCAGGCAAGGCCATCAGAAGCAATTAGGGGCTCAGTATCTTGCTCAAGGATATTTCCACATGGTGACCAGGGGAGGTGCGGATCAAATCAGTGAAGGGGCTGATTCAGGCTGAGAGAGACATTTTTCGTTACTGACTTGAAGTTTACTGAAGTCTAAATTCTTGCTTGTGTTGTGCGTCGCTTTGGACAAAAGCGTCTGCTCAATGAAATTGTAGAAATGTAGAATTGTAGAACTTCACAGAAAAGCTGTTGTGAAACTTAAATTTGACAGCTTCAGTTTCAGAAAACAGCTCCTCCGAAAGCTCCTAATCAAGAATTTAGTCCTCATCACTGAAGTCAGAGGATTTTCAAATGGAAGTGTACTTTACTTTTTATTAGTTTGGTTGAATTCATTTATTTAATTGTTTTAAATAAACATTCATTCTTTCATACACTGAGAGGACGCATCACAGTTCTCCAAATGGGCACATTCTGGATCTCCAAAACTTGCGTTCACAGATCTGCAAGCAGATGTCGCACTAAGAAAGCATTTTGGAGCAAGTGACCCTTGTACTTTCTGGCTACTGATGGTGCCTGAGACTACTTCTTTGACCATGTTTGGATCTACTTAGGGAGTCAGCGTTCTGTGCTCTGAACATTCAAACAACATAAAAATCAAGCACGGTTCCTGGCTCACTAACAAGCACCTACATACTGTATGTGCCTACATAAGTAAGAGGTACTAACTCCTTATAATAATAATAATAAGAAACATAATAGGGTCTTCGCCAGGGACTGGCTCAGGCCCTAATAATAATAATAATAATAATAATACATTTTATTTATAAGGCGCCTTTCAAGGCACTCAAGGTCGCCGTACAACAGTTTAAAATAGATAAAAAAATAAAATAAAACATGCACGATTTAAAAGAACAACAACAGAAGTCCCTAGGAGAGCACAAGAGAGGGCATTCAGCCATATGCCTGTCTAAAGAGGTGAGTTTTGAGATGATTTTTGAAGGTGTCAATGGAGTCAATGTTTCTGATGTCAGGAGGGAGGGAGTTCCAGAGGCGAGGGGCAGAGCAACTGAAGGCTCTAGCCCCCATGGAGGTTAGACGGAAGGAGGGGACATTGAGGCTGATGGAGGAGGAAGACCTGAGAGACCGGGTGGGAATGTTGGTGTGGAGAAGGTCTGACAGGTATGAAGGCGCGAGGTTATGGATGGTTTTGAATGTATGGAGGAGGATCTTGTAGTCAATGCGGTGTTTTATGGGAAGCCAGTGGAGTTGATGTAGAACGGGGGTGATGTGACTGATGACAGGGGTTCTGGTGATGATTCGGGCAGCTGCGTTCTGGACCAACTGAAGCTTATGGAGGAGTTTGTGTGGGAGACCAAAAAGAAGTGAGTTACAATAATCCAGACGGGAGGTGACGAGAGAGTGGACCAGGATTGCAGCGCTGTTGGGAGTGAGAGATGGGCGGAGATGGTTGATATTCCGGAGGTGGAAGTAGGCGGACCGGATGGTGTTGTTGATGTGGGTATGGAATGATAAGGTGGAGTCGAGGACGACACCCAGACTCTTAACCTGAGGGGAAGGGGAAACGGAGGTGTTGTCAATGATGAGGGTGAAACTGGGATGCTTGTTGAGTGTGGATTTGGAGGAAATGAGGACTACTTCTGTTTTATCACTGTTAAGTTTGAGGAAGTTTGAGGTGAACCAGGATTTGATTTCCTGTAAACAGGCACAGAGGGAGGAGGGTGGGAGGGTGGAGGAGGGTTTGGAGGAAACGTAGAGCTGGGTGTCGTCCGCGTAACAGTGAAAGTAGATGTTATGCTTACGGAATATCAGTCCAAGTGGGAGGAGGTATATGATGAAAAGGATAGGGCCAAGGACAGCGCCCTGGGGAACACCAGAGGAGAGGGGGGAGGGATCGGATGTGAAAGATTTTAACTGAATGAATTGAGTACGGCCAGAGAGATATGAGCGGAACCAGTCCAGGGGTATGTCTGATAGTCCAATGGAGGCAAGTCGGTCGAGGAGGATGGAGTGAGATATGGTGTCAAAAGCCGCGCTCAGATCGAGAAGGATGAGAATGGATAATAGTTTGGAGTCAGCTGCCAACAGAAGGTCATTGGTGATTTTAAGGAGGGCTGTTTCTGTACTATGATGAGGGCGAAAACCGGATTGGAACTGTTCGTAGAGGTTATTGTTGGAGAGGTGGGCCTGGATCTGTGACACTACTACTTTTTCCAGGATTTTAGAGAGAAATGGCAGGTTGGAGATGGGACGAAGGTTATTGAAGGTGTTGGGGTCTAAACCAGGTTTCTTCAGTGTTGGAGTAACAGCAGCACCTTATGAGGCCAGATTCAAACTGTTTACAGAACAGACACATGCCCATTTATCCCACTAGGAAAACAGGTTAAGAATAATAACCAATAATATTAAAATGAAAGTTCAAAAAGAAAGAAAGCAGTTCAGTCCATCCATTTTCTTCCACTTATTCCTCTTAAGGGTTGCAGGGGGCTGGAGTCTATCCCAGCAGCTTTCCGGAGAGAGGCGGGACCCCTGGACAGGTCACCAGTCCATCGCAGGGCCAACACATAGAGACAGACAACCATTCACACTCAGTTATAACCTACGGTCAATTTAGAGCAGGGGTAGTGTCTTCTATGGCTGAAGGTGTGTAAATCAGTGCAATCACCTGTTAAAGTGTTTGGTTGGAAGGAAAACCTGCATACACACGGCTCTTCGTGGCACATGGTTCCCTACCCCTGATTTAGAGTATCCAAGTAGCCTAGTCCCCAATTGCATTTCTTTGGACGGTGGGAAGAGGCTGGAGTACCCGCAGGCACAGGAAGAACATGCAAATTCCACACAGGAAGATCCTGTGCTCGTGCCGCGACTCAAACCCAGAACCTTCTTGCTGTGAGGCAAAGGTGCTAACCACTGCACCACCGTGCTGCCAAAGTTCAATCCTTTTTTTCTTTTACTTCAGATGTAACTGCAAATTGTGCCCGTTTTATTTTACTTGAAATGTAAACCTCAAGTGTCTGTTCTGTTTTATTTGAAATGTATCAAGAAGAGTTATGACTTTCACAGACTCATGGTTTTCACTAAATCAGCTTTGCCAAAAGTGACCCCAGGACTGAAATCCCCCCCATTATGTGTCACAAGAAACCACAGGACAGTGTAACGGGACAATTTTTGATTTAATAGAGTGTTGATGAAACTAAGTTAGCAAACAATGATGCAGAACACTGTAGGAGAAAAAAGTACAGACATCACAGTGGTTCTGTTGTTTTGTCAATGCCTGATGGATCATCTGTCCTCTATCGATTCGTACAATGAAGCGTCTCCTTGAAAATTTTTTTGCTGTTTTTTTCTCCTCTTGTGGATTTTTTCCAGCGTTGAAGATAAAAAGTCCAACATAAAATTAATGTCCTGTAAACCTTGTCATCACAAAGGATATTCGCTCCATAAGCTGAAAAACAAACAAAACAATGGAGTATGAATCAGTGAATCGTCAAAGTGTTGCTGATTGTACACAATTATCCACATAGAATTTTTTTTATTTTTAACAGAAGAAGTTACAAATAAGTCCAGTCTCAGCTTATATGATTTAGATTTGCACCACAAAGTCTCTAGAATTGTTTGTTTTTTTGGGAATGAATTGAGGTTCAGCATTAGCTGACAGTATTACCAGCTGGCAGCCTCCCCGACTTAACTGATACACTATGGTGTTGGGCCTATCAAAACTCTTTGGGAAATTTGGTAAAGGCCAATACATAGTGCAAGTACTGTCACCCCAGCAAGAATTAAATGAGGCAGTTTTTCTCTGTCGCTGTGTCGCTATCACAATATACTTGAAGTATTTTCTACTGGGTTTCATTACAGTTATTGAAAATAAAATAACAAACAAATAACAAAAACAAATTACAACAGTGTCAAAGTTATGCATTTTGAAATGCAGCCCCAGACTTTTGTTTCGATACCCAATTGCCCTCTATTGCTTTCACCCCCAGCCTCCCCTGCGCATGAAGCCTCGCCTCATAAAAATATCCTGTGTAAAGCACGTACTTCGAAGCAGTATTAACATTTTTGTCAAGGTTGTGACGAGATTCCAATGTCACAAATCCAAAAAATTAGCAACACAAACAAATCTCAGTGCACTAGTCAATAGTACAGTCAGATTTGTATAATGTCTGAAGATTCACCACCACAGGCTGAATTCTTGGGGAAGCAATTTTTACGGTATCATGCTGAATTGTAACTATTTGGTAGACTACTTTGCATGGTATTGCCATCCCCCAACCGGTCAAAGCAGAAGGCCGTCCCCATTGAGCCTGGGTCTGCTTGATGTTCCTGCCTGTTAAAAGCAAGGTTTTCATCACCACTGTTGCAGGATGTGCTGCTGATGGAGAATTGTTGGGTGTAGATTCATTGAAGGAGTGTGGTACTAGACCTGCTCTACTGTACAGTGTCATGAGAGAACTTTTGTTGTGATTTGGAGCTACACAAATAAAATTGACTTGACTTGCTGGGTGTCAGTAGCTCAAGATTGATTTCAGCATAAATTATTTGGGGCAATGAATAACAACAAAATATGTGGTTTAAACACAGAAGTGACTTTATGTAGCCCATATTGGAACCAGAAATGATGTGAGTATCCATGACAAAAATCCTGTCCCTCTGTGTTTTTTGTTTGGGTGTGATTTGAGGTATACAAAAACAACTGTCCAATTATACACTGTACTGTATATATGTGTATCAAATACCTCAGGTTGTACTCAAGGTCAGTACGCGCATGCAACAGCAGGTTTCTGATTTCCTCAGGAGGATTCAAACCATGACAATTTGCCCTCTCCCACCTCTGCAGCCTACTGACACCTGGTACAAGACA